>NC_092587.1:134726923-135046538 GCF_047663525.1 Anas platyrhynchos
TCAAGAGCTTAAGATAATTTTGTTCCTAATATAGCTGCAGTGTCAAACATTGGGTCGGATAAATTTGCACCAGGAAGAGTAAAAACACCACCTTTGTTGCTGAAGGAAAAAAAAAAAAAAAAAGATTAAAAGATTAAAATGCAACTGTTTCTTAATCTGTAGGTGATTCTCCTTTTTTTCTCAAAGTTTTTGTTTGTTTCTTTGTTTGTTTTCCCTCTGTTCAAAACTTGTACTATATATACACATGCATAAGTGTTTGTCTGGATGAGTGGCAATGTGCGTAAAATAACATCATAATATTGTAGGAAAATCACCTTTAACTTGAAGTGGTATTAATTGATGCACAGGTATATGACTTTTCTTCACTCTGATCAGCCCTGAATGCACAGGAACACTGCTATTCTTTGTGTATGTGCTCTCATTCAGAGAGGATTTTAGTGCCTTTAGAAGCTCCTGAAAGTGTAAGTAGAAACGAGGAAATTGCTCAATGATCTGTTTTAGAAAGAGAATTTACAGAGCATGAGATAATTCTGTCAGAAAGACAGCCAGTGGCTATCAAAAGCTTTTCTTCTTCTTTGTTGCAGTTACTTTCTATTCAATGTGAGGATAGCAAACACCTTTAATATAAATTAATAGGTACAGTCTACCTATAAAGAGTCTATTAGCTCTAAGGACACCTCTATTAGATCAATGTTACACCTTGGTATTAGGGTGAATCTTAAATGACCTGTAGCAAATGAATAGTGAAAATCATCTAGTGCCTACAATACATGGCAGGAATCTTTTATTGATTGAATATCTCTCTATGATGTTTGAAAATTAAAGGATCTGAGCTGAGTCTATTGCAAGCTATTGCCAGTTGCAGCCAAGATTCATAATTTCATTGTGACCCTTGTTGTACTATATGATTAATTCAAGTAACAGTTTCTGTAGACCAGCAATTATCTGAGAATGTCAAGCAAAAATGTGTATATATACACACATATATATTATATATATAAATGCATACATATGCACATAAATAATACTTCAGCTTTTAACACTGCAAGGAAAGGCCTGAAAATGTAACCTAGTTTCAACCTCTAGTCTCAATATCCACCCTCCCCCCCCCCAAAAAAAAAATAAAAAAAAAATCATTCATCATTCTTTTAAGGACGGCTACATTCTGTCAGGAGACACTACACAGATTACAGAAATATAGAGACAGGGTCTGCCACCCCATTTTGGAAAATGGAGACCAGGAGAGCAATGGCAGTGGAATTACCTGGGCTGTACAGTGTGTTTGGTGATGCTCATGTTTGAATTAGTCTCTGACACACGCCTACTGGTGTTGACCTCAGCTACCCAGTTCTTCAAGTGTTTGGCACAGGGACAAGTGAGAATTATGTGAGGATATGGCTTTAACTTTCAGGGTCCTGACACCCACATCTCCTTGTTTACTATATCTAAAGGTGGCCCCAGAGAGATATACTTCTGAGTTATTGTGAATAATAAATGCTATATGCCTATACAAAATAATAAAAAATGTGACGACCAAAGACCATTTAATTAATCAGTAATTTAAAAAACTGTACTAGACAGCATTATCTGCCTCAAAAAACATTTCAGATCCTTTGTGTGCTTGTACATAGCAATGATCTGTCCTAACTATATAATGGCTGTACAGTGATCAGAATGTGTACAATGTGTACACATTGTACAAATTGTACACAGTGTACAATGATCAGAACTTTCATTCTGATCATTGCAGATATATCACAAAGAGAAAAATGCATAATTTGTACAATTTGTATCAGCAAAATGAAGAAGTGAAACATTTAATATGATTGGTTTTATAGGTTTGATAAGCTCTATCTATGCTTTCCACATTTTCAGTATTTCTTTTCATAGGCTGCCTTTATTCTCATTTACACAATTTTAAAACAATTTGGATATCTGAGTGATTTGTTTGTATTTCAATAGTGAAGCTGCTTTTGTACACTGCAAAGATTTAAATATTGAATTATCCTTAAGACCCAACCTAACAATTATATTTTATAATTTGACTTCAGCAACAACCATCTTCTCCTGTTATAGTAGTGATTAAGGAGGCATCTGTCAGTGATATAAATAAAGTTCTAGGCTAAGCTTAAAATAAGAATTCCATTCTGCCTAAAATTATATAACTAGAAAAATTTTAAACAAGTATTTGCAACTTCATTATTTTCCATGGGGTTTCTGATTTTTTTTCTTCTTAATCCTCTTATAAATCTTTAACATTTTGTTTGTTTGTTTGTTTTTACCATTAGGCTAAAAATTGCCTTAGACAAAGTATGTTTTCTATTGGGAATGTCACTTTTTTTGAAAATCTTTTTCTTTAACTATAGAAAATGTAAATAAAAAGATATCTTAAAATTCATATGACATAGTTTTTTGATGTTAAGAGTCCTGTATTTATTTTTTTCCTCCAAATTATTTTGTCAAATAAAATGTCCATGAAACTTCATTGGAGTTTACCTGCACCTTGGGAAATACAGCCTCTAGAATCATAGAATGGTGTAGGTTGGAAGGGACATTTCAGATCACATAGTTCCAACCACCCCACCTCATCCCCCCCGTAATTAACAGGGACACTTTCCACTAGACCAGGTTGCTCAAAGCCCCTTCCAACCTCAACACCTTAAACACCTCCAGGGATGAGGCATCCACAACTTCTCTTGGCAATTTGTTCCAGTGCTTCACCACCATCTGAGTAAAAAATTTCTTCCTCATATCTAATCTAAATCTACACTCTTTTAATTTAAAACCATTACCCTGTGTTCTATCACCACACCACCTGATAGAGTCCCTCCCTAGCTTTCCTGTAGTCCCCCTTTAGGTACTGGAAGTCTGCCATAAGGTCTTCCTGGAGCCTTCTCTTCTCCAGGCTGCAAAACCCCAACTCCCTCAACCTCTTTTCATAGGAAAGGTGTTCCAGCCCCTTGATCATCTTCATGACACTTCTCTGGACTTGTGCCCTTCTTGTACTGGAGGCCGCAAACCAGAACGCAGCACTCAGGTGAGGTCTCACAAGAGCAAAGAGAAATAATCCCTTCCCTTGACCTGCTGGCCATGCAGCCAGGATACGGGTGGTTTTCTGGGCTGCAAATTCACATTGCTGGTTCATGTCATGCTTCCTGTCAACCATTACTCCCAGGTTCTTCTCCTCAGAGCTGCTTTCAGTTCATTCTCTGCCTATCCTGTATTTGTACTTGGCCCAGATTCAGGACCCTGCACTTGGTCTTGTTGAACCTTAAGAGTGTTGCACAGGCCCACCTCTTAAACCTTGCAAGGTCCCTCTGGATGGCATCCCTTCTCTCTGCTATGTTGAACGCACAACACAGCTTGGTGTTATTGGCAAACTTGCTGAGGGTGCACTCAATCCCACTGCCCATGTCACCAACAAAGGTGTTAAACAGCAACAGTCAAAATACTGCCCCTTCAGAAACACTGGTTTTCTAGACATCGAGCCATTGACCACTAATTTTTGAGTGTGACCAGCCAACCAAATTCTTACCCACCAAGTGGCCCATCCATCAAATCTTTATCTCTCCAATTTAGAGACAAAGATGTCATTTTGGGTAGACCTGTGCGGTGTCAAGAGTTGGACTTGATGATCCTTAAGGGTCCCTTCCAACTCAGGATATTCTATGATTCTATGATTCTATGTGGGACAGCATCAAATGCCTTGCACAAGTCCAAGTAAATATATTTTAGATTTGTCAAGCATGATCTGGTCTTAGTGAAGCCATGTTGGATATCACTAATCATATTCATATTTTCCCTGTGCTTTAGCATCGTTTCTAGGAGGATCTGCTCCATTATCTTGTTGGGCACAAAGGCGAGACCAGGTTCCAAGTTCCCTTGGTCTTCCTTTTCTCCCTTTTTAAAAATGGGGGTTATATTTCCACTCTTCCAGTCAGTTGGAAGCTCACTGGACTGCCACGACTTCTCAAATATGATGGCGTAGAGGGCTTACGTGGCAACATTTTGGTAGCAGGGGGCCATTGGGTTTGCTTCTGTGAAAAGAATCTAGAAGATGCCCCATGCTAGGTAAGGGCCCCACTGCTGACCTGAGCTGAGACAATAAGCAATGCTGTTTGTGCTTCTGAGAGAGTATATTTAAGAAGGGGGAAAAACAAAACAAAACAAAACAAAACAAAACAAAACAAAACAAAACAAAACAAAACAAACAACAACAAAAAAGTAACAAACAAACCAACCAACCAACAAAAAACACTGAACCACACAGCAGCTGGGAGAGTGAGAGGAGTAAGAAACAGCCTTGCAGGTGCCAAGGTCAGTGAAGAAGGAGGGGGAGAGGTGCTCCAGGTGTCGGAGCAGAAGTCCCCTGTGGCCTGTGGTGAGGACCATGGTGAAGCAGGATGTCCCCCTGCAGCCCATGGAGTACCACAGTGGAGCAGGGTTCCCCACTGCAGTCTGTGGAGGAGACCATGATGGAGCAAGTGGACCTGCACTGACAGAGGCTGTGGCCTGTGGAGGACCCCCACTTGAGAAGATTCTGGGCTGGACCTGTAGGTCGTGGAGAGAAGCCCACGCAGGAGCAGGTGGTCTGGGAGGAGCCTCTGCCCATGGGAGACCTAGGTTGGAGCAGTTTTCTGGGATGGACCCCGTGGTATGGACCCATATCTGGAGCAGTTCTTGAAGAGCTGCTGCCTGTGGGCAGCCCCCACAGGATCAGTTTGGGAAGAACGGCATCCCGTGGGAGGGACCCCACAGCACGGGGGATGAGAGTGACCGAGAAGGAGTGGTGGAGATGAAGTGCTATAGACTGACTGCAACACCCATTCCCCCATTACCCTGAACCGCTCGGGGGGAGGAGGTAGAAGAGGGCAGATGGGGAAGATGTTTTTGTTTTCTTTCCTTCATTTCTCACTTCTGTAGCTTGTTAGTAATAAGCAACAAATTTTACTATCTCCCTACTCTGAGTCTGTTTTGCCCCTTGAGCAATTGTTGAGTGATCTCCCCATCCTTATCTCAACCCTTGAGCCATTTGCATCGTATTTTCTCTCCCTTTGCCTTTGAGGTGGGGGAGTGAGAGAGCAGTTGTGGTGAAGCTTGGCTACCCACCTGAGTAAAACGACCACAGACGGTCAGTGGCTTAGCACCTTCATCTGCCAGTTCTCTCAGGACCTGAAGATGTATCTCATCAGATCCCATGGACTTGTGCACTTTCAGGTTCCTTAGCTGGTCTCAAACCTGATCTACAGTGTGCAGTTCATCATTCTCCCAGTCCCTGCTTTTGCCTTGTGGGGCTTGGTCTATGTGGCTATAAGACAAAATCAAGTGTCTAAATATTTATATATAAAGAAAAAATATTGACACATATTTTGACACTCTTATTTACCTACTTAGTCTCACATTCACACTCTATTAATATTTTCATTATTTATTTATAATACGTAGTATGCTAATGGAAAATATTATCAGTATTGTCAAGAAAAGATGTTAGTATTGAGAAAACACATTGATATTTATTAATAGCCACTTACTTCAAAATATGGTGGTTTGACCAGTAAGAAAAACAGTTCATCTTATTCAACAAGAAAATTCAACTCAACACAGGAAAAATCCTCAAGGTATCGATGATTAATGAAACATTATAGAAAAATTAAAGCTGTATGGCACTTGTTGAATGGTATTTTAAACCACCTTTTTTTTTTTCAGCCATCAGCAATAATTGTAATGGGTTTAATATTTTATTGGTGATTGTAGAAGTAACTACATTAAGAGGGAAATAAATTTTTCTTTTAGTATATTTGTCATATAATAAAATGATACTAATGTTGACTGTGCTTAAATTTCAAGAAGGAAAATACATCAATGTTACAGAAAATTTCCTCCCTATGTTAAAATTTACCTTTCCCACCCCCACCTCAGATATGTGTTGGTTTTCAACACATTGAAAGCCAAATAGTTCTCAAAAGGTTAGGTAGTAATACTAAGATGGTGACTAGTACATGACATAAGTAAAGTATATATATCAGAAACAGCAGGTGAGCTTTAGGAAAATAATACTACCCTAAGTCACAATTAAGACTATAGTTTTCATCATAATAAAGTAATTTTTGGATTCCATGGAGGTATAAGGAGATTGTTCAAAGGGTAAACAAACACTTTCATTTGCAGGATAACTCAGTTATACTATTAGACAGGATTTAAGCTATTTTTTCCAGTCTTCAGATAAAATAGTCCCCCTGTGTAGAGCAGTAACTCAGATATTACACAGTGCAGCAGTCTGAGCCTGAGTTGGAGTCGTTATGTGTAGGGCCTGGGACCCCAGATTGGACCTGGAACATTGACTAGTCAAATGGAGCACTCGGGGCTTCATGGAGTTCTGGAGGGGTAAGAGCCAACACTGGTGTGCTTGTGTTTGTACATGCACCTGTGTGCATGTTGAAATAGAAATCTTTGAACACTGAGCAGTCAAAACATCCATACTGCTGCATAGATAAATGTTAGGTTATGTAACACTGAAGGTGTGCTTCTGGTCTTCTTGCTGCCTCACCTGAAGTCTACCTTGGTAAACAGTGCTACATTAAAGACTAACAAACATAGTCAAATACAACCCATTATGTCCTGCTGTACAACACAAAGAATTTAACAACCTCCATAGAGCTCTTATGAATAGTAAATATAGGGTTGTGTTTATATGGCATAATTTAGATGCTTGAAGGAAGTACAACTGCCACTATATTAGACAGAGAGTTATAAAATCTGAATCTTCATGAAATAGTAATTGGACCATACTGATTTAATTATTGGTCTTTGTTCGGAGTGATAGATACACTAATCAAAATGTACTTTCCTGCTGACAAAGCACCATTCTTCCTTGAACCAGAGATTACTTTTAATGTTTTGAAGTGCAGCTGGCTTAACACATCTATGCAATTACTTTTTTAAAAATAAGGATAGTAAACATTTCATAGACGGTATGATAAGCACATCAATGAGCTTTTCTAAATAACAACTAGAAAAGAAAGACAAGCTTTGGGTTAAAAGCTGAATAGACCTGGTATAGCAATGGTTATTATTCAACCAAATGGAAACAAATGGGAAACGCTTTTGTTCAAGTGCAACTGCACTTTTGTGAAATCTGAAGATTTCACAAACTGTGTGCTCAAAGCAGAAATAGAACATAACCCATAAGATCATCTGCAATGTTTTGTTGTAAATACTTCAGGATATTTGAAAAATATAAAAGCCATGACTATGCTGCTTATGAAGCAAAACTGAATTAATTAGACAGGGGTGGGAGCCTACATCTTAACGTGTTCTAGGAAAGCCTGTGTTCCAAACCATGCTTTCCAAGCACTTTGCATTGTAGATTTTCTTCTTCTTTTTCATTCAATTAAGAAAAGACGAAAATTCAAGTGGGTGGTTTAGATTCCTTCTGAGATATATTAATATACTAAAAATGAAGACAAAAGGAACCAAATGCAGTTAGACAGCATGACAGATGAAAGGACAGAGTATCTTCTCAGCTCAGAGTACATTTTTAAGTCTCTTTTCTTCATCCTTCTAAATTATCTCCAGGCAACTTGTGAGTTTTTATACCTACTTCTCATAAAGTAAATTTTGTATATTTTCAATAATAATAATGACAGTGACAACAACAACAACATAGTACAATAGCAATATTTAGGGAAATACAGGTATTTTCTGCTCTTCTGTGTGATCTTCAAGGCCAGATATCTATGTTTATATGTTTGTTTAGAAATAAAGAGGTAAAGCAAAATAAATCTCCATTCAGTGAGCTAAAATAAGCTACTTCTATTTAAATGGTTTTCACTTCTTTGGGACTTATCAGCCAAAGCAAACACTGTGCAATAAAATACACCAAGCATTCCAAATTGCCTCCTGAATCTTGCATAGTTTGGTCTTTAGTGGCCATGGAAACACTTAAATATAATGAGTGAGTAAGGTGAGTAATGTGAGTAAACTAAACACACCTTTGGTGATCTGTAACAGGAAGAACACTAAACACTTAAGCAATGTTTAAATTCCATTCTCAAATCTACATAGTAATAAATAAATCATCAGAGAAAAAAAAAATACTTGGAAATTATTTCCTAGCCAGGCTAAAGCCTAACCATTGACTGCATTACTGCATTTTAAAAAGCCCTTGTAATAAAGTAAGGAACTTTATTTGTTTACCTTATTAAGTCAATTGCATCAAATATTTATTGCAATCTCAGTATAATTTGCTGACTAGTATGAAATAAATCAGAGAAGTAAACCAATTCTTAGGTATGAAATCTGTCTATTTTGAAGACTTTGAGAAGGGATTTTTTCTTTTTCCTAAGCATAAAGTCAAAACTCTTATGTATCTATTAGATGCCATTGAAAAAGAATTTTTCACTAAATTGTATCTATATGAAAAGGTTTTTATCTCTTTCTTCTCCATAGTTTCAAAATGAATGCAGATGAGAAAAACTTAATATCATGAAAAAAAATCATATATGTTCTGAAAATATAATTAATTTATTTATATATGTGTGTATCTTCTGTTTTTTTTTTTTTGTTTTTTTTTTTTTTTTAAAGGAGACAATCTGTTTTGAAAGTTACCATATGGTACTGCATTACAAATACTAACTAGTGTTTAAAAAAAGAAAAAAAAAAAAAAGTAAAAATACATCATCTTTGAGGCTTTTAAGAGCCATTTATTCATATAAAATTCTGACATGCAATCCGAGTTGCACTATTTGCACTATACAGTATTTAACAGCATGTTTTGTTTTTTGGTTTTTTTTTTTTTTGGAATTAAAATGTGGAGATCATTTATATTAACACTGCAGAGCTTATGTGTCTGGTTTTGTCTGGGATAGTCTTAACTTTCTTTGTAGAGGCTCATATGATGCTTTTTTTTTTTTTTTTTTTTTAATGAAAATTACGGTGTTAACACACTAATGCTTTTAGTTATTGCAGAGTAGTGCTTACACAGAGTCAAGTATTTTTCTGCTTCTTGCACTGTCCTGCCAGCAAGGAGCCTGGGGGTGCACAAGAATCTGGGAGAGGACACAGCCAGGAATGCTCACCCAGACTGGCCAAAGGTATATCCCATACCATAAGGCATCATTGTCAGCAATTAAAAGCTGAACAATTAAAAGAAGAAGGAAGAGGGAGATGTTCAGAGTGATGCCGTTTGTCTTACACACAATGGGTCTTGTTCTGTTGGAAAAACGTGAACTTCTGCCTCCCAGTGGGACGAGTAAATGAATTCCTTATTTTGCTCTGCTTTTGCATTCAGTTTTTGCTTTACCTAGTAATCTGTCTATCTCAACTCATGATTTCTTGGACTTTTACCTTTCCGATTCTCTCCCCCTTTACACCTAGGGACAGTGAGTGAATGGCTGTGTGGTACTGAGCTGCCTGCTGGGGTTAAACTACAACAAATAGTTAATATAGTCTTCACTGATACACAAACAAGTTTGTCTAATGATTCAAACTATCACATCCATTACCTACCAAACTATCAGCTATCTTTCTATGTTGTATCCTACAAGAAATATATAACAGGTCACCCTTCTTTCACTACTAATGTATTTTAAATCACACTATATCTGCCAATGGTCTGCATATAGGCAACTATTGTGAAGCAGCAGGCTTGTATCTCTATTTTTTACTGTACTTTTAGCACAGGGGACTGATGACATAGTATACACTATCATATCATGCCAGAAGTCATTAAATCTATCTTGTCCCATTGTGGAAAGTAGTTCATACATTTTTATCTACAATTACAAGACACCTAATATATCCAAAACAGTCTGAAAGGTCAATCACTCTTCTTGAAAGGACATCAATGCCTAAAATAGTAAAATACCCACGCATTTTAAAACTGAGAGATAAGAAGAAGCTGCAGTACCTTTGCCAATATCCTTTCAGCTTTTCTTATGAAAAAGAAAGCATTGAAAAGCAAATCACAGCACAGAATGTTTGCACTGCTGGATCAACAAATTAGAAATTCTCATAGGGCATAGAGGCAAAATCAAGTGTGAGCCTGTTGTATAGATAATTACACTGTGGTAAATGCTCACAAGGCAAACAGTCTCTCAGAGGGATGTCACACAGGGACAGGTAACAACAACTCTGATGAAGATCTGCAGCTAAATCACAGAGCTGAAAGCAGACCATTTTGGCTTTGCTGTTTCTGATGTACCTAAATGTGCATTCTCACCATTTTTGAACATACAAAAGCACTACTTATAATGCTCTCAGGTGTCTCTGTATGTGACACTGTGTATAAACACAGCTATTGGTGCAACTCAACTCAATATTGCACATCTATAATTTCAGAAATATGCCAAGTTAGGAAAAAACAAAAAACAAAACAAAACAAAACAAAACAAACAAACAAAAAAGCACGTACAGAAGCCTGCTATTCTTCAGCCCAAAAAACTGAGCTAAAATAAAATACACCTTCATGTACAGAATCAAAGAATTACAGAACTGTAGGGGTTGGAAGGGACCTCGAAAGATCAGTGGGTCCAACCCCCTGCCAAAACAGGCTCCTTAGAGCAGGCTGCCCAGGTAGACGTCCAGATGGGCCTTGAATATCTCCAGAGAAGGAGACTCTGTATCTTCAGTCTGTTCCAGTGTTCCATCAACCTCACTGTGAAGTTCTTTCGCATGTTGGTGCAGAACTTCCTGTGCTCCATTTTGTGGCCATTACCCCTTGTCCTGTCCCCACAAACCATTGACAAGAGGTTGGCCAAATCCTCCCACACCTCAGGTATTTATACACATTGGTAAGATCACCTCTCAGTGTTCTCTTCTCCAGGCTGAACAGACCCAGGTCTCTCAGCCTTTCCTCACAGGGAAGATGCTCTAGGTCCTGTATCATCTTTGGGGCCCTCCACTGGACTCTTTCCAGGAGATCCGTGTCTTTTTTTTTGTACCGGGGAGCCCAGAACTGGACACAGTACTCCAGGTGAGGCCTGACCAGGGCAGAGTAGAGGGGGAGGATCACCTCCCTTGACTTGCTGGCCACACTCCTTTTAATGCATGCTAGAATCCCTTTGGCCTTCTTGGCCACCAGGGCACAGTGCTGGCTCATGGTCAACCTGTCGTCCACCAGGACCCCCAGGTCCTTCTCCGCAGAGCTCCTCTCCAGCAGGTCACCCCCCATCCTGTGCTGATATTTCTGGTTGTTCCTTCCCAGGTGCAGGACTCTACGCTTGCTCTTATTAAATCTCATTTGGTTTCTTCCTTCCCAACTCTCCAGTCTGTCCAAGTCTCGCTGAATGGCAGCACAGCCTTCTGACATGTCAGCCACTCCTCCCAGCTTTGTGTCATCAGCATACTTGCTGAGGGCAGACACTATTCCCTCATCAAGGTCGTCAATGAAGACGTTGAACAAGACCGGAACCAGCATGGACCCCTGGGGAACAGCACTAGTCACAGGCCTCCAGCCAGACTCTGTGCCACCAATCACCACCTTCTGAGCTCGGCCAGTCAGCCAGTTCTCAACCCACCTTACTGTCTACTCCTCTATCCCACACTTTCTCAGCTTTGCTATCAGGATGTCATGGGAGACAGTATCGAAAGCCTTGCTAAAGTCAAGGTAGATGGCATCCACTGCTCTCCTTCCATCTACCCAGCTGGTGATGTCATCTGTGAAGGCAACAAGGTTGGTTGAGTATGACTTCCCCTTGGTGGATCCATGCTGACTACTCCTCATAACCTTCTTCTCTTCCAATTGCTTGGAGATGGCATCCAGAACAAGCTGTTCCAAATTTGAAACTACTGGCCTGTAGTTTCCCGGATCTTCCTTCTTGCCCTTCTTGAAGTCTGGAGTCTTCAAAACTTGCCCTTCTTAAAGACTGGACTATCCTCCAATCTTCAGGCACCTCTCCTGTTCTCCAGGACCTTTCAAAGATGATAGAGAGAGGTTTGGTGATCACCTCTGCCAACTCCCGTAGCACACGTGGATGCATCCCATCAGGACTCATGGATCCGTGTGCATTGATCACGCTCAGATGTTCCCAAACAATGCCCTCATCAACCAGGGGGGAGAAAATTAAATCTATTCTGATAAATTTACACTGGAATATGACATTTGAAAAGCTTAATTTGAAAACCCTCCAGTATTGTGCCATGAAATTCTTCATGTAACCATTTTTCAGATCCCCTCTGTAGAGTTCTCACTTTAACACACAAAAGGTGAAATTATGCTTAGTGTTAAGACAGGAGTCAATCTTTCATTTGGTAGTTTAATCTGATGGTGCTGACAAAAACATTGGAAAAGGAATGATGTGGCTGTTAAGACAGCCAGTACTAGTGGAAAAGTATATACTTTGCAAACTTTTCTAAATGGCAACCCCATATCCAAGTGACATACTGTAATCTTGAGTCCCTGGAACCTCTTCTGTTGATTTCACGTGACGGTATGTCAGCGCCTGAAAGGTTTAAGATAGCCTTTTGTTACATGTATGTACTCACTAAGAATAAAGCTGAGAACATCAGACACATTTCCATATGGGGCCAAAAAGTATTCCAAAAAGTATTCCCTCAAAAAGTATTCCCTCCGTTTTCGTAAAAGAAAACTACTGAATTAGTCCATGTTGGGAATTGGCACAAAGGGCATGGACATGTATCCACAGAGCAATTGTTTGACCAGAGTTTGTTTTAAGAATAGGCCTCAGTTAGCATAACTGAGGAGTGGAAAAGTACCGAGAGAAGTGAAAAAGGTGCCTACGCGGCAAAGAAATAATGTCCTTATCTCGAAGAGGAGGTTTCTAAGGGGAAAAACAACTGCCAGAAATATGAGGGAGCTATGTCCGTATGTAACTGCAAGTAGGGGGAACATAAACTAAAATAACCTAATAGGCATAATTATAACAATCTGTATAAATATGCCCTATCCGGACAATAAATTAGAACTAGAACTATGCTATACCACTCATATGGAGTCGGCTGCATTTGTTCCTTCGGCCACCGGCTAACAAGTCCATTCCTAAAATTTAATTTAAATATTAAATACTATAAATAGAGTATTAAATAGGTTCCCTTCACTCTTTTAGGAAGGAAAGGGATTTGAAATAGGTAACCTATTACAGTCTTTCCTCATGTTTCATGGTGAAAGAGACTATAAAGAATCAATCAGCATAGAGCAGCTATCATTTGACATCCTGTTACTACATCCTGGTACTACATTCTGTTACTACTTCTTCAGTCTGAATGTATTTGCTGTCACAAACACCAACTTCCTTCTAAACAGTCTATGACTTTTGCTGGATTTTAAACTCCCACAAAGATCATTTTGTACTCAGAAAAGTACAGTGTTACAAAAATATTTTATTTGGAAGAAGATTTATATATAAAAGGTTCTTTTATTAAATATATATAGTTTCAGAGTACATTAAAAAAGGTTTTCTGGCATGTCAAGTAGATTCAAAAATCAAATTTCATACAAAACCCTGTACACTCTCAATTGCAGAGTATACTAGCAGCATATAAACAGTCATGTGTGAGTATGTGTGAGCAGCATGTGAAATGTAGGTGATATTTAAGAATATTTTTCAACTATACAACATTTCATAGCTTTCCTGAAACACCTCTTACCCTTTGCAATATTGTCACCTTTTAAATAATGAAAAATGCTTGAAGCATTTCATTCCTGATGCACTGGGATAGATATATTTTATGGCACTTGCTCAAAACTTTTGAACTCACTGTTTTGTTGCTTTCTATATGGACTATCATAGCTGGTATTGTTTGATACGCTGTGAAAATCATCTAACAAAATAATAAAACCTCAAATATTCCAGGAAGTTGTCATAACAGAGCATTTGAAACAGGAAGATGAAAGCAGATAACTATTTGGGGTCAGAGTAAACGTTAGGTTAGTATTCACAATATAAAGTTTCTTGATTCTCACAGCGCTTTCAAAAAACAGAAAAATTATGACAATTTAAAAGCACCTTTTTGTTTTTTGTTTGTGGGAAAACTAATCTCAACAACAGAAAGGAAGGAGTGTGACAGAGCATGTATATCAACATATCACATAGCGCAACTGCACCACGCTAATCATTGGGTCATGGATAGCTGAAATCTGGGCTGCAGTAGTGTTGGAGAAGTGCAGTGGTGTCAGTTGTTTAGGTAGAGTAACTGTGGATCAGCAATTCTTATGCTTATGACTTCACACTTCAAAGACCCATCAGAATTTTTTTTTTTACTAAGTGGCTACTGGTTGCTAGTTACGATGGATCTGTATAGTGAGATGTGGGTATACTTGTCTAAAAAATGTTCTTGTATTACTGAAGTCATTTAGAAGTTAATTTCAATAAAACAGACAGTGATAATCATCCTGCACCCCAGTAAAAATCAGCCATACTGTTGTATCACCTTTTTATTTGTTGTATCACCTTTTGGGTAGCTAACTTCACAAGTGAGTCTAGAATCTTAGTTTCATCATTGAATAATTCATTTGCTACAAGATGTAGTTTCAGACAACATGAAGCTGTACATGAGAAACAGCTGTAAAACACTGATAAAATAATACATCGTATATAATAAATAAAATAAATAATATATAAATAATAAATATAGTAAATGATATAGTAAATATAGTAATATAGTAAATAATATACTTTATATACTTAATATACTTTATAAACTTAATATATACTTTAATATACTTTATATACTTAATATACTTTACTATATATATTATAGTAAATAATATACATAATAAATATAGTAAATAATATAATGTTTTGTGAGAGAAGACAAGAAGAGATTAACATAGTAATAGAAGCTTAGAGAAAACATAATTTTCTAAATAGACCAAGCATTTATTTAAAATAAAAGAAAATGCTGTCACACTAATGAATATTTAGTGAGGAATATCAAACTAATTAGGAATAACTGTAGATTAATGTGGAAATAAACACAGTTAGTAACAAGCATCAGAAAACTGAAGTTCCAAGCTATGCATAGCTTCTGTTAAGTGCTGAGTCATTACAAATTTTTAGTAATTTGACAGAGATATACAGAATTATATAACATGATCATATGACTCAAAAGATTTTTACTGCTTGTCTGTGTAAACTCTAATGTACAACCAGATGAAACAGAATTTATTGAATTTTTAAAATGAAGTAGTATGATTTTCAAACCATATTCCCTACAAGGAATCTACAGAAAAACACTGAAATGTGTTTCCTCAGTGCCTATTCTCTCTTTAACAAGACAGCGAGGAAAAAGTTGACCTGATAAATTCTGATTTACTTTGAACTGTCATGTCTTTGTCAGGAACATATTGGCTACCTAGAACATTTAAAGGATGCTGAAGCACGTCTGAGTCATAACTAATAATTCATAAATTAGTTATTGTAAAAATAAAAGTATCAGAATAATATAAGAATAAATGAAAATAATTTAATGTGAGATAAAACAGCATCTTTTTATATTATGAAATCTCATTTAATAACAACAATAAAAGATGTATCCCAAAG
Organism: Anas platyrhynchos; assembly: GCF_047663525.1. Classification (NCBI taxonomy): domain Eukaryota; kingdom Metazoa; phylum Chordata; class Aves; order Anseriformes; family Anatidae; genus Anas; species Anas platyrhynchos. The sequence goes on from NC_092587.1 coordinate 134,742,424, forward strand.
GTAAATAAAAGTTAATTTTAAAAACACAAACCCTATACAAGTTGCTAAAGGATGAAGTTTCTGCCTTAGGCTAAGAAATGATGTGGAAGCAGTAAAAAAAATATATGGATTAGTTATTGTATCATTAACCAATATACCTATGTTCAGTACCAAGCTTTATACATATGATTTTAATCGGGTAAAAGGCCAAGGAAGAGAAAACAGAGAAAACAATTTACCTTAATCAGTGCTTATAGAAATTATTCTTTTCTCTGGACTAACACATAAATGAGAGAAGAAAATTGGAAAAAGTATATTCATTTAACAGATATTGATTCTTTTATATTAGGTATTTCAAGGTAAATCACAGAATCATGTAGGCTGGAAGAGACCTCCAAGATCACTGAATCCAACCTCTGACCTAACACTAACAAGCTCTCCACTAAACCATATCACTAAGCTCTACATCTAAATGTCTTAGTTTACCTCTCATTATGATGTATTTGTTTCTTTGCAGCTTATCAGCTCTATGCACACTCATCACTGACATTTCTAGGATTATCAGTGAGTGTTTTTCACAGTAAAAAGGAATTTTGACTTTCAAAAGACAATTTTTCCAGGACCTGGGAATTACACCTAAAATTACTAAATATAAATCTGGAAAATTGGGGACAATATGTGTGCAACACCTCTTCTACTACGATGCAGAAGGTACTCAAGTTGGATATGGGCACAGGTGTCAAGAGTTAAAAATAAATAAATAAATAATGATAATAACAATTAAATGTTTGTGATTTGTCTAAGAGAGATGAGGGGGTCTTTGTGCTAAATATGGCAGCAAGCCAAAAGATTTAGAATTTAGCAATAGCATACTCTAAAATAAGGCATACTGTACGAAAGGGGGTGGGGTGGAATTACACAATTAGATGGCAAGGGGGATGGAGTTAGATGATCTTTAAGGTCTTTTCCAACCCAATGCATTCTAAAATAACAACAACAATGAAACTGGTCACTTTGGTCACCAACCTTCACCAACCTGGAGGTGAGCTATAAGCAAAAGGATTTCCCAGGACTATCCAAAACCTTAGTTTTGACTGCAGATATCAACAGAATGCTTAGATCATGTAAAACCATCATACTATTATTTTAGTAGAGGGTGAGACCAAAACTAGGGCTGTGATTTCAGTGTTTCTTCATTCCGTACTCAATATTTTCTGTTATATTAACAAGAATTTCATTGCTATGCTGTTTTGTTTGTTCTACTTGAAATCAAACAAAGTCCTGATCTTCACTGCCTTTTCCACAAATGAGTATATAATGCTTAATATTGTTGTGTCACTAGATATAATTTTGCTCATTTATATCATACACTGTAGAGTTAAAATATTTACATGGATCATAATTAAATATAAGGTAATAAGGTACCAGCTCAGAGGGCATACTTGTTATCAGGGACTGGAAGAAGATGGGAATGGAGACTGCTAATAATGAAACCTATAATAGTTTCTACTAAAATATCAGTTTAAACTTGGCTTTTCTCAGGCTGAACAAAATCTAAATGAAATCAAAATATTATTAACTTTCCATAGTCTTCTTTTTCTGTGTTTTGAAGATGAGGATAAGTAAAATTCAAACCCTCCAAAAGAGTAATACAGTTATACAAAGAGAAAATCAATCCATCAGTGACCTAGATTTAATGGCTTATTATTTAAGTCATGGAAAATCAGGTGATTTTGAAAAGACTTGCATTCTAGGCAAGTTTGATTATGAATTGATAACAAACATGCATGCAGTAGCAGGTAATCTACTTTTTTATTTTTATTTTTTCATTTTTTCAACGTTTTCACCTGATTTTGCTATTGTATTCTTAACAGAGTAATCTGTCACTGACTTCCAGCACAACATGTGAATGCAAATTAAAGTGGTCAGTAGGCAGTATCCAATTTGCTTTTAAAGGCCACACTATTAAGTCTGTTCCTCAGAGCAGGGATTTGTTTCAACAATAAGTTTAGGGAATAAAAAGACAAAATTAAATGTTCCCTTTAAAAACAGTAAAATTTCTTTTGCTTGTGGTTACTAATATTACTTGATGCTACTTTTTTTTTTTTTTTTTTTTTTTTTTTTTTTTTTTTTGAGGGGGAAATGTGTGGGAAGTGTTTGTTACCTTTATTTCAGAGTGGTTTACAGAATTATTTATCTTCATTTCAGTTCTGTATATTCTTGTACTTAATGTAGGTTCTTTGTCTCTGACATTCTAGTTTCATATAGTTTTCAGAGTATAACAAATGTATGATGTCACTAATAGCATGACTACATAAAAACACTGATACCAAAACCCATAGCAGAATTGTTTGACCTGTTAAGACTTAAACATGGTAAATGTTTAACATTAAACATGCCATGGTAAACTGAAGATAAATCTAAAAGGTCATGTAGAGGTTATAAAAATCCACTGATTTGACTGTCTGAGAGTCCTTGTATCTACACTTGACTTATAATATTTTATTCCCTGATAAAAGGTGAGAAAATAACTGCACACATTATCTCCTTAAGAGAACAGAACTGAACTGGTGTCCAAAAAGGAACTGCAGGCACTGAGATGTTCCATGTGCTGATATTCTAAAATAGGCATAGAATTTACAAAAATGAAATAAATTTTCTCTATGCTTTCCCTACTGCTTTTTGATTAAGAAAATATAGCTTCACCTTAGTCAGCATAATTTATAAATAATATAAATTTGTATATTTATGTTTGTTAACATAAAATTTAAAGAAAAGTTTTTTTTTCTGAAATTCTGCTTTCAAAACAAACTCTGGTATTCCAGATTTCTCTTGTTGTTGCCTTGTCTTCACCTAAAAGAGTAGATCTTCATTACAGTGTATTGGAGCAGGCACACACATATAGTTCATTAAAGGCGAAAGTTAGTATGGATCTTTTTACCTGCTGTTTGTCTTCTGAGAAGTCAAAAGAAAGGTTCTGAATGTCAGTTTCGTTGACAGCATGCAGTTGAACTGTGACGGTTTATGCCATCATATAAGGTAGGACTAAATGGAAATACTTTTCTGATGCTTCATCATTCTATGTGTGAGCTACTGCTGAAATCGAATTTGTTTAAAGATGCACTGGAACAGTATAGGATCTTTCACACTGTTGTTTACAAACTCTGAGAGGGCAGGCTGTAATTAATAGATGAATACAAGAAAGAAATTACTTCTTAACATCTCCCTGCTGCACTGTTTCGCCTTTGTTAAGGAATAAAGTGATCAAAGTTGAAAAGTTCTGGTCAGGACAGAACATGAATAAATGTTTTCCAGGCCAACAGAAATAAATGATTAATATAGAGTGGCAGAATAGCTGCCCTTACCAGACCTGAATCTAGGGTGAGAGAAAAGGAGAAGACATCAGTGATAGAAACAAGGTAGTTCTTTCTACAGAAAGAACAAAGGTGGAAACTTAACGCAATCAAATTTGGACTTTAGTAGTAACCATACCCAAACACAGATAAAGACTGAAATATTTAATTCTAATATTTACTTGAAAGTTAACAGAGCTCATGTGAACCTGATTGCAAGCTAATTCTGAACATAATGATAATCTGTTTGAGATGAAGGTTTCATGATAGGTAAACATAGAATAGTAAGATAAAAAGTACTATTTTTATGTTCAGATAGGCTTTGAGCTTCAAAACAGACAAGACAGAACAGTTGATATAAGTCCAGTGCTGATACATGTTCAGTGCCCTCACTGGCCGCTGTACAATCTGGCTTTCACCCTTATTTGAAGACACTCACTAGAATAATGCAGGCCCTGGAGTACTCAGAGATTTTTTAATATTATTTTTAATATTATTTATTTTTCTAATATTTTATATACTAGAAATAATTCAAGTTATGTATTTATCTATATTATATATTATAATATTTTACATATTAGAAATATTAAATTGTATATATTTTTCTCATGTTTTCAAATAGTCATTTTGCATTTACCAAGTGAACCACATTCATAAGACTGAAACATCACTGAAATTTGGTATTTGTCTTTGATTATTTTTTTTTGTTTGTTGTGTTCTGTTTTGTTTGTTTTGTTTTGTTTCATATAATGAAACACATCAGTGTATAATTTAAACATAGAGTAGAAAGCTCTAAATGAATTTGGTACATTTTCCATAAGTCACTTGAGACACGTGAGAAGTTAATCTGGACTTGAAGCTTAATGCATGAAAAAGGGATGCCAAATCTAAGTAAGATATATGTCTCAAAGGAAGCAATTAGATAAAAAAGAGTGTTCTTGAAATCCTATAGGGGATTTCTATATGCATCCCTATCTGAGTGCATGCTGACTGCCAATGACTCACAGCTCTCTTTTTGGGGGAAAAAAATAAACAATAATAATATAAATAATAATAACAATAAGCTTCCCATTTCTTGGTATCTTGCTCCAGCAATACATTTTACTGAGAATCTTATTAGTTTTTTCTCCTTGAATGGCATATAACTTTCATTGTGTCCTTTACTAATTTTTGAATGTTCAGTACTCCTTGAATAAAATACACTTTAAAACAGTACAGAGAACTAAAAAACAAAACAAAACAAAACAAAAAAAAAACAACAAAAAAACATAGAAATTTCAGTGACGTAAACATAGCACACACATATTGAAAATATTTATAAATTGAAGGAAAAATGTTTTTCTATCATTTTTAACTTTGGAATTTATCCCAAATATACCCCTCATATTGAGATCTTTTTAGTTTTTTTTGTTAGAATGGAAACAGGAGAATTTCAAAATTCAAGCCTATATTAAAAATCTTTAAACCTTCCTCCTTGATAATAACTTCAAAGTACAAATTACAAAAAAAAAAAAAAAAAAAAAAAAAGGCACAACAATCCCCATTTTGAAATCAGTAGTTAGCATAACTCTTGTGAACTTATTGGTTCTGCATCTGGGAGGAGACAAAGTGGCAATGTGTAGCCCGAGAGCAATGAAAAGGGACTTCAATGAACTGGGGCAGATGATCAGCTACTTGGGTGCGCAAGTTGTCTTTTCCTTCTTTCTCCCCAGTACTGACAGTGACAGGAACAGATTGAACAGCCTGTTAACATGTGGCTCTGTGGCTGGTGTCATCACCAAAATTTCACATTCTTTGGCAACAGGAAGCCTTACATGGCACTAGGCTTGCTGGCATCAGACGGGATTCATGTTTCCCAAAGGAAGAAGAGGATCCTTGGTCATGAGCTGGTGGGACTCACTGATTGGGCTTTAAACTAGATTCCATGGGGCAAGGGGATATCATCAGGGATGCTGGCAATAAGGTATGGGATGACATGCCATCCCACTCATGCCAGCAGAACACCAGAGCCAGCAAAGGATGCCCAGAGCCTAGAGAGGGAACAGAGCTTAACAGGAGAGCTACTGTAGGCCCACATGGATGAGTTACAGTTGCCCCATCCAGAAAGGTAGACACATTGGGAAGCAAACTCAAAGGCTGCAGGGCTATGGTCTTCCAGTTCCTGAGACATGGTGGGACAGCTCTCATGACTGGAATGTGGCCATGATGGATGGCTTTGCGGTTTGTGCAACTGGAATCTATGCATGGGGGAAGCTGGTCGGGGGGGGGGGGGGGGGGAGGAAGAGAGAAAGGACACGACATGAAGTGATAAAGTATAAATTGAGAGCCTGTGGGTGAGGATTAAAGGGTAGGCCAACAGGGGTGACATTGTGGTGGGTGTTTACTATAGGCCACCACATCAGGAAGAGGAAGTGGATGAGGCCTTCAGGCAGCTGCAAGTTGCCTCACATTCACAGGTCCAGGTTCTTATGGGGGACATTAACCACCACAATAATTGCTGGAAAGACAGCATGGCTCAGAACAAACGGTTCAGGAGGTTACTTTAGAACATTGTGAATAATTTCTTATCAGGAGGTAGGTGATCCAAAAAGGAGAGGGGTGCTGCTGGACCTGGTAATAACAAACAGAGATGGTCTAGTTGGAAAAGTGAAGGTTGAGGGCAATCTCAGCTGCAGTGATCACGAGATGTTGGAGTTCATGATCCTGCAAGGAGAAAGCAGGACAAAAAGTAGGACCACAGCTCTGGATTTCAAGAGAGCTCACTTTGGCCTCTTCAGGGACCTAACTGCAGGAATCCCCTGGTCAAGGCCCTAGAGGGAAAGGGGGCCCAAGAGGGTTAGCTAATATTCAAGCGCCACTTCCTCGAAGCTCAGGATCAGTGCATCACTGTGAGGAAGAAGTTGAGCAAGGGGGACAGGAGACCTGTGTGGCAAGGAGCTCTTGGGAAAACCCGTATGACAAATACAGGATGAGGTCACGGAGTCAACTTCTTGCCTGAAGTGGGTCTATCACCACTCTTACAAGAGATTCCTTACAGAGTATCAGAAAGACAAAGTCAAGTAAGAAAAAGGTAGGAGTGATTTAATTTGTCCATATGTGCGTACAGATTATATACACACAATATATATTCAAAATGTACAATTTTTTGTTGTTTCTGTTTATGTGTTTCATTGAAGATTTCATCAAAAGATTTCTAAGAGCTTTAAAAAGTACTATTTGGATATCAACCTACCAGTGGCAGGAATAATGGGATTATCATTCAGATACTTATGACACCCTCTAACAGCTTGGGTTCAGATTTTGAAACATTTTTTATTTTATCATCTTTTAGAATAAATAAGCAAAGCTAAATTATTTGTGATGCTCATTCACTGTAATTGAAATGATTGTGAACTGTTTCCATTGATGATTGCTGATGGAAATCCAATATTTTGAGGGAGTTTTTCAAATGTAACTTAAATGTTTACCAATTTTGAAAGCCCATGAGAGGTACATTTTTAAAAAAAAAATTAGTCAGTGATCTAAAAATGCATTTTGAATGGGTAATTATTATATTAAATGTCATTAAAATAAATGTAAAAAGAACTAATGAGATGCGTAATTATCTTTATGAATTACATGCAAGTTTGGCTCAAAGTTTTAATTTTCATTCATATTTTAAGCTGGAAATCAGGAGAACCTAAGAAGCTCTATTCTTGTACATTTCCTCTCTTTCATCATGTGCATTTGTTTGCATAATATAGAAGAGCAGCAGGGCAGAGTAATTACGGCAATCAGTCTCTGAACACATTAATCTGCTCTAAACTGCAGGGAGTAAATGGAGCAGAAAGTAATCCAGTAGAGAAATATTTCTTTTGTTTGTGGCAAATTTCATACCAAGTTTAAATCATACAAGGGCAGCTTGCGATTTACTTCATGGCTGCCTAGCTATCAGCAATTAAAATACCTGGTGAAAATGTTTGATTTGAAGAGGCTTATAAAGCAGGTTTATAAATAAACCTTAAAAACCTTAAAATAAACCTTAAAAAGGTTCTTTTTAATTCTTTTAATTCTGTTTAATTCGTTTTTTTAATTCTTTTTAATTCGTTTAATTCTGTTAAAATTCTTTTAACAACAGAAAAAGGTTTATTTTAGCTAATGAACATGCTATTGTAAAGAATAACAAAAACTCTTCTTTGTTTACTCTTATGGAGAATAATTGTTAATCACCATAGTCTTCCAATAGACTATAACTAATGTGTTTCAATAGCAAATAAGATAAATTAATTGATTTTTTCTCATTTCCTTTCATTTAAGTTTTTATTTTGACTCTTACTCTCTTTTACTCTGGGTGCTCCCCATTTAAAAATAATAAAATTAAAAAAAATCATTAAGAGAAAAGCTAAATAAATAATCTGATAGTGCTCATACTGAGCTAGTTATACATACAGTGCATGTACAGAATTATGTGTATAGAAAACCTTTTATAATAAGTGGCTTAAAGGATACTGAGAGCTGCATATCCTCTTCTAACAAATCAGAATTTTCATGCTTACTTAATTAATACATAGTATATTACTACATATTAATACATAGTATATTACTATTTTGTTGTTGTTGTTCTTGTTTTTCCTTAGTGTTAAGAACCTATATAAAGTACCGTATGGTTTTCATTGTTTTGAAACAATCACCTGATTTCACCTATCCCTCCCAAAGTAAATTGAAACAAACAGAATAAGCAATATGCTAACAAAGGAAGACTGTGTCACACTAAACTGGTATGTCACTTTGATAAAAGAGCTGATTTCATAAACAAATGAATAGTAATAGTCTCATCTGCCCTTTACTAAAACATTTGATTCAGTACTGAATGTTAGACTAGAAAGCATGAGGATTAGTGTAAAAGTAAAAATGTATAAAGGGAACTATTAGGGAAGAAAACAGGGAAAGATGAGGCTGAAAAGAGGTTGCTAGAAGAATTCCTCAAAAAAATATAAGCCTTCAAAATACTTTTAAACAATTCGTAATGAGCACGACACTGAAAAATAACATTATGTTACTACATTTGCTGCTGTCACAAATTTAAAGGAAAAGTTGCCACTGGAGAATGATGCTAGAATATGGAAAGGGGAAAGTTGCATAATTGGATGGAGAAATGATTATATAAATTAAAATTCTTTTAACAACAGAAAAAGCAAACTAATAAATAATATGCTGCTAAACAGAGGAATTCTTATTTAGAAAGAACAGAATAGAAAGTTTTAAGTATATTAATTAATTTTAGAATAACTTTGTATAACCAATGTGATTTATCTGTGACTGAGAAAAAAATGAAACTATGTCATATCTGGCATAGTACTTCCAATAGTGAATAAGAGGGCATTAATCAGCTGTAAAATTTTAACCCAAACCACACTCCATAGAATCATTATAATGGTTCAGTAAAGTACAGAATGAGGGGATGAGGAAAGTTCCCTATGCAAGCAGAACTGTGTTATTACTGACTTTATAAGACAAGATTAATTTGATTGTGATTAAAAACATTGTTCAAAGATGCTGTTGGACTCAAAACCCTGCAGGCCTCCATGATATAAACTCATGGATATTGCTGACTGTGTCACCAATGCTTGCTGTACCAGAATGTGTCACATGGGCTGTTAGCTCAATCAGTTTACTGGATGGCACTGTCTTAGCTCTAAAAACAGCAGAGGCAGAAGAGTGCTCACCAGAGCTTACTCATCACATGGTAAAACAGTGAGATGAGAGGAAGCATCAGACTCATGCTTCAAGTATACAACCAAACTCGTGCTGATGAACTGAATGGGTGAACTGAAGTGGATCTTAGGAGATGCTACACAAAATGCTCCAGGAAGGCTTTGTGTATGTGTATGGGTTTTTGTCTGTTTGTTTGTTTGTTTGTTTTGTTTTGTTTTAATTTTAGTCAATAGCTACATTTGGGGACAGTGTGGTAAAATGGTTGGATTACAAATTGTTGTTAATGGAAAAAATCATCGAGACAATATCAACAATTGTAACTGTTTAGCACACAGTTCAACAATAAAAGACAGACAGACAGTAAAAAGGGAAATATTAAACAAAAATTGAATCTTACACAATCTGTATAAGAATGTTTATATGTTAGCCTGAAACAGTCTATGGCCTTAAGATCTGGAATGCTGCATCATCTTATACTAAAAGTAGCAATAGGATGTTAATTGAACAAAAATGATTGGATCTCAAGCACAAACATTTCAAGAGTGCATTAAACCATCTGTTTGCCATCTCTAAGGAAGTATTAAATAAAAATCTATGTTTCCCACATACAGCAGCTGGTAGAAACAACTAGATATACTTCAGTGTTTTACATTTCCTGTGTGAATATTTTGGGAAATGGCATCAAAGTCTTAAAACATACTTGCTGAAATATTGATAGATGAATTTGCTGTGGAAACTGACCTCTCACAGTTTACCAGACAGATACCTTCTCATTGATGGCATACTAGAATAGAATGTTATATCTATAAATATTTATCTCATAGAATTAAAGCAGTAATAATAATAAAAGATTGTTGACTCTTATCTTATTTGTATAATAAATATGTTTGTTTTTTTTTTTCCCCCTTCTACTGTGTCCGGTTCTGGGCTCCGTGGTACAATAAAGACAGGGATCTCCTGGAAAGAGTCTAGCAGAGGGCCACAAAGGTGATACGGGGCCTGGAGCATTTTCCGTATGAGGAAAGGCTGAGAGACCTGGGTCTGTTCAGCCTGGAGAAGAGAAGACTGAGAGGGGATCTCCTCAGTGTATATAAATATCTGAGGGGTGGGAGACAGAAGGATGTAGCCAACCTCTTCTCAGTGGTTTGTGGGGACAGGGGCAATGGCTGTAAGTTAGAGCACAGGAAGTTCCACATTGACATGAGAAAGAACTTCTTCACGGTGAGGGTGACGGAGCATTGGAACAGGCTGCCTAGGGAGGTTGTGGAGTCTCCTTCTCTGGAGATATTCAAGGCTTGTCTGGATGCCTACCTGGGCAGCCTGCTCTGAGGAAGGGGGGTTGGACCCGATGATCTTTCGAGGTCCCTTCCAACCCGTACAGTTCTGTGATTCTATGTGTCTTTTTATGTGCTTATATTAAGAAATAAGATCACTCAAGAAAATGTACAAAACTGTATGGCTCTATGGTTATGAGGATACCAACACCTGCACTATTTGCAGTTCAGTAGTAAGTTTTGAGAATCAGTCTGCAGCCAGGTCCTGCACTTTGGTCACAACAACCCCATGCAATGCTACAGGTTTGGAGCAGAGTGGCTGGCAAGCTGTGCAGACAAAAAGGATCTGGGGGTGTTGATTGATGCTTGCCTGAACATGAGCTAGCGGTGTGCCTAGGTGGCCAAGAAGGCCAACGGCATCCTGGCTTGTATCAGGAATAGTGTAACCAGCAGGACCAGGGAGGTGATCATCCCCTTGTACTCTGCTCCGGTGAGGCCGTACCTCGAGTGCTGTGTTCAGTTTTGGGCCCCTCAGTACAAGCAGGACATTGAGACCCTGGAGAGTGTCCAGAGAAGGGCTACAAAGTTGCTGAAAGGCCTGGAACACAAGTCCTGTGAGGAGAGGCTGAGGGAACTGGGGTTGCTTAGTCTGGAAAAGTGGAGGCTCAGCAATAAGAGACCTTATTGATCTCTACAACTGACTGAAAGAAAGTTGTGGGGAGCTGGGGATTAGCCTCTTATCACAGAAAACTAGCAATAGGACAAGGGGGAATGGCCTTGAGTTGCACCAGGGGAGGTTCAGGTTGGAAATTAGGAAACGTTTCTCCTTAGCAAGAGCGGTCAGGCATTGGAAGGGATTTCCTAGGTAGGTGGTGCAGTCCCTGGGGATGTTTAAGGAAAGGTTGGATGTGGTGCTTAGGGACATGGTTTAGTGGGTGATATTGGTGGCAGGGTGATGGTTGAACCAGATGATCTTGGGGTTCTTTTCCAACCTTAATGATTCTATGAAGTGCATGAAGTTTAAAATTAGGACATCTACTAGTAGAAGTAGCACACTGAAGTCTATGTCTCTTTGGGGGAAGTGCAATGTACCTCATTGCTATTCTCACCCCTTTTGGATCTATATTTTCAAATTGGAGGACAGATTTTACAGATTTATTTTCCCTGGAGGGAAGAAAAAAAAATAAATAAATAAAAATAAGGTGGACCAGTGTAAAGATAGAATAAAATTGCAACTGGAAAAGAAACATCAGTTATCAATTAGCAATTGAAGAAAGTGAAGGGAGCTCTGCTTGAGAAAGGAAAAAATAAAAGGATCTCATATTAGAGAAGAATGGCCGTTGAGAAAACCAGTGATAGGAAAGTTGAGTTCTGAAGATTTAAAATGTATCAGCTGTCTTCCTAGTGACCTTTTAACTGGACTTTACAAGTACAAGTTTTCAGGTGCTGCAGATACAGCTGTACTTTGTAAAGCTTTGAATGTTTTCTATTCACATTTTGAAGAATGGGGATATTGTCTGTCACAGGGAAATGAAACCTGGCTTTCAATACAAATGTCCACTGGAAAGCTTATGTACTGGCTGGGGCAGAATTACAATTTCCATCCTATTTTCCAAAAGAACAGATAAGAAAACATATTTCAACTACAGAGCAAAGAACAGAGGTTTCTACTGCTTTGTGCTTTCTGTCATAAGAAACTGTCCACAGCAGCAATGCTTCAAGCTGAGATGTGCTGTTTGTTTTTTTTTCTGTTGTTCTTCTGTAGCTTTTCCTCATATATAAAAATGCACTTAAGTACCTAATTCCTTTTGATTTTTAACCTGTAGTTGTGAGTAGTAAGAGTAGTTTGTTGTGGCTGAAATTAGTCATTTATTTGTGTATGATGGAATAGGAATCAGTTTTAGAGAAAAAAAATGGCATAACAAAATCTTACAAAGAGATGAGAAGCATTACTAAACTTTGTTTCAGACTAAGTTTATGCTGTTTATTTTTTTCCACTATTCAAACGTTTGACAGTTTGAGGATTAAAGGTGGAAGACTTTTAAGCATAATTATTTTTCATGTCTGCTATCAGGATTTAAGTTCTTAAGGATCTACCACAATAACAAAGAGTTATAAAACTGTTTTAGATATTGGCCTATGGACTTTTGGGCAATTTATCATTTCACTTTGTCTGGGTGTGCAGCCCTACCAGGTGGGCAACATCTCAAAAACACCGTGCTTAAGAAATATGAGATTAAACCTTCTTTACCTTCACTTAAAGGAATCTTCTGCTTTAAAGTTATCGTAAAACATCTATCACATTTGGTCCAGTCATGCATAATATTTACAAATAATATTGCTTATCATGGGGACCACATATCACCTTTGAGGTAATTACCTACTACTGTTAATTTGTTTCTTATTAGGGAATTAATGGCTTAGCATTCCTCTACATGTGTTTTAGTAAATTCAGTTCAGTGTGCCGAATTGCTTCCTTGGAGCATACTGGCCAAAAATCAGTGAAAAAGGAATGACTGGAGAGATGTGAGATATAGCCTATTTTTAAGAACAGGAGTCAATGAATTAACAGTACTACAGAATGCCTTAGGTCTACCTCACTAATTACTCCTTTAATGGGAAATAGTCATGTAGATCCCCTAAATTATACTGGTCTTGATGGAGCAGTGCGGTAATGCAAGAAATTATAATTAATTTTGAGATAATGATATGACTTGTGGTGGAGACTAATCATCTTCACACAGTTAACTGTCTACCGCCATGTCCCTATATGCCTTATAACATTAATTAATTTGTTTTCTGTTAACTAATTATTTTCTGTCTATGCATTCTTTCTTTGAGGCACTGTGTGCACATGGTATGCTTTTATGCTTTTTAGGTATGTTTTACTTTGTTAAGGCCATCACGATAACCAGTTATGGGTCTCATGTAAATTTACATAGCGCTTAAAAATAAAGCAGAAGTCACTGTTCTAGTCCAACTCATTGAATTGCTGAATCTTAGGCATAAAATTTATTAGATTTAGAAGACAGATCCTGTTCTTGGCCAGAAATCACAAAGGCTTGATGCCAGCTCATTATTCCTATCATTCAATCATAAAACTGGTATGTGCTATTAATATGCTATTCACAGATACTGAATGCCAGAAATAATCCTGGTGTTAAATCAGACTTCTTGCATTATTCATGATGTCCTCTGTAATATTATTTTTGTGACTCAGAGAGAAACAAGTAGTATTGCTATCTTGGGAAATAAGAAACATGCAATAGTATTTGTCTTTTAGGGCCATCTGATGAGATTTCTAAGCTCCAATGTAATTAAAGGAAAATATCTATGTTACTGCAATGTTGAGACTAAATTTTATGTGAAGAAACTAATTAAAACTAAAAAAAAAAAAAATGTATAGTATTTCCTTCTTTAAGATCTCCTTTTTAAGGCCCTTGGTCCTTAAAGAAGCATATACCAAGCTATACCATGAAGAAAAAAAATTTGCAGGATATATTGCACAGATTTGAAAGATGCAAAATAACATCTGACTAAGTGTGATGAATCAGTTGGCTAGTGTAATTAAAAACTTGCTGTCAACAACACTGGAACAACATGACTAGCATGAAATCTAATCTTTGACTCTTCTGTCCATATGATCCACAATTAATTTCTGATTAAATATGCACTGTTACTTTTATATTCTCCTGGACACCAGAACCCCAATTTATCCGTCAGTATGTACCGTAACTTGAGTATTATCTTATGCAAGAATGCATTTCTAATGTGCTAAATATGAAAACTCATTAGCATTCTCAGTGGGACTGAAAATAGAGTATATAAGACCTGTATTATTAGTAGCAGTATTTTTGGCCAAGAAAAGTATGATTATTTAGTTTATCTTGCTGTTACTGAAATCAAAATCAGACTTATTGCATATATACATCACTGTTTGGATATGCATAGGAAGGTTAAGTTTTAGAGTCTAATTATTTTTAACTCAAAGCATCAAGGAAATTTCATCATGGGAAGTATTTTTTATTTGATTCTCTTTTCCTCCAGAAAGACTCTATTCATTAAGCAGAAAAGAAAATAATAATAACTGAAAGGCATTGGAGCAGAAAAGTGAAAAAAAGGCTTCTAAAAAGTAGCTTTCACGCTGTGAACAAGTTCTCTGTTTCAATTTCTTTTCCTCCCCTCCCTCCCATTTTCAAATTACTGGAAGGATAAGGTTATTTGTGGTGTTATCAAATCTTTCCTGCCATACTGACTGTGATGTATTTCTTAACCTTTACACTGGCTTTGACTGGGTGATCCCAGCAACTGCATCAAGGGAATGGATCTTCTTCAGCAAAATTAAATTTTGTCATAGCCAGTTGTTTGGTTCCACATTGTGATAAACTAATCAAAAAGTTTATGCATTTTTAATATGTCAGGAAACAGTCAAAATCATTGAATCAAAGAAAATTTAAAATATAAAAAGAACACTGAATATTTGCCAATATTTTGTTTTTCCTATCACAGCTGTTGACTTGTTCTAATATATTCCTAACATAACCTTTGCATAGACTCTAATGCTCTAATGTTTTGTTTGTTTGTTTGTTTGTTTTTGTGACACCTACTGTGCAATTACATCAAATAAAATGCTCCTGCGTATTTAAAAAGCTGAGCAATGAGTCAATGAGTGAAAAAAAAAAAAAAAAAAAAAGATAAAGATGGTCATCTCTAGATGGTAAGCTCTATATGAAGCAAGAAGATCAATTTGACAGTTCCTCATCAAGCTACAAATAAACCACACTGCATAAGCAAAACTATCATTAGCACTGAAAAAAAAAAAAAAAAACAAAAAAAAACAAACAGAAAAAGGAAAGGGAAAGGAAAGATATTATCATCATTGTACTCCATAAACACCTTTTTTCAACATTTTTTTAACTGTAATTCCAGATTTTATCATTTACAACACCTTCAAAAACATAGGGAAAAACTAAAGTATTAGATTAAAGACATTAAGATAGAATGAAAGCCATCAAAAATAAAATAATAATAACAAATAATAATTAAAAAATGATAACAATATAGGAGAAGTTTCGTTATCTGTCTTTTAGAGGAAAGGCATCTCACAAATGTCTTTTTGTACCAACGTATTTAAGAACTGAATTTTCCTGAAAACTGTATTACCATTTCCTTTCAGACTGGATGAAGTCAACAGTCATCTATTAATGACTGAAAAGTCTTTTATTTCTCTGTCGTTTGCAGCTAATAGACGGACATACAAATAACGGACAAATATATCTCCGTTTAAGAAAAAAAAGAAAAAGAAAAAGGAAATTCTACTGAAGAAACATTAAGTTCCCTGTTGTATTCATGCTGATAATCACCTTATTCCATGCCTGACATAAGTGACTGCGATTATATTGGTGCCTATGGTGATTGCCATAGAAGAGCACAAATGCCTTCTGAAGTTGAGCACAACCTATTTTCTTGCTCTAGATGCCTAAAAGTCTGTATAGAGTCCAACAACAGTGTCGACACTATGCTTCAGTGTCCATCCCAAGTATTTTAGTGCTTTCCAGTTAAATTCTCCCACTTGTCTTCTGCATACCCAGCAGAAGGGTAGCTGTCATGCAACTCCTACACTGACTACTAGTGTTTGGTCTGAATTTATGCAGAGACATGTTTAAGAAAGCTTGTGATCAAGAGGAGGTATATCTCAGAACCATCTACATTTTCTACAAGGAAAGTAACTCCTTGGCATTAACCCAAGCAATACCTAAACTCTTATTCACTCTCAGATAAATCTGAGTAAAGAGATAAGTAAAGCAATTGGAAAGATATAAAAAGAAGTGATACTAAGTATGTGGAGTATAGAGCAGTTAGCCCTATGATACTGAGATAAATGGTAACCAACATCTAATTTTTCCAAGTATGCATTTAGATATCTAAGTGAAACTTTTTTACCATATATTTTTGCATTAGAAACTTGTTCCTTTCCTTCTTGTGTTGGTCTGTGTCTGGGATACAATGTTTTAAAACACTTCAATCAAATTCTGTAAAAGCCATTTATGTGAAAGTTTGCAATGTTGTTTCTACCATAGTCAGAACATATTTGGTTTCCTTGTGCTTGAGGATGACCAAGGTCTAGACCTGGATTAATTGATGTGGTTCTCTCAGTTTTAGGGCTCTGGCAGATGATATAACATGGCTGCTTGCACCCAGAGACAGTGGTAGTTTTTGACAGAAGTTCAATGTCTACTTTTGTAATGTGGGAAGACTTTACATTTGTCTTGTACATTTGATACAGTAAGAAATAACCCACATTCATCTTTTTAAAATTTAACAGTGTTGGCCCCAGTGAAGCTGGAGACAGCCTGGAATATCTACTGTCCAATGGCAGCAAACTGCTAAAGAAAAAAAAAAACAAAACAACTCTGAAAGGTTGCAAAAGGAGTTCTCTGAAATGAAGGTATTTTTCTTTGTTTGCCAAATACTACCTTTTACAGCAAAATGCTCCTCTTGCGCTCTTGTGGTTTAGCAGGCAGCAAAGCACCATACAGACATTTGCTCCTCCTCGCTTCCGCCCCCCCCCCAGTTCCTTCCCCTTGGGATGGGGGAAAGAATCAGGGGGAAAAAAAAGTAAAACCTCATGGGTTGAGATAAAGACAGTATAATAGGACAGATAAGGAAGAGAAATAATAATAATGGTGATGATGATATAACAATTATTATTATTATTATTATTATTATTATTATTATTATTATTATTATTATTATTATTATAAATAGAATGTACAAAGCAAGTGAAGTGCAATGCAATTGCTCACCACCCACTGACTGATGCTCAGCCAGACCCCAAGCAGAGGTTTCCCCTACCCTGGCTAGCCACCCCATGTTAACTGTTCAGCATGACATCATATGGCAAGAAATACCCCTTTGACCAGTTTGGGTCAGCAGTTCTGATTCTGTCCCCTCCCATCTCTTTGTGCACCCCCAGCCTCCTCACTGTCAGGGCAGCATGAGAAGCTGAAAAGTTCTTCACTTAGTGTAAGCACTGCTCAGTAACAATTAAAACATTGGTGTGTTATCAACTTTATTTTCCTCCTAAATACAAAACACAGCACCATACCAGCTACTAGGAGGAAAATTAACTCTATCCTAGCTGAAACCAGGAGTGCTACAAAATGTACATTTCAACATTAAAGCATGCTATGTTTTACATATATATATGTGTATGTTATGTTGTATATATTGTATACATGTATGTTATGTTGTATATACTGTATACATGTATGTTGTATGTTATGTTGTATATACTGTATACATGTATGTTGTATATATACATGTATGTATTAGTATGTTATGTTTTATATATGTATAGCATATTATGATAACATGGCAGCGTATGTAAAGTTTCATGGCTGCAGGGAAGACTGCAAATGATTGTGAGCAAATGAATGGGAAGCAGTCATGGAAGAGGTATCTCCATCAGGTATTGGTCAAAGATTAGGACTTAGCACTCACCCACTTCTGTCACTGAGCATTTTTTGTCACAGAAACATTGAATTTGCAGCAGTTTGTGCCAACATGTAAACGGTGCAACAAGTAGAGAATTAAAACATACATGTAGTCAGGAAAGGAAGAATGTGGTATGGACAAAGCTACAGTGCCAGCTGTCAAGGGAAGCTGAATGCAGTCATCTTTATGACCAGGGGATTGCTCCTTCCAGCTCTACCGGAGCCAAAATTGCTCACTTCTGAAGTCCAGGGTTGTGTTCCCACTACAGTCCCACAGACAGGCTGCTGCAGTTCCCTTTCCCTAAATCCTGCCAGAGACAAGGCTAAATGTGTATTAGCAACAGGTATAGAAACACAGACACACACACAGAAAATACAGATGAAGCTGACTGCACAGATGAGCACACAAAGCAATGCCTTTACTGGCACTGAAGAAAGGTCTTGGCATGCCTGCAACGTGTCTGGGGCAAGGACTTGAGGCCTTAGGCTGGGGCAGAGTAGGAGAGCCCTGAGCCTACCTGGGCAGGGTAAGGAGACTGAGCCAGAGCAGCCAGGCTTACTGGTGCCATCAGCATCCTGACACGTATAAAATGATAGCACTTATTTCTCTGAAGTCTTATATATGTGTGTGTATATATATTTATTTATTTATATATGCTTAGTGGTTGTTTGCTCTTTTACTGGAGAGGTAGAAGATGTAAATAGTATCAGTAATTTGTTTATTTTTTCTTTCTCCCTCTAGTAACTAAATAGGGTAATAATAAATGCTTACAATAAGACTTACAGGACAGTAAATCAACTCTTAAAGTGTACATGCATGATTAAGTTTTTATGCTTAACACGTATAATTTGTATAACACCTATATAGAGAAAAAATATATTACAGTACCCACCATCACAATATAAGATGACTACTCTTTATACTGCTATGAAAAGTGAGACTCTAATGGCATTCATTTGACATTAAATACAATCCACTCATCGGCTAAAAAGGTATTCTCAGTATTAATTTAACTAATCCAACACTACACATTTCTGTCTGCTCATTACAATAATTTATTCATAAACTGTTCAGTTGTTCATGTGAGACCCTGGTGGAAAGTTGTACCTAGCAGAGAGATCTAACATCACACCTAAAATGGTCTCCAGGTTCTCTCAGGCATTTTCCCATGTAGTCCCTGCCAAGGTTCCTCAAGAAGCCAAAATATGTAAACATCAGCCTGCTATATCATTTCCTAAAACAAGTCCATGATCTGTGGGGCTGCAAACTACTAATTCTTCATGTTTATGTGCTTTCCATTTAGCATTTCTCTGGCTGCTGTACAGATTGTAAGACAGGGTGAAGAAATACACTCATAGAACAAATAATAAAACTAAAAAATGAAAATAAGCAATAAAGCTTTTATTTATTAGTATTGGAAAGATTTGTTAAGATGGTTCAAAAGAATTCACTTGCCCTTCCTGCCCAAAGAAATAATAGCATTAGTCTTACACAAAAATCTTCTACAATCAAGGATCATCAGTGATTTATAGTTTTGATTAACACAGATTACTTCTATACTCAGTGAAGTAGTCTTTCAGACAAACCTAACTGGCTTGATGATATGCTACTTTAAGTTTCTTCTTCTTCTTCTTTTTTTTTTTTTTAATTTTATTTTTTTTAGGAGCATATCCAGTTTTGTATTGCTCAATAATATTTCACTCTCCACTGTTACATCTTTCATCTCCTAACAATATCCAGGCTCCCTCACTTGACCTTAAGAATTTCCAGTGCCCAAGGCAATCATTTTCCTCCCATGAATTTAAGAGGAATTATAGCTGGATAGATTGAAGTTATAGATTAGAAATAGTCAATTATTCTGCTCAACATCTTTGAATTTTAATATAAATGTAAATTTATTTTATCTTACTCTACCTGCAGTTCATATTTGTCTGCTTGCTACAAAATTAACTTTAGGTGTCTGAGGGTCTCATATGAAGAAGTCTACTGTTGGTGTTTCAGTTTACTGTCCAAATTAAGTGGAATGGACTAAGGCTTAACAGCTGTCTTTTGCTTGTAATAGTCATACTTCTGACACACCTTAATCTATAAAATTTGGGAAAATCTATTTCCATTTTGAGCTGTCTCAGAACACAGTGAGCAGGTAAGTAGTTATGAAAAATTATATACTTCTCAGAAATTGCCAAAGAAGTGATCTTTTATAAACAGAAAGACAAAACAATAGGACAAAACACTGTGCTTCATATCCAGAAAAGCATCGTAAATGCAATTCATGAGGAAATGGATCTTTAACTAAGGACCACATTTTAAAAAATAAACACACACACACACACACACATACACACAAAAAAAAAGCAAACAAAAAACGAACTATAACAGAAATGAAAGATTAAGTTAAATGAGGGATCCTTCCTTCCTTCCTTCCTTCCTTCCTTCCTTCCTTCCTTCCTTCCTTCCTTCCTTCCTTCCTTCCTTCCTTCCTTCCTTCCTTCCTTCCTTCCTTCCTTCCTTCCTTCCTTCCTTCCTTCCTTCCTTCCTTCCTTCTTTTCTTTCTTTCTTTCCAGTCCATAGTGCTTCATCTCTGCCACTCTTTCATGGTCACTCTCTGCCCTTCCTTCCTTCTTTCCTTTCCTCCCTCCCTCCCTTCCAGAGCAGAATACTTCAGGAAAAGATTGCTGCAAAGTAAATTCCAAGGAAGACTTATTAATGTGTTCTCTGAGTTCCTTTTAACTAGGGAGTTACTTCCAGAATCACTGCTAGCCATCTGTTCAGGGGCTTTGTCTTTTATTCATGTTTGATTTTTTATTATTATTTTTTTTTTTTCCTATGAACAGTACTGCTGTTAAGTGTTTGGGAGTTAATAACTTTATTCAGCTTTGCAGGACTGCTATGTCATAATTCATTCTAAATTGTAGGCACCTGTTTTATTTCTTAATTTGTATAGATGACCTTTTGTGTTCTAAAATGAGTTCATTGTTAAACAGTGCACAATTCATTAAAGATCTGCAAATATAGACATAAGACACACATCATTTGCAGTCTTTCTTGAATGTAAAACATTTTGCTGCATTTGTACAAAAAAATTTCAAAGAAGAAAAGGTATACCCTCAGCAATTATATTTTAAATAGATTCCTGGATGTCTGTCACTGATGACAATTTTAAGAAAAGGCATGCATTGATTAGTTCCCCAATAACAGCATCTATAAATTGATTTAAACAGCAATGAGTGCTTTCTCTTCAGCATTTCCACTTATTTGAATAGATCCTGTTGCTAGAAAGCCAATGGCACATGATATTTTTTAACTACAACAAGCAAAACCTCATTTCTCTTTGCAGTACTTGCTATATCCCCTTTAAGCTTCCAGCAGATTTCTAATAAGCTTTATCAAATCTGTATCTTCAAAAAATTAAATCATCTATATATTAAAGAAATACTGCCTAAAACTGTAAGTTCTTATAGAAGGATAAATAAATGTTTCCTTTTGTGCTTTTCCATTCACTGTATCATATATACTTTTTTTATTAAAAAAAAGAGAATAAAAATTTCTGATGATTTTTAGTATAATCTCTGAATTCACATAATCTTATAATAATACATTTACTTTTAAAATATTTTAAAGTAGTTAATTATTTGTTAAATATTTTTTCACAGACACAACTATAGTTCCAGCAGTATACAAGCAGTTCTAAAATATAAGGTATCTGTTTCCATCTATACATATATATTCTATTTCTGATATTGTATTGCTATACAACCATGCACTGTAAACAACTGACTTCAGAAATCATACAACATAGATCACTCAGTGCCCCAATTTTAGCATTATGCTTCCTCAAAAAAAAATGCTTATAAAATTTACCTTAATTGGACTGTAAGCTGTAATCTTTATAGTGTAGGGTATACATTGCAAGAATACGAGAGACACTAAAGCTAAGGAATTTGTAACTTTCTCAGACATTGGAATCAGTATATTCATATTAGTTGCTGTTCCATCTGGGTTGTTGCATCTGGACTGTTTTCCCTTATAGTAAATTAGCAAGAGGGCATCACTTCTGACCTGATCTGGTACATGAGGTAGTTCAGGTAGTTCACACTTTGTGCAGTGTGATATATCATTGATATTCTACCACACATATTAAATAATATCACGTGAATATCTCATGAAGTATGGAGATGAACACAGTCTAATCTCTAATGTTATGATGTATAAAAATGGAGATCCCCACAGGTCCTGAAAAGAACATGAGAAAACAGGGTGTATTCATGCTGGAGAATTTTTATTTATATCAATAAATCTAAAACTATTGCTTATTCTATTCAAATCTTTATCATCGTTAAAACTGTAAATGTGTCATTCTTTTCCACAGATACTTTTGAGGTATATCTTGGTGGATTAAGAATAACTTAAAAAAAAAAAAGTATCTAATAGAAAATAAATCTCTTTTACAAATATATGCACAGTCTAATATATTTAAGTACATAAAAGACAATAAATCTCTCAAACACGGAATAACATAATTGTATGCCACAGATACAGTGGATCACAGAACTGTATGCCACATATATCTGACATACAGGGCCACAATATTATAAAGTATATTACATATATATTATATACAATATTATAAAGTATACTTATGTAGTGTGTAGGGACATTTTGTCTACAAACTCAAATATAATTCCAGCAGAATTATCAGCATGAGCCAGCTGTTTTTTCCCCTGCCATCTGCAGCATATACAAACACATTGCAAGAAAAACACAAATCACCCACTGAGGTCATTTTTCTTTTTATCTCCTGCTTGCTTAGGGATACATAACCTATCACCAGGTAGCATAATAGAGTGTCTCTAATTCTGTGGTATTTTGCCTTTTATTTTTGGCAATAGGCACCAAATCAAAGAGCTATTTTAACTACTAATTATTAATCAGATCAGTGAAGATCAGATCAGATCAGAAGTGAAGACTTCTGTAAATATGTTAATTGTCCAACAGCCACAGATGCACTCAGAACAACAAACAAAAATCAGTAACACTTTCTTCCTGGAGGGAGATGACATTGCTTCATTTTTTCCTAAGTGATACCTTGTTTCAGCATTAAGTGGCAAGTTCTACATCCATAACAAATCCATTAAATGAATAAGACATCCCTTGAACATACTAGTTAGTGTGTCTTTAGATAATAGTCCCTGTCACTTCATGAGGCATCATTATGTTCGTCATAAGTGTAGAAATCTGCAAGATATTTTCATGCTTACTACAGGAATATTAGAATTAAACCACAAGATACTGTGGTGTTTCTTGGTAGATATTACTGCAAAATTCAATTTTCTATTTTGATGCTGAATGTATTTAACATGTATATATTTCATACTTGTATATTTAGACTCTAGTGCTGTCTCTAGTGCTGAATCCATTTACATGCTGAAAGTCAGCTGTAATGCTTACTTTTGTTGACAGAAGAACTGACACTGAATACAGGAGAGATCTTGCCAGCTGAGTACCTTTAAGTACTTTTCTAGTATGTGGAGGATGCATACTTGTTCTAGACTTACAGTAACCAGGCATTTTTATCTTGTAAATAGATTTTCCATTCTTTAAATACTCTGTTCTCGGAGAGGCAGACCTTATTCCTTTCTCGCTGTTTTCTTGTAGAGTGGTAGCACCGGCAGTAGCCTAATGTGGAGGAGTCCATGAAGCAGGGCTAATCAGACTGTTACTGTGGAAGCTCCTCATAGGAGTAATTGAAATAAGAAAGCCACTACATATTCTTGTGAAACACTGTCTTTATAATTCCTTTTCTACATCAAGTTCTACTTGCACTTTAAAACATGGAAAGCCATAAATATAAAATATCTCTAATAGTAAAACCATCCCTAGCAGTTGCCAGGAACAGTTTGTACCAAGGAAACACTGGGCATATGTTGACTTGACACCCACTGGCAGGGCTTGGATGCATATGTCGCACTTTCAAAACACCTTTTCACCTTTTTAACTACCTCGGAGGCACCGTTCAGTTTCTTTCTCATTCTGTGTTAAAATATGAAAAATATATTTGTTTCTGCAAAGTTTCAAATAGATGTTTTTATTCAGAAGCTAATCTTTTCTTTGTGAGTTTTTGTATCTTTGTTCCTTTGAGATCTGTCTTAATTTATTTCGTGGCAATATATTAAACTTTACAATTATATAATAATTTTATTATAACTACAGATTGATGCAATGGATGACTAAAATGATTATCATAGAATCACAGAATGGCTTGGGTTGGAAGGGACCTTAAAGATCATGTAGTTCCAACCCCCCTGCCATAGGCATGGATGCCACCCACTAGATCAGGTTTGCCAGGGCCCCATTCAGACTGGCCTTGAACACCTCCAAGGATGGGGCATCCACAGCTTCTCTGGGCAACCTGTTCCAGTGTCTCACCACCCTCAAAGTAAAGAATTTCTTCCTAACATCTAACCTAAATCCCCCTTCTTTCAGTTTAAAACCATTCTCCCTTGTCCTATCATTATCTACACAAGTAAAGCGTCCCTCTCCATCCTTCTGATAAGAACTGTTTTAGTATTGAAAGGCTGCAATGAGGTCTCCATAGAGCTGTCTCTTCTCCAGGCTGAACATCCCCAGCTCTCTCAGCCTTTCTTCAAAGGAGAGGTGCTCCAGACAGAGGTGCTCCAGGTCATCTTTGTGGCCCTCTTCTGGGTGATTGGGTGTTCCATAAGTTTAAATACATTTAATTCATTATAGATAAACAGAAAAACTCAGAGTACTTTCATTCCTATAATAAAGATTTAGACAATTTATGTGTTTTCTAGAGTTATGTATGTACTACCCTGTGTATGTTTGTATGAGTGTATACTTACACAAGCACATTGAATGTTTATAATTCTCTGTAACCCACATCACCCTAACTAACGAAACTGAAAATAAACCCACTAGATTTCCTCTTGAAGATATTTTCTCATTTGTTCTTGAAGTAAAACAAAAAATTGCAGACCCAGTCGCTGAAAACACTTAATATTCCCAAAACTCTTGGAATAGAGATGAGTTCAGCAATCAACCAAGGTCACCCAAATCACACAATCACAGAAAGGCTGAGGTTAGAAAAGACCTCTGGAGACCTTCTAGTCCAACTCTCCTGCTCAGGCAGGGTCTCCTAGAGCACATTAGCTGGGATCGTGTCCAGATGGCTTTTGACTATCTCCAGGTAAGGAGACTCTACAACCTCCCTGGGAAACGCTCAGTCACCCTCACAGTAAGGAGGTTTTTCCACATATTCAGATGGAACTTCCTGTGTTTCAGTTTGTGACTGTTGGTTCTCATCATGCTGTTGGACACTACTGAGAAGAGTCTAGCCCCATCCTCTTTATGCCCTTGCTTCAGATACTTATACGCATTGATTAAATGCCCCCTGAGCTTCCTCTTTTCCAGGCTGAACAGGCCCAATTTTCTCAGCCTATCCTCATATGAGAGATGCTTCTATTTCTTAATCATTTTATTAGCCCTTTGCTGGACTGGATCCAAGAGCTCCATATCTCCCTTGTAGTGGGGAGCCTAGAACTGGTCACAGTACTCCAGGTTAATAACAAGGTGGAGGAGAGGGGGAGGATCACCTCCCTAAACCTGCAAGCAATGCTCTTCCTAATGCAGCCCAGGATACATTGGCATTTTTGGCCATAAGAGCATATTGCTGGCTCATGGTCAGCTCATTGTCTACTAGGACCTCCTCTGCAGGAGCTAATTTCCAACAGGTCAGCCTTTGTTTTGTACTGCTGCATTGGTTTATACCTCCCCAAGTGTGGGACTATGCACTTGCCTTTGTCAAGAGGTTCTCTCTGTCCTTCTCTCCAGTCTGTCAAGACTCTTCTGAACAACAGCACAGCAGTCTGGTGTGTCAGGCACTCCCCTCAGTTTTGTATCATCAGCAAACTTGCTGAGGAGGCACTCTATCTCTTCCTCCAAGATATTGAGGGATAAGCTAAACAACACTTGAACCCAGTATTGATCTCTGGGGGTTACTGCTAGCTACAGGCCTCCTCTGTGCACTCTGTGCCACTGATCACAACACTGAGACCTGTCATCCAGTCACTTCTCAATCTACTTCACTGCCCACTTCTCCAGCCTCCTTTCTTCCTAATCTTCTTGGTCACATATTCCTGAGAGCTGACCTTGGCAGTGATGACTGAAGCAAAGAAGGCATGCATTTTCCACATTTCCCTTAGTTTTTCTTTTGTTATTGATGCATTTGAAGAAGCCCTTCTTATTGTCCTTGACATCCCTAGTCAAATACAATTCCAAATGGGTCTTGGCTTTCCTTGTCAGATTTCTGCATACTCTGACTACATTCATCCCAAGTGGTCTGCTCTGTTTCCACCTCCTGTACCCCTCCTGTTTATGTTTGATTTTTGTCATAAGTTTCTTGTTCATCCATGCAGGTCTCCTTCCCCCTTTCCACAATTTATTGCCTATACTAATGCACAATTCCTGAGCCTGGAGGAAGTGATTCTTGAATATGAAACAGCTCTCTTGTACCCCTCTTCCCTCCAGGGCCCATTCCCATTGGATTCTTCCAAGTAGATCCCTGAAGAAGCCGAAGTTATCTGTCCTGAAGTCCAGGGTATGGATCTTACTCATTGCCCTGCTTCCTTCCTCCTTGCAGGATACTAAACTCCATGATCTTGTGGTCATTGTAGATAAGGCTGGCCCAACCTTCATACCTCCAACCAGTCCTTCCTTGTTTGTTAGTACAAGGTCCATCAGCACACCTTTCCTCATTGGCTTCTCCATCACCTCTGCCAGGAAGTTACCATCAATGCTTTCCATTTTTCCTCCTGGATTGTTTGTGCCTAGCTGTGTTGCTACTTCAGCAAATGTCAAGGTAGCTGAAGTCTCTCCTGAGAATGAGAGTTTGTGAATATGAAGCTACTTTTGGTCATCTGTAAAAGGCCTCATCTACCTCTTCCTGATCAGATGGCAAACACCAACATTGTCAACGTTATTAGTCTGTCCTTTAATTCTTACCCATAAGCTCTCAAACTGCTCATCACCCACTCTGAGGCAGAGCTCCAGGTATTCTCACACATAAATGTCAAGTCCATCCCCTCACCTTTCTGGTCTGTCTTTCCTAAAAAGCATGAAGCTATTCATGACAACATGCCAGTCATGTGAGCTATCCCACTGTATTTCAGTGATTGCAATGAGAGCAAACCCTGTGACTTCACACAGATCTTCAATTCTTCTTGTTTGTTCCTCATGTTATATGTATTGGTGTACAGGCACTTCAAAAAGATATTTGTGCATGCCAATTACCCTGGAAGGGTGCAAGAGGGTATTCATGTCTTGTAGGCACTTCTTTTGCTGCATCCACTTGCGGAAGATATGCCCTCTTGAGCCTTGTTTTGCTGACTGGGTGGTGTCTATAACTCTCTTCTTCCCCTATCTTTCCTGTTTAAAGCTGTCGTTAATAATGTCCAGTCTGCTGGAAAAGACATGCATACCCCAATAAGTGAGGTGGATCCTATGTCTCCCAATCAGCTGTAAATATTCAAAGTCCCTTGGTTATAGAAATCAAAACCCTATTGCCAACACCAATGACAAAGCCAGTTTTTTACTTGGAGAATCTGTATACTTCTCATTCTTTACCCTAATGTGAAGGATTGAGGAGAAGATGACCTGAGCCCCCAGACTCTTGACTACTGTCTCCAGAGCTCTGAAATCCCATTTGATAGTTTCCAAATTGCCATTTTTATCAATGACGCCCCCATGGAAGAGCAGCAGATGGTAATAGTTGGATGTGTGGACAAGATTCAGCAGTCTTTCCATGACATTTCTGATTCAAGCCCCTGTCAGGCGACATATCCCTCCAAGTCAGACCAGCAGATGGGTTTTCGTACTAAGAGTGACCTAGTATGAGATGGGTTCTCATACTTGGAGTGACCAGTTTCCAGTCTTCATCTTCTACAGACTTTTGGCTTTCTGTTTTACGTATCACAGAGCCCAGTTGCCTCTCCACTGCAGTGGGTGTCGAGACTCCTGAAGTTTTACATTCTCAGAGAATATTCCCTTGCTCATCTTTATGAATGCTACACAGCCTGCTTACTTCCTCCTGTAACTCCTTAACTGCCAAAATAACTCCTCAACAACAACACACCTGCAGAAGAGATGACTGTTGGCCCCAGATTCACCCCAGGTACCCTCTGCAACCTGAGACCTGTAGAGCAACATCCACTGTCAGAAGGTCAAATGACAAAGGACTTCATCCAAATCCTATTAGAATCAGAGAGATTCTTTCCTTTAAATAAAATAGGCTATTCATGAGGCCCATGGCACACATTTTAAAGGATTTGTACCAAGAAGTTGAAAGCAATTATAGCAACATATTAAAATGACATACTGAAAATGTGCCTTTGTGCTATACTAAAAACAGTTGCTAGATATCTTTAAAGAGAGAGCTCACAAAGGTTATTGAATAACCAAAGCAATAACTGTCCAGATGCCACAATGAAATTTATGTAAATATTGCATGGGCAGAAATTATAATTGCTTTTTTTTTTGTTGTTGTCACAGATGAGAAGATTTAATTTTTCAATCTCCAGTTTGTGAAGTTCATTTATCAGGCAGAGATTACAGTCCAGGTTATCAGTATCTATATGGCAAATGCATATACAAAAATTGTATGCACATCTGGTAGCAAAACCTCCAAGTCATAGCATATTGTATGATGCAAATATTTTTGTGATTTTCAGTGTGAAACTCTGGGCTTATGAACACTAAATGCATTTATGTTTTAAGCTTTATATTTGAGACAAATGATACTGCTTCTCAATATTGTTATATTTATAATTTTAAAATTCATCTGAAAGATAACACTTCAATTAAAATGAATATTCTTGACAGATGTCTGAAAAGAATTACCTAACTATACCGAACTGATAGTGAGATCATGTATAACATGAAGGGGAAAAAAAAAAAACAAATAGCACAGGCATAGTGTTTTATACTAGCTGTGCACATCCTTACAGAACCTGGAGAGTTCTTGTAAAGAAGGGATACATACAAATTATGAGGTAGGTCTCAGACTGGTTTCTTTAGGATGCTCTCAGATGCATTCTGTTTTATCATGGAGATGTCTTGGCTTCACTTCAGTCCTCCTGCAGTCTCTATTACTATTTGTATTTGAAAACTGCAGATTACTTTACATTATAGTTGAAACTAATGTCTATCTGACCTGTAGTATCTTTTAAAGGCATCCTTACACAACCATTGTGGTCACTTATTTAACCACTGTGGTTGCAAGCCTAAAGAAAAAAAACATTTATTTGAAAAAATGAATAATAATGATAATTAAAAAAAAGTACAACCTTAGATACGCAGTAGAGAAATTTGCATACAAAGCAATACATCATACAAAAAGAGAAAGATTAAAAGGGCTACCACTGCTGAGGTAGAAGATGAACTTCCACTTACAAAGCTTTAAAGCTGTTTACTTTTTAAATGTGTACATTTTTATTCACTTTGGATACATCACCCAATCTTAGGATTAAAAAAAAAGAAAAAAGGTTGTTAAAACATCATCTGGTGCAACAACATTGCTGTAGCACAGGCAGACCAGCAGGATTGAACATTTCTTGTAGGGAATCCACAGCTGAATCTGAAAGAAATAGGAAGGTTAGAACTCTTGGATGCACAAAATACTGTGGTAGGGCTTGGCTATAAACTTATTATTGCTTATTACTAAAGCCTTTTCACTTTAGTACTGTAGTAAGTATGTGTTGCTGCTGTCTACGTGAGTGTTTTTACATTTATGCTTTTGTTGTTGTTGTTTTGTTTTGTTTTGGTGGTGGTAGTGGTGGCACTTTTTTTTTTTTTTTTATGCATTACCAATAGAATTATGAATGGATATCCATGAATGATGCTACCGAATTCTGTACTGATTAACTTTGATATAAATCCATTGTGAACAGTTACAAAGATTACTTCATATCACAGAGTTTGCATGTAGAGGGCATATGTTGCTATTTGATCCTTGTAATCATCTTTCTGATGGCACTGCATGAGGAAGAAGAAGTGAGATGGGGATAAGAAAGGGAGAGGAAGAGAAAGAAGACAGAAAGACTGGGAGGGTGGAAAGGCAGAAGGAAGAAAGGGAGGAAGGGAGGGAGGAAGGGAGGAAGGAAGAGAGGGAGGGAGGGAGGGAGGGAGGGAGGGAGGGAGAAAGGAAGGTCTGGAGGGAATAATGGAGTGAGGGAAAGGGAAGTCTTTCTGAAGGTCTTCTATGAATTGTATTGTATGGATGACAGGTAATTAAAAAATATTTACCAGAATGGTGGACAGTTTTCTGATACAATTGCAATAATTGCAATTGGATGAAGTGTTGGGTAACAGCAACAGGGGCAAGTGTGATGGAGAGAGAAAATATTATTACAGATCATTGAAGGTCTCTGTAGTGGTTAGATTTCTGAGTTCATTTAACTTGTACTATTCAGAAGAGTTTAAGATGCAGTGCAGTTATAAACATCATCAAAAGGTCTGTTGCTGAAAGCTTCATACTTTAGTATACCATTATATATAGTTATTATGTTATTTATGTTGCAAACACATTTAAAAATAAAGTCAAAATTCACAAAGAGCAGTGAAGCTTAATGGCAGTACTGTTAATGTTTTGCTATCTATATTGTAGCAGTTTTCCCCAGTCCAAATTATCTTGCAGCCCATTCAGGGAAATTGTATTTTAAATTATAGTTCTTGCTAAAATATCTTTGCTGGGTGTTTATTACTATTTTTACCATATCAGAGTACAGTTGAACTTTGTCTTAAATCTAAATAACAGGAAGAAAAATAATATTATTCTAACAAATAAATAAAATTATAATATTGATCTCTGAAAAAAACATTTTCAAATTTGGTTGAAGTTTTTCAGAATGTCCATCCAAACTAAAAGTGATGAATCTCTCTTTTCTAAGAGCAGTACTTTAAAATTCCTTTTTGCCAATCAAGACCATGCATAGGACGTTTGTTAGAAAGAAATATCTATGTTCAGGGCAAAAGCAGAAAACATGATGCTAGCAAAAAAAACCCTTAAATTCATGGGATAAAAATCTACTTGCAATAGGTTATGAAGATATGTCAATTTATTTATTATCTTAATTTAATGAAGAAATAGATTTCAGGACGCTCTGCTTGCAGTTCACAAAAATGTGCTTCAAAAATTAACCAGTAGGGAACCCTTGAATTGAATCCCATAAACAGCATTGGAAATTACATTTTCAGACTGCTCAGCAACAAATTCTTTTTAATTGTTTATATTGACCTTGCTTTTCCAATAAGAAATTCTCTTACAATGTGTAATGTTTCCCTGAACAGAAAAGACTTAATTAGGCTTAATTTGTGCAATCAGGGATCATAAACAGATTATAATTAGCATTGCAAAACTGTGGAGCATCATTAAGATTACATTTGGTATGGTACTTATAAGAAATTGTATTGAATAAATATCTGTAGCCTAAGGTCAAACAGTATAATGAAAATATAAAACCTTATCTAAAAGCATACTTTTTTTTTTTTTTTTTTTTTTTTTTTTTTTTTTTCTGGGTATTATTGTCCATTGTAGAAAGGCTGTACTGAAGTGGCTAGGTCCAAGTATATGTGATAGATATTTCAGTCTGTTTTTACATAATCATTTCAATTGAAATCTTTTTTATAGTTTGTTATATAGAATCATTAAAAGTCCTCAATCCCTTTAGGTGGAAGAAAGGATTAAGGAAGAAAAAAAATATTTATTGTGAGTAAAAGCTAACATGAAATCCACTTCTTTCTTCACAGCTGTCACTGTTCTTGTCTTACTGTATTTTCTACTGTCACATAACTTTTTTAAGCAGCATGAAAGCATTTTTGATAAACAATATGTTTAGGAAATGCCCTCTTTCTAATTATGTTGCATATACTTAGAATAGTCCTTAGAGAGTGAATGAAGGGGAAAATATGTATTATCAAACATGAATGTGTAACCAACAGAAATGTAAGTGGCACGGCACCTTAGTCTGAAAAAGTATTGATATTTGCCTTTCTTCCAATCAGAATAATGGAAAAAGCTTTGATGGTACATAGAGCTATGATAATAACTGAAGGAATAAAGACAGAGTATTAACAGAAGTGTTCATGCATGAACTTTACCTCCTTACTTCCTATTATTTATTTTGAAGGACTTTTTTTGATATTAAACCTATAATAAATAAATAATAAATAAATAAATAAAAATCCGTGATTGCATTTGGGTTAAGTTTCTGTTTCATAGTCTAAGTGCAAATAAATAGGATGCCTATTCATTCTTTCTGGATTTGTACCCAAAAGAACATTTTTTCTCCCATTAATAAATAACAGACTTATAAAGTAAGGAACAAATAGAGATTTCAGGGGTTTGGCCTCTAACGTCTTCTGTCCTTCACTTGTCAGTCCTAAAAACTGGAGACTACAGTCCCAGAAG
This sequence comes from Anas platyrhynchos, assembly GCF_047663525.1. Lineage (NCBI taxonomy): Eukaryota > Metazoa > Chordata > Aves > Anseriformes > Anatidae > Anas > Anas platyrhynchos. The sequence continues at coordinate 134,774,703 of NC_092587.1, forward strand.
CAAAACTTCTTGGGTTATGATAACTCATTTTCCCATCACTTCTGAAAGTAGTTTCACTTGCAACTTTTAGTTTCACAAATACCTGGATGGATATTCAGCTAGATATAAGTTTTGTCCAGCAAAACTGTGGCTATTGAATATGTAGAGGTTTTTGCATTCAGCAGAAGATGAAAAATAAATGACAAAATCTTGGTTTCAGTTACGCCATGCTGATTTAATGCAAACTATGATGACTTCAGATATGGTATTTTCAATAACATACATTCAATTTCACAGAAGTATGTAAGATTTTATTCATAGCAGAATAGCAAATTCTGCTGTATTGCATTAGCTTGGATGGATATGAGTACTACAGAAATAGGCATCGAATGGGCAAATACTTCTCACTGGAAAAAGCTAGACCTGAGAGATGAATGCATTGATGTAAATGAAAGGGTATTGGCTTTGACAAGAAGTCACTGGCTTCTATAAATATGTTTTGAAAGAAAATCTATTTATATATAAAAATATAATTCTATCAGTTGGAAGGTACTGCTATTGATTTCAGAAGCAAGTGGCAATTTATTAGATCCAGCAAAATCACATTTGGTTTTGTGTGTCTTGTATGTATTTCCTTGAAATTTTATTGTGTTGAAAAATGAAACAGGCACAAATTCAACTCTGGCTTTTCCATTCTTAAACCTTTTTGGTACCAGATGAACCCTGACAGTCTTTAATAAAGCTTAAGGTTTTATTTTGTATTCTTTTAGTTTTCTTTACTTACATTTTTGAGATTTTTATTTTAGTAACAGATCAGCTACCACTCATCTTGTGGATCACCAGTGATCGTCAAAGATCACTGATCTTTTTTAAAATTAATTAATTTATTTATTTTCCATTAGTTATGCTTTTGCTTGAATAACTTCATAAACAATGTATTCAAGACACTTTAAACTTACGGCCTTCAGTTTTTGGTATGGAGACGAAGTGAAAAGTGTACTTCTCCCCCAGCACTCCCAGTTATGTTCCTTATTGCTATTCCTGGTGGGGTAGAAGCTAGAGGTATCATTCCATGTTTTGTTGTTGTTGTTTGTTTGTTTCTGAGGAGCAAAGCGTGGCTTTCAGGTTGACTGCCATTCCTTAAGGTTCACTAGAATCTGAGTAAATTTAATCTTTCTTGGAAGCCAGCAGAATTCATACATTCATACAGAAGTATTGCTGTCTACCGTTTCAAGTTTAGGTTTTATAATTTTCTGAATAAGATACAGATTTTACTTTTTTTTTTTTTTTTTCCCAGTGAGAGCTTTATCTCTTCATATAGATTTAACCACTAGGAAAACATGATAACAGTAACAAATAACATCTTACTCTTTCCTAAGCCAAAGATATGTATGATTCAGTAGGATTTCTATGACTATTCTCTGAATTCTAAACAAACAAACAAACAAAACATAATTTAAGGTATTTCATTTTGAATAACATTTTCATATAAATATTTACATGTACAAAATTTGAAAGTATTTTGATACCAGATTTTAAGATCCTATTTGCAAGGTACTTCCAGAACACTTTTAAAACCAGAGAGGCAGCAGTTCTTTGCACTGAAGTGGCTCAGTTCATCGAAAAACATCCTAAAAAAAATAAACAGGAGCACTCAGCTTCACTGTATTTCATTCTTTTCTGGTTAGCGTTCCCTGCCAGTAAGGAAGGCTCTCAAATATTAGTAGATTATCCGTATTTTTAGCTTCAGTGGCAGATTTGATGTATGTACCATAAGGAACAGCAAAAGTTATTGAAGACCATCCTAATCACTGTTCAACACACAGAGAAACAGAACAGCAGAACTAAAATGTAACATTAGTTGCATCTACTTAGAAGATCTTGCCACTAAGATCACCATCTTTGCTTAGTCCTGTTCCTGGTACTCAGCACTCACTGACTACTAACTACGGTCAAGAGGTCAAAAGAACAAACCAAGCTTGTACTTTGAACTAAAAAAGCACTGAAATAAAAAATAAATAAATATTTCAGATTATATTTGTGTAATTAAAATGTGCTGTATTAGAGAAGTTTGAAGAAAGTTAAGGCAGAAGTTTCACTGTGTTGCTGTTGATGACTTGGGTAGACTCTCCTCAAGAACAAATATCAAGAAAAGACTGGAATGTTAGTTTTGGAGTTGTGAATTGGTAGAAGTACAGTGGTCAAAACTGTTCATTCTTTAATTTAAGACTACAGAGAAAAAAAAAATATATATATATATATTCTTTTGATAGCATGTTAATTTGTTGGATGAGAATTTTCTTTGACATACTTCTATGAGGATAAGTTAAAGGAACTGCAATCAAAAATAGAGGAATAAAAAAAAAAAAAAAGGCAATACAAAAGAATAGTACTTGAAGGTGAAAAAAAAAAATCTCCTCATAAAAGCTTTCTGCACCTTCTGTTACAAATAAAAATGTCACACTAAGCATGTTTGGATAGCACAATGAAAAAGTAGTACTAGTGAAGACATAGAGGAAAGCAAAATATTAAATACTGGGGACCACTGTCACTTATGTATGTAGCTAAATATAATTATTTACATATCAGTTACATTAAATGAAATGACAGTTACATTAAAATAATTATATCAATGATAAGAAGATATTATGAAATATATAACAATATGCAAACAAGTATCTATATCAAACAGCTAAACAAACAAATCAGCTAGTCATAGATTGTTCAGTTAACTATAAATATTTAAACAAGAAAAACAGGATGCTACTGACAAGAGGTGAAGATGAGAAAAGTTTTTCCTTTACTATCAAACAGAGACAATACAAATAATTTCAAGCTTTTCTGGAACCTTTAAAATAGTTGTGCTGTTCTGTTTTTTAAAAGTGACCATAACTACCACTGTACTGGTGATATTACTCAGATTGGAAGTGTGAAAGGGTATGATTCCAATGAAGGACTTCAAAGTGAAACTATTTATGTCAGATTTATGTCAGAAGCTTTGACCTGTAGAGACACCTTTTGTTCCCATTCTCCCAAAGACTATTTATATGAAATAAAGCAGTTCCAATGGGAAGGATTGAAAGTCCATAATTTCTTCTTCAAAAAAGATATAGGGCTCACCACTAGCAGGAAGACTAAGTTCAGGTACCATTTCTGACTGAGGCAGATACATAATTCAAGACTGAATTTATCACTGTGTTACTGTATTTGGTTAAAAAATGCTGGAACTGAGTTCCTTTCACCAATTAAAATAATGCTCAAACTAGTATGTTCCCATGAAAAGAGTACTTTGGGATTACTGTTATTTTCAATCAGTGTGTAACATAACAGAATAATTTCCAGTGAGTTCTGATGGAGATAATAAAAATTTGGTAACAGTGTCCTCTGGATAATTCATATGGAATGAAGTTTATGAGTGCACCTTCAGAGCTACCACTGTTCATCCTACAAAGGACAAACATCCACATTTCTTACTTTTATTAGGGTTCTCTCTGTGACTTAAAACAGAATAGTCTGGAATTAACATTTATTAGTATTTTCAGGAGGGTTTATGAATTGTGGTTTACAGTGTTTGGAAAAATGAAAAGACTACTTCAGCAAAATGGGAGATATTTTACAGAAGAAAACCTTCTGTTCATACGATAGTGTGCTGCATATATGAATTTAAAATCTTCATCCTAGGTTATCCATTTAAAATGTGTTAATTCACAAAGAAATGTGAAAAACAGAGGGAATAGAAGGGAAGGAAGGAAGGAAGGAAGGAAGGAAGGAAGGAAGGAAGGAAGGAAGGAAGGAAGGAAGGAAGGAAGGAAGGAAGGAAGGAAGGAAGGAAGGGAGGAAGGAAGGAAGGAAGGAAGGAGAGGCCATGAAAGAGTGGCAGAGATGAAGCAGTATGGACTGACAGCAGCCCCATTCCCCATTCCTCTGCACCACTCAGAGGGAAAATTCTGAATTACTTAATTCTGAATTACTTAAAACATAACAAGACAATGTGTATCATTGGTTGTTCAGATTTTTTTATTATTTTTAGATTTAGGTAGAATAAAATACCAATGAGAAGGATAACTTCAGATGATCTTGGAGGTCTTTTCCAACCTTAATGATTCTATGATTCAGTAAAAATAACTTTATTAGGTTCAAAAAGAGAATCGCTGTGAGATTTTTGTAGAATATGCAATACATTTTATTTTTTTTTTTATCAGCCAAATGAGGGTCTGTACTGGAACATAATGGTAATAATTGATGAAGGAAAATTAAATATTAGCAACAGAAGTACAAATGGAACAGAGATACCATGGTGGTTAATACCACAGCACTCCAATTTTCTGAATGTTGGAGAGAAACTTGTATGTACCAAGGCTTGCTATGGTATCCTAATAAAACTTTGACTCATACCTGATTTAGATGCAAAAATCCTTTTCTAGAAGAAATAAGCAAGTTCTAGATATGTGTTTCACTTCTCCCAGTGCCCTACAATATTAAAAAGCCCAGGTAACTGAGAGTTCTCTAAGGATCTGTTAATATGGTAACTTTTCTGATTGCATAGACATTCTGTGCACTAATAACTTTTGAGATTGTGTGTTGCTATGAAGCCTTGGTTGTTACAGAACAAGACATGACACATTTTCTTCAATATAAATATATGGTCCTGCAACTTCTGAACAATCTGTGGAATGTAAATATAAGCATATGACTTCTGGGGAAGTTTCTATTTATTATATTGGACTTCCACAACTGTAGAAGGTAATTTATAGGGAGTCAGCAGACTTAAAGATGTCAAAAATCACTGTCCTAAATTTAAGCTCAGAAGATTAATGACTTGGAGTAAAAGGAAGTGTAATGTTTTGTTGTTATTGTTGTTGCTGTTGTTTGATGAAAAGGCTGGATGTCCGCCAGTATTTGTGAGTACTCCTAAGTAATACTGCTTTGATTTAATCAGTTCTTTTCACAATGCCTGTTGCCAGTAAAGTAAATTCCTGTACACTGAGGGCTTATACTACGATGATATAAAATATTTTTGTGAAGTCCAAACAACATCCTGTTATTTTCTATAAGATTCTGTTCCCCAAAATTTTAACATTTCTGGTTCCTTCAATTAAAAAAAAAAAAAAAGTAAAATAAAATAAAGTAAATGAAAACATACAACAACAAAACATAATGAAATGTCTGTAGAAAATAAAGTGAAGGAAGAAAATAAGAAAGTCAGTTAAGTTTTCAAAAGAGCAAAGTAACAAAGGGCAAAATTTTGAATAAGAATAGTCCCTGGCATTGATAAAAGTAAGGTGGAAGTTCACCATCTGTTTTATTCCACTGTATTTTGGTTTGGGTAGGTAATGATCTGAATTTTTGCACCACTCATTAGAAAACTGAAAACCAAAACCCCCAAAGATACATATATATACGTATATACACACACACACACACACAAATAAATAAATAAATAAATAAATATATTTAATATATATATAATATATATATATATATATATATATATATATATATATATATATATATATATATAAAAATCTAGTGTTCCCTGTAACTTAGTGGTGAGCAGGCTAAAATGTTCATAATGCAGCTGTCCTGGAAAGTTGTTCCTGCTGCATTTTTTGCCTAGAAGACATCTGTTCAGTAATTATATGGCCAGCAGTACATTAGCAGCGTTTCCTGCTGGATTGCAGGTGTTTGAGTCTATAGGGAGACAGTCATTATATTGCCATTTCTCTCCATCTGGCCCTAAAAAAGCAAACTGTATATGGGCCACTGAGACTGCTCACTTCAGAGAATGTCTCTCTGTCCATTTATCATTGAACAGCACATGCCAGGTTTCCTGAATTTTTAAGATGCCAGCCCTTATGAATTTATGTTTATGAGGCTTATTAAACGTACCAACAATAAATAAATACACAACATATATAAACATATATATATACAACAGTATACAACAGCTAAAACACTGTTCCAACCAAATCATTTTTATTCATGTGTGTAGATACACGCTAATAAAACTGCCTCCAAATTCCTGTGCGTACGTTCCATTGTTTTGACTGTTCTTACTGTACCTTAACAAACAATGCTCCCTGGAGAAATGGTGTTTGAACTTGGAGTTTTTTACATTGCCTCCCAAAGTTAGTTACAGAGTAGAATGTTTGACAGAAGATACTTCTGTGTAGACAACTGTGAGGTTGTAGAGGATGAAATTATACACTTAACTTGTAAGAGAGAAGCCACGATATATTTATTGATATGATCCAGTAATCTAACAATGCTTAATCATAAATAAGACAGCAACTTAACAATATTTGATATGGCAAGATACACTTGATTATTTGCTGCACGGAAGACAGGGTAAGTCTGAGGCACTGGGGAGACCTTCACATTAACATGAGATTCAGAGCAGACCTCTGTGCTTTCTAAATTCTTTGAACCAAAGAGGTAAAAAACCTAGGTGTAGCTGAATCCACTTCTACTCCCAAACCTGGTCAAAAATTTATGTCTAAGGATTATATGTGTCTAATCAATCAAAGATACAATCTTAGTGAAGTTTACAAAGTTTAGCAAGCTATTAATCACTTACCAAAAATCTGCTGCCACAAGGAATCTCTCATGAGGCATGACCTGCAGAGGTGCCGCTGCTCAAAAGGAGCAGGGCTGTCAGCTGCCATGCACAAGAGCTCAAATGGCCCTTGGCCTTCTCAATATCTAATGGGTAAGACAATGGACTAATATCCATATTGTTTTTTGGTGCATGCTCCATTGGCCCTCAGCTTCTGAACAAGACATCTGTCAGTTTCTCCAGCATCCAGCTTGAGCCAATATTGTGGTTGCTTCCACATGAGTAAGGCCTCAGGCATAGCCAGAACACTGGTCACTATCTGCCTGAGCAAGGCCATCACAGGGGCATTTGATGTGATATTCCTAGATGCTGTCCTATAAATATACATGGATGGGGATATTTCTGCATTATTATTATTATTTAATGCTGAATTGGCTTGTTTGTTATATATATTGACAAGGAGGGTAAAAACAGAGGAAATGTGTTTTAACTTCACCAGACCATGTTAGTGTGGCATTATTTCTATATATTCATTAAGAAGGAATCATTAAGGGGCAAGGAAAACTACTTAAGCAACAGCTTTCTTACTGGAAATCTGCTGGCAGCTTGCCATGGGCCAATCCAGCAGTGAGTCTGAAAGCTTTTTATAATGCTTACAGCTGCCCGAGAATCTCCTGCTGTTTCTATGCAAATTCAGATATGTAGCTAAGCAGACTTCTATTCTATGCCTTGTGTGAACAGAATGGAGAAAATTACCTATCAGAAGAAGTAGAACAGCCCCAATTTACAAGGAAATAATCGTTTTTAATGAGAGTTTTCTTAGCTGAAAATCAGATTAATATTTTTGTCCCTTTAAGCAGCAAAATACCGAAGCCATTTGCAAAGATGTTGGGGTGATTATATTCAAATTACGATACATAAGACATAACTGTATGACATATTTGGATAGGGACTTGAACCCAATGATCCAAAACATCTTTTGCAGTCTTATCTTCTTACTTATAGTCAGTAAAACAAAAGAAAATCATTTCACTGGTACTGCTGCTCTCAAAGGGAAAGGTCTGGCCTTCAGATTTGGATTTTCTGTTATCAGGTTTTGATTTTGCAGGAATACAGAATAGTTGAAGTTGGTATTAACATCTTCAGGACCACCCCCCAGCAGGGCCACCTAGAGCAGGTTACTCAGGACCATGGTGACTTTTGAATATCTCCAAGGAAGACTTGCTCTCTGGGCAATCTGTCAGCTTCACAGAAAAATTATGTTGCTTTATGTTCAAAAAGAACCTCCTGTGTCTTTTGTACCCATTGTCCCCTATACTGCCACTAGTGATTGTTCAAACACACAAAATAGTAACAAGGAATATTTAAGTAAAATATTTATCTCATGTAGAGCTACTTTCAAAACATTTTTCTTTCTTGTTTTTTGTATCTCTGTGGAAATGTAAAAACTGATTTTACAAGTACATGGATAAAATTGTAAGTTCTTTTCTTGGATATGAATATTAGCATTAAAGAAATTGATATATAAAAGTGATTTGCTGTTGATATGTTTCAATAAAACAAAATGTTCAACTGTGCAGTGAAACCAGAAAGTGCTTATCAAAACTTGTCTATGGTCTTCTTTTCCCAACAGAATAAATATTGCCTTTTTCTCTCTCTTTCTCTTTTTTTTTTTCCCCTTTTCTCATCTTTTTTTTTGTTTTATTTTGTTTTGTTTTCTGTATTTATCTTGTTCATTTTTTTCTCTCTCCCTTTTTATTTTTTTCCCTGTTTAATTTTTCTTTTCCCTTTTTTCCTTTTACCTTTTCCCTTTTTTCTTTCTTCTTCTTTCCTTTTTCTTTTGTTTCCATCTTTTTCTGCTTTAACATAAGAAACCATAGAATCATAGAATGGTTGGAAGGGGCCTTAAAGATCAATTCCACCGCACTGCTGTGGGCAGGGACACCTTTCACTAGATTAGGCTGATCAAAGCCCCATCCAACCCGGACTTAAACACTTCCAAGAATGGGGCATCCACGGTTTCTCTGGGCCTAGTGCCTCACTGGGTGCCTCACCACCCTCAGAGTAAAGAATCTCTTCCTCTAAATCTACTCTGTTAATTTAAAACCATTACTCCTTGTCCTATCACTACACTTCCATACAGAGGCCCTCCTTAGCTTTCTGGTAGGCCCCCTGGTAGACTGTTAAAAATATCTGAAACTTTTTCCAAGCATTTTTGTCCCACTAGTTGGCTCTGTGCCCAGTATAGTAAAATCTAAATATTTCAGTAGGAATAGACTAGACTAGATTAGACTAATTCAGTTGTAATGCACCTTCATGGATCATCCAGTCTAACTACCTGACCTATTCAAGTCTAACAAAAACATAACCAGTTTATCTTTGTAATAAATGGCTCAGTCTTCAAAATAGGACTATAATCAAAGTTTACAATTTATTAAAGGAATAGAGGTAAGCAAACAGCGCTGGGTGCACAGGAAGTCTCTGCTCCACCAAGACGCACACCACTTACATCAAGCAGCTGATTTTTATGCTCCTAGGCTGATACATATTCATTACTACTTCTAGAAAAGGCAGGGTTATTATAATTAGTTCCCAGAATCCAAACCTCCCGCTGGCGCATGCATATCAGTCTCCGGTGGTCCCTCTGGGGGTCTCTTGTGCTGAAGGCTCATAGTCTTCCTCCCTCTTTTCCTTCTCCTTTGTCCAACTTGGCTTTATGTCAGAGACTTGTGCAACATCCCCTGCAAGCTTTGTCTTTTGGTTGTTTTTCAGCTCTCCCCGTCACCTTAATCTCCTGGCCAGATAGCAGAGACTTGCATAGTGTCCCATGCAATGGTCATAATAGTTAGCAGTTATGCTGAACCCCCCCCACCAGATATCAGAGATTCCAAGGAAAAGTCTACAAATACATTTCCCATCAAGCTCTCTATTGTCACAAATTGCTAAAACATTCCTTTGCAAGATACAAGAATTATTAACCACTCTGTTTTTCTTAGACTTGTGGTTATACAAGTGTATGTAAGACAGAAGGTCACATTCATCATACAATGCGGCCCTAGCATTGTTCCATACTGACACGAATCAGATGAACATATCTCACATCTTGTTGTCTAATAGTTACACATCAACAGAAACTGGAATTCTGAATTTTGTCACACTGAAGAGAAAGCTGAAGTCTCCTATGCCTTAAGTGATTGCTATATACTGGCTATTTAAGAAAACAAGAATAACACTCCTTAAAAAATGTATGCTCAAAAGGCATATATTTTATAAATACATGTAGTCCGTATTATTATAAACTTTAAATCATGCATTGCACTGAATTACTTTATTACTTACATTACACTACTTGCATTAATTACTTTATCTAAGGTGATTTTGATTAGATCCTGGTGTGGTGCAAGGTCAATTCGTAGTCAAGCATTTTGGATAGAGAAATATATTAGATTTATTGCTTGGTTTGACAAACTATGACCCTTTAGATAATACAATAGTTGAGAGATTTCACTACAGTGAATTAGAATAACTTAACTTATTCAAATTTTAAATAGCAAAAAATCTAAACTTTTTTTCTAAATTTTTATTGATAAACAAGTGCATTTTTTAAATTAGCTTTAAGATTTTTTTAATGAATTTCATTACATAAATAGAACGACATCTAGTCTTTCATGAACTGTGTAGAAGAAATATTCAAAATATTTCATATTTTACACAGGCTGTTGAACAATTATACCTTCAGTTAGCAAAAGAAATTGGTGTTTTAGCTACTGAATTTCATGAATTTCTCAGCAAAAATATATATTTTTTTTTTCTGTATTGTATATAAAGTGAATGTAAAATGACATGTTATTTATTTCTACTTTGACAATCTAATAAATAGTATTTTTGTAATATCAAAAGGTAACTGAAAGATTGAGGTGAGAAAAGCACAGTAAAATTGTGAATAACAATTTTTGTACTTAATGTGTACTTAATGTTATTTCATAGTCTTCTATGATCTGGCCAGAACTATTAAAAACAAACAAACAAACAAATAAATAAGTCCATCTGAAGATGGACTTTGTTTTTAATTAGATCACACTTTTCACTTGATACCTTTTCCCTACTGTGTCCATTCTTGTTTCTTCCCCTCTTTTAACTAACCTTCCCCTCTTCCTCTCTACTAACTAAAGGAATTGCCATATTTAAAATAAAATGTATCAGATGTGTTTTTCTTCACCAAAATGTATTTCAAAGCATGGATTGCACCAGTACCTTAGCTTCTTGCTTGTTCTGATATTTATATTTGACTGGAGCAATTCAAAACTCATCTGTGATTTAGGTGACTAAATTATAGATTTTCTTAGTGAACGATCTTACGTTACTTACTACTTAGACTTGGCCCTCAACTGAAATAATCAGAAAAAATGAGAAATAACTCTGATCCTGCTGACAGCTTTTTTACCTGAGAGAGGATTGTTTTTGTTGTTGTTATTATTATTATTATTATTGTTGTTGTTGTTGTCATTGTTAACGTTTGTAATGAATAAATTACTTTAATAGCTTGCTTCCATTACTATTACTTTGTGTGTCACCTTCCCAATACCTGGCAAAGATAAATGCTATGCATTTCAGAGACAGACATAGTTCCTAAGAAGCACAACCCTTGACTTGGGTTGTCTGAGGAAGAGTTTCATCCATATGCCATTTTGTCATATGCCAAAACAGGCCCTCAAAACAGGGCTTCAGGTGGAAGATGGCATATTATGTGCCATTAAGCAGCGCAGGTGAGTGGCATTCATAAGGTCTGAAGAATGCTGTATAAATGTTCTTGGAAGAGCTGAAATGCCAGGACTGAGACCAAAGCGGGAGAGGACACTGGAATGTGAAATAAAGCTTCATAAACACATCCAGTGGATCTATTTCTTGAATCTGTTTTGATCTGTAACAGGTGTATGTAATTCATATGAGACTGGGCTACAGGAGCCCTTGAATCATTTCCTTGGCTATGTGGAGATCATTGGAGAGCTGGGCAATCACCAGCCACATGAAGTTTAACAAAGGCAAGTGCCGGGTCCTGCACCTGGGACGAGACAGCCCTGGCTATATGTACAGACTGGGTGATGAGATGCTGGAGAGCAGCCCCGCAGAGAGAGATCTGGGGGTTGTGGTTGACAGCAAGTTGAATAAGAGCCAGCAGTGTGCCCTGGCAGCCAAGAAGGCCAACAGTATCCTGGGATGCATCAAGCACAGCATCGCTAGTTGGTTGAGGGAGGTGATTGTCCCGTTCTGCTCTGCGCTGGTCCTGCCTCACCTAGAGTACTGTGTGCAGTTCTGGGCACCACAGTACAGGAAGGACATTAAACTGTTGGAGAGTGTCCAGAGGAGGGTGACAAAGATAGGGAAGGGCCTAGAGGAGACAACATATGAGGAGCATCTGAGGGCACTAGGCTTGTTCAGCCTGGAGAAGAGGAGGCTGAGGGGGGACCTCATCGCAGTTTACAACTTCCTCACGAGGGGGAGTGGAGAGTCAGGTGACCTATTGTCTGTAAACACCAGTGATAGGACCCACGGGAATGGTGTTAAGCTGAGGCAGGGGAAGTTTAGGCTGGACATCAGGAAGAGGTTCTTCACTGAGAGGGTGGTTGCACACTGGAACAGGCTCCCCAGGGGTGTGGTCACTGCACCAAGCCTGTCTGAATTTAAAACGTGATTGGACTGTGCTTAGTCACATGGTCTAAACTTTTGGGCAGACCTGTGCGGTACTAGGAGTTTGACTTGATGATCCTTATGGGTCCCTTCCAACTCGGGATATTCTATGATTCTATGATTCTATGATACTTGATTTCAGTCACCTTTCTCCCTCAGAGGAACCTCTCATTCATTAGGTTAAGGTGGCTGCATGAATAGTTGTTCTTTGTACAACTAGAGAAAAGGAACGTCTTCAAACAGCAAGTCATCTACCTGTACATTTAGTATTGTGTACGCTTCCCTGGGAGTGCTATGGTTTCGTCTAGTATAAACGAACTGTATAAACAGAGTTGCAATCTCATATGCCTCTAGATGACTGAATCATCTAGTTCCTTGGAGCCTCCAAAGAGTTGAAGTAGTCATTACAGAGCTGAGTGAACCAGGTTGTGAGGCATATGAGGTCACGTCCATTGGTTCTCTCACTTATCTCTCTCTGATATTTTTGCCAATGAGCTGAGGAAGAGCTCAATGCAACCTGAGCAGAGTGATGAGGTCCAGGGAGGCACTGGCAGAACTATCAGGATATATTGGTTCAGTTTTCCTTTTAGCAGTAACAGAGGTCACTTAAAAGTATGTACAAAAATAGCAACCAGGCTGGTTGTAAAGCACCAGAAATGTGCTAGAGAATGTTTTACACATTTGTTCATCAGCAGGTTGGTACGAGTATCCTAATAAAGATTTATCTACTTGATACTCTTCAAAGTAACTTTAAATACAGGACAGAACAGCTCAAATAGCAGTTATTAAAGCTCAAATGTTGGCTTCTAAAAAAACAAACAAACACAAACAAACAACAACAAAAAAAAAAACATTTAAAACATTATTTTTTTTATATGAAAGGATATATTATTCTCAGTTCTGTTCATCAGATAATTACCTAGCAGTTTCCAAAGGGATACTTAAAAACACCAACAAATTTCCCATTATTTGCTAAGGTAAGAACTGGGTTTGAACTTTCTACACACTTAAGCAAGTGTCTTCAATGTATGTTCTGGGAATGTGTTGATATGTTCAGAGTAGTTCTTATCTGTCATTTTTTTTGATTTCAGAAACACAAAGGATCACTATTATTTGTAGCATTGCAGCGAAAAGCTAGTTAGCAAACAGGCATAATTGTATCTCATGTTAAGAGTCATAGGATAACAGAATGATAGACTCATTTAGGTTGGAAAAAACCTTAAAGATCATCAAGTCCAACCATCAACCTGACTGACCAAGTCCCATCACTAAACTTAAGATGTCCCTTAAGTACCTCCAGGGATGGGAACTCCATTACCTTCTTCGGAAGCCTGTTCCAATACTTGACCATGGTATCGGTGAAGAAATTCTTCCTAATATCCAATATAAGCCTCCCCTGGTGCAACTTGAGACCATGTCGCGGTGTCCTATCACTTGTTACCTGAGAAAAGACAGACAACCTCCTTGCTATAACTTCCTTTCTGATAGTTGTAGAGACCGATGAGAGCACTGTGGAAAAACAATTTCAAACACTTTACTGGAACCCAGGTAATCAACATACACAGCTTTGCCCTCATTTCCTAATTGTGTCTCTTTGTCATAGAAAAAGATCAGGTTAATCAGGCAAGACCTACCCATAAACCCATGTTGGCTGCTTCTGATCACTTGATTGTTCTGTTATGTGCCATGTGATGGCAATCAAGATGATCTCCTCCATAACCTTCTCTGATAATGAGGTCAGACTGACAGGACTGTAAATCTCCAGACCCTCCTCCCTGTCCTTCCTGTAGATTGGATTCACATTTACCAACCTCCAGTCAACTGAGACCTCTCCAGGCAGCTATGATAACTGGTAAATTCTTCAAAGTGGCTTGGCAAGCACTTCCACCAGCTCCTCAGTACCATACTGTCTGGTCCTCTAGACTTGTAAACATTCAAAACATGTAGAAGGTCACTTACAGTTTCCCATCTACCCCAGCACTCCAGCCACATGAGTTATCCCACCATATCTCACTGAGGCTAATGTTATGAAAGCACTAAGACTGGCCCAAAACTTCCAGTTCCACTTGTCTGTTTTCCATGATGTGTGCATTCATATAGAGTCATTACAGTTTGGTCCCTAATTTTGTTGAACTAAGTGGCTGGAATTCCTTTATGCTGTCCTTCAGGTGCTCTTTTGCTGATATCTGATCCTCTTCTTGACTCTGGGCATCTGTTGCTGGTGTAGGAATCAAACCAATAAGAGTTGGCTAAGTCAACACCTGCATCTCCCCAGACATGATGGGTCCCTCCTCTGAAGTCCCCAGAGAAGTGAAGAAGTTCTGCAAGGGCACCTCAGGCAATGAGGGAAGTCTTTCTACTGATCCTTGCTGTAACAAGCTTCCATTCTCTGTGTTTTCAGTATCAGTCCCTTCTTTGTGGTCTTGATAGGGAGTTTCTGTCTGTGAGTGCAAAGCAGACATTGAAGCACCTGTCTAACTCCACCTCAGCTTTCTTGACACCGTACAGACTGCTCACCAGTTCCTGCAGCTCAGCCACCTGGTGGAGGAGGTCATCCACCTGGGCACACTTTTTGCAATCAGGTTTGCTCTGTTTGCTCAGGTTTGCCACAAGAGAAAGGTCTAGGAATTTCCCTCTGTCCAAGGTCTGCACTGAAGCCTCTCCCTTCAGCAGCTCTGTCTGTGTGAAGTGTCAGACAGCACTTGGGTAGATAGAGAAGACACCCCAGCTGGTGCCGCAGCCTTTATTCAAAGACAAGTGCCCAACATCTTGTCTAGGCAGCTGTTATTAGAGTTTGAAGGGTGAATGTGCAGAGCAGATGGCCTTTCTGATGTGCCTTTCTGCATGAACTGGTGTGCAAACTGCTGCACTCTCCATGTCCCTGTTTGCACATCCTGGCTGCAGCACTCCTGACCACCAGGACTCCCTTAGGGCTGCATTTCTGTAACTGGGGTTGGCCACCCAAGCCTTGTCAGCTGCTCTCATGCTCTTCAGGCTACTGGTGGGTCTCTCTACTATCCTGGGATTTTCCTGGCTTAGAAAACCACCCTGTACACTAGCTGCTGAACAGAGCAGTGTGCCTCTCTGTGTGACGTGTTCTCAGTACTGATTCAGTACACAATTATGTAAATGGAATAAGAGGCTGGAAAAGTGATTATCATATTTACAATCTACCTACTTTTTCTAACTAAAACCCAAACATTTTTAGCTAATTATAGGAGCTCATACATGTAAGCTATGAGTGCAAGGGATAGGTACAATGCCCCTAGATTTCTTAGCCAGAGTATATTGTCAAATTTGCATTAATTCTTATCCTGAAAAGTCTCAAGCGTCTCAGAATTAATGAATAAATAAATAAATAAATGTCTGTGTAAAGTACATCCTCCAACTTTGCTCCTGCTAAAATGACTTTGTGCCTTCAGTCAGATAGTGATGCCATTATGCAGATAAGCAATCACACATAAATTACACTTGCAAATTGTATTGCAAAAAGATGGGCACTCAACTGAAAATTCACTCGGGTAGTTTTAGCTAGCTATTATAGCCTCTTCAGTTCTTTATGGCAGTTTGTTACATGAAATGTCATAGTCTTGTATATATGACAGCCTCCATATTAAGGGTACCTAACACCAATATGGAGAAACATGAAGCTGCTTTATTGTTCTTTTTCCTCTCAATGAGCATTGACTTCAAATATGACACCAGGATTTTAAACATGAAATTTGTAGCAGCAGAAACATTACTTTTTCTATTCCATGAAAATCCATTTCAGTTCTGACGAGTTACAAACTGCCAGAAACGTGTTTTGTTGTTGTTGTTGTTGTTTGTTTGTTTGTTTGTTTGTTTGTTTTTTAATAAACAAAGAAGTCCCAGAGCTGATCACAGTCTGGTCCCATAGCATCTCACATTAGTATTTTGGACAGGCCAAACTGTAGACAAAAAGCAGTCTTCTCATCAAAGAGAAGGAGAAGTTACATGAGCTGTGGATAGAGCTCACATATGGACATTAAATACTCCCAGAAAAAATCCAGGCTTTCTCACTGAATAAACCTTAAAATAACCATTTTTACTCTCAGAACCTATGGTCCTCCAGCTGGGAAGAAGGTGGTTTCATTGTCATGTCCCACACATGATAATCTTTCCATCAGTTAATAGAAAGCTCTGTGAAGCTCTCTAGTATCATTATTATAGATATGGGGAAAGTGGCCTACACAGAGAATCAAGAGATGTTGACATTTTCAGACTTTCAACTGAAAAATTACATAACATAGGGATCAAATAAAATGAGCCTCTATGAGGAAAACCATCATCTCTGCCAGTGAATTCTCAGAACCATCATCTTTGACAGTTTTAGTCTTCAGAAATACTCTTCAGGTTTTATATAAGCACTGCTTTAGTGTGTAGTGTGTAGTTTCCAAGGACAGCTTCATGGAGGACAAACAATACAAGACTGTTTTAAAGGTTAGAGATTGAGATGGTGAGGTAAAAAAATTGATGTAAACAATAACTATATTATCTACTTATTCTTAATGAAACCTCAGAATTTTTATACACAAGAAAATAAGTATGTAAATCTAAAGTTACCCCCCCCCATTAACAGGCCATAATAGAAAGAATATTGCTAGTGCTTTGGTCATGTATGCATTTAGGCAGATAAAATTCCACACTCTTTTGCCTCAGTCACATGCTTCCAGCCTCATTTAGTGCAAAGAAGAAACTAAATCAAGGAGTAAATCAATGTTTTATAAATGAAACTACTACATACAGGAGATGTGCACCATAGCATTGGAAACTGTAAAGTGTGAAGAAAAAGTAAGAAGAGAAATGTGGAGAAGAAAAAGAATGAATAGCTTAATTGACCAGATATTCCCATTATGACCTATATTTATCCTGAGCTTGCTAGCAAGTTCCCCTTAAATGTTAGCTAAGTCACTTAAGTCTAGACATTTGCAGACGGCTAATAACTGGATTTTGGTTTCAAAAACACTAATTAGAACTGAGGAAAAAATGGAACTGCTTTCATAAGAGACATCAAGATTTTGATTTTTTTTTTTTTCACTGACCCAAATTAAGAATGAAATTTAAATATGGAAAATTAGCCAAAGAAATGTTGACAAGTGATTTAAGGTGAAGCAAAATGTGTGTTTTTCTCACTCTGTACTTAATATGTTGTTGTTATTTTTGTTGCATCTGAAAGGATTATACAATGATTTCTATAACAGCAAAATATCTTTCAGATACTTTGCCTGCTTGCTGCAAATTATTAGCTGAATCCTAGGGCAAGCATCATATCCAGCTGCTTAAGAGGCATCGTAGTGTAGAAAATGAAGACACTGACTTCCTTATGAGGAAAGGCTGAGAGACCTGGGTCTGTTCAGCCTGGAGAAAAGAAGACTGAGAGGGAATCTCATCAATGTGTATAAATACCTGACGTGTGGGAGACAGAAGGATTTGGCCAACCTCTTTTCAATGATTTGTGGGGACAGGACAAGGGGTAATGGCCACAAAATGGAGCACAGGAAGTTCTACACCAACATGAGAAAGAACTTCTTCATGGTGAGGGTGACGGAGCACTGGAACAGGCTGCCCAGGGAGGTTGTGGAGTCTCCTTCTCTGGAGATATTCAAGGCCTGTCTGGACACCTACCTGGGGAGCCTCCTCTAAAGAACCTGCTTTGGTGGGGGGGGGTTGGACCCAATGATCTTTTGAGGTCCCCTCCAACCCCTACAGTTCTGTGATTCTGTGACTTGGGGATGGGGGAAGGGTTGTTTTTTGTTTGTTTGTTTGATTGATTGATTTTTAAATCACAGCTTTTATGTGTGGAGTTACATTTACCAGCTAACACTGAGTATTAAAGTTTTGGGGCATTATACACATTTCAGCTCCAAAACTTTGCAAGTATGAACATCTTTTAACAAAGTATTATAATTGTGCACTATTCTGTTACACAATAACAGACACTTAAAACAAAGTCACTGAATTCAACTGGACTTTACTTCTGAAGATCATTTCTCATTGTGATGCCCCCACTCCTCATCTATCCTTCCTCCCTCCCTCCTTCTCTCCCTCCCTCCTTCTCTCCCTCCCTCCCTCCCTCCCTCCCTCCCTCCCTCCCTCCCTCCCTCCCTCCCTCCCTCCCTTCCTTCCTTCCTTCCTTCCTTCCTTCCTTCCTTCCTTCCTTCCTTCCTTCCTTCCTTCCTTCCTCTGACTTTTTCTTCAGCTACATCTTAATGCAAATATCCTACCAGGTATTTTACAGCAATCTGTAAATGTCAGTAAAATCATTCCAGAAATTAACTGGAGCATCTGTCTCTTTTTTCACAGTTGTTATTCTTGTTTTTATGGGACTCCACATTGGGGCCTTCAGGTCACTGGTCTCCTTGGAGATATCCAAAACCATCTGGACATGATCATGGGCAATTGACTCTAGATGGCCCTGCTTAAACAGGGGGCTTGAATGAGATGACCTCAAAAAGTCCCTTCCAACCTCGACCATTCAGTGATCTAGTGATCCTGTGAAACTGAAAGGTAATTGAATATCCAGAACAGATAAAGATATGTGAGCTTCAGATTGCCTATAAAGATTTATAATTTTATAAGTTTATCAGGGGTGGTGCACAAGAATGAATATAGAAAAATCTTTTCCTAAAGAGATAAATGATTTGGGATGTCAGGACCTGGACTCACCAAACACTGACAAATGAAAGAAGTGGTTTTTGAATTAAAAAAGAAGAAAGAATGACTGAACTGAGGTCAGACATAGGGGAACACAGAGAAAATTTTCAGGATAAATGCTCAGTGCAAGTCTAATGTATAGCAATTTGGAAAGAAATTAATGACAGTAAATTGAAATGACTACTTTACATTTTGTATTTGTATGGACTAAAAGTCTGCTTTACCTGTGTGGTGTTAGATTTCAAAGCACTCATTAAAAGTCGTTCCAAACCATGAGTGCATCAGAGCTGCTCATGCACTGGAGCAAGTAGAATTCTTTGCTTGTCATCTGTAATTTTTTCTCAGAGCAAGGCTCTCAGCAAAACAGCTGAATCTTTCATTTGTATGAATGAGTGAGTCTATTTGAGATTCCAGGAGATTAAATAAATAAATAAAAATAAATAGACCATTGACAACTGTATGAAGCCAGTATTTCACAGATGGATTACATCTGTATTCGAAGGTTGAGTATTTCTATTCAGAAGAATAAGATAAAATCTCTGCTGCGAATTTGTGTAAAGTTATTGAGGGAGAAAAGAAAGCGTGAAAGATAGATGTCCACAAAAGCAACCTAAAAAAAAAAATGCATATGCACTAGTCTTCAGGTGTTGTGTTTTGTGTTTTTTTTTAGCATCATTCAGGATCTAACTGTTACTGGCAGCAGTAGTAGAGGGTAGGTAACAGATCTCACAGCCCAGAACCAAACAACTTCAAAATAAATATTTGTTGTTGTTTTAACAGTATTTATGAATAATTTATCCTGAAAAATAATATATTAGTACCTATATAAATAGTTAAAAACAAACAAACAAACAAACTGATTTTAAATTACATTTCTAGGAAACTATGTTTAAATTGTGCATATAGGTAGTATATATACAGAAGATAGGCAGATTTTCTTTTTTACTCTATCTGGACGTCTGACTGATGAATATCTATTTTTTTTCTATATTTTTTCTGTTTCCCTTCCACGACTCTGGGGGCCTTTTTTTCTCCTAAATAGTTCTCCAAAATTACAACAGTAACAATAATAGTTATCTTTCCGGTTTTCTAACTTGCTGTTTGAGCCTTCAGGAGCACCTTCTACTGAACAGATTTGAGTGTTTACATAAAAATGGAATGTAAGCTCATTTATAAAATATTCTATTATTTGTTTGTGTATATATGTATATATTTACATATATAAATATAGATACTAATCTTTCTTGGAATCCTTTAATCCCATATAAATTCTTGCATACTGAATTACAGGATATTGCTTCTTGATGTTTAGAAGACAATGGAGGATGCTAGATGTGATGGTGAACATCCCAGGTGAGACTAGTAGTGATTAAATGAAGCAAATCATACAGCCAGAACTTTAGAGAAAACATAAGAAAACAGGCTTACTCCGTATCTCAGACTTTTGAAGGGCATGCTTCGTGTAAGACATCAGTGTCTCACAGAATATGAGTGAACAAATACAGCCGTAAAAATTTTCTTTAAAAATAAAAAATAAAAAAAAATTATCAAGAAATTCATTAAAAATAAACAAGTGCTTGATTTGCTTACTAAGTGCTTACTCATCTACCATGTTAAATATCTGAGAGTTTATTTTATTTCCAAGAACTTTCTTGAGGGGTTAGCTTAATGAATTACACAGTACTTATTTTCATAAAAACACACACACATGGATAGGATTATCTGATATAACAAAAGTTCATATTCTAGTTTTCTTCAAACGCCTTTATTTTTGTTCTGAATCTCTTTCCCACAACTGGTATAGCCAAATACATATAAATATGCAGAATTCCTTAATTGTGTAATGCTGTTACTAGCATGCACTGAATAAATTACTGTATTACAATCCAACCTTTTAATTATGTCATGAAATAAACTTTGTTCTACTATGTTATTAAACAAATTAGCAAAATCTGCCCACTCGCTAAATGAATCAGGCAGTATAATTAAACATAAAAAGCTTCTGGTACTAACCTAATCTGTTGAGATATAAAATGTGTGTTTATTTTTGTTTGTTTGTTTGTTTGTTTTGTTTTGTTTTGTTTGGTTTGGTTTGTGTTTTTTTTTTTTTTTTCTTTTTCATTTCTCTTCATTTATCTTTAAGCAGATATCTCTGGCAGTTCAGGAAAAGGTTTGGCATCTTCTTCCTTTTCATTGGAAATTTATATCAATTGTCTGAAAAGATCATACATATTGCCCTTTAACAAATATGCTAGTTTAAAATAACTTCTTTGAGCACAGGGGCAAGGTGTGAGTGGCTTTCAAAATAAATAAATAAATAAATAAATAAATAAAAATTCACTCAATCCCAAAATGAAATACAGGTTGGATGGAGAACGGATTGAAAGCAGCTCTGAGGAGAAAGACTTGGGGATGCTGGCTGATGAGAAGTTCAACATGAGACAGCAATATGCACTTAGACTTGGATACTTTTTATTTTATTTTTTTTAATTATTTTTGGAAGGCTGAAGTAGAGTGTAACTGAAGACTCAGTTCCCTTTTTTTTTGGTCTACCTTTATTATTATTGATGATATTAATAATTAATTGCAAGGTACTGGATTGCAGTGGCAAGAAGCTGTAGGTCCAGTCATTATTTTTGTTTCTCTCTGAAGTCCACAGAGCTGCATAGTGCATATCAGCTCCATTTCGTGTTGAGTGCCGTTGTTACAGTTCTCTTATCTTCAGATAAGATGGAATGTAAGCTCATTTATAAATTATTCTATTATTTGTTTAATAGTAAAATTAAAACAAACAATGATGACTAGTCATCAAACAATGATGACTTGTGTTGGAAAAGATCATCTATTTCCAAACACCCTGCCATGGGCAGGGACACCTCCCACTAGACCAGGTTACCCAACACCACATCCAGATTGGCCTTAAACACTTTCAGGGATGGAGCATCCACAACTTCTCTGGACAACCTGTCCCAGTGCCTCACCACCTTCAAACTAAATAATTTATTCTTCCTATGTAAAATAAATTTATCATCTTTTGGTTTAAAACAATTACTCCTTGTCCTATAATTACACTCCCTGACAAAGAGTGCCTCCCCAGGATACACCCCCCTTTTCTGTAGTCCCGCTTTAGGTACTGGAAGGCTATAAGGTCTAAAGACTATAAGGCCTCCTCAAAGGCTCCTCTTCTGCAGGCTGAACAACCTCATCTCTCTCATTCTGTCTTCATAGGAGAGGTGCTCCAGACCCTTGATCATTTTCATGGCTGTCCTCTGAACTTGTTCTAATTCTTCCTTGCCCTTCTTGTTCTGGGGGCTTCAAAGCTGAACGCAGTACTCCAGGTGGACTAGAGGTGGAGAATCACTTCTCTTGACTTGCTGACCATGCTTCTTTTGATGAAGCCCAGTTATGGGAAAATTTCTGATTATAGGAAATGATAGTATTTTTAGTAGGAAAATATTATCTGACTGTCTTTTTATGGAGAAATACCAACAGATTCAGAGAAAAAAAAAAAAAAAAAAAGTAAGTCTTTCATAACCTTACAGAATAAAAAATCTGAACACTTTTCAAATTTCATTCAAATATGGAGAATTGAATGAAGAATTTATTCTTCACACACACAGGGGTATACATCTTCCCTTTTCTCTACATAGGGTACTTGCCTATCTACATTGCTGCATGTGCTCTTATTAAAGTCAAAATTATTTTTGTGTATGAAATTATCCTGATTTTTTTCAAATGAGCAAACACATAAACTCCTTGATTTCTACTAAAAATAAACTCTTAAAAAGTGTCTTGCTTTCTTAGTTTTTATCCCTTTCAAAATTCTAGAAACACCATTTGTTTGTTTGTATGTTTGTTTTTGTTTCCCTTTCAAACTGTTACTCATGTTTGTGGTTGTAGCTAATACGTACAGCTCAGTACTGGAAAACATATTTTTCCCAGGTAACTGATGTTCAATAAAAAAAAAAAAAAGTCCATTTTTGTGGTCTACAGGAGCGCTCACATTCACATTGTGATTTATGCTGGCATGAGTATGTGTGGCTTTAGAAATAATCTGCTTTGCAATGAACAGCAAATCCTCCACTGTGTAGTGCTGGACTATCAAAGCTTGCAGCATAGCTTATATTAATGCCTTATGTCTATGGCACAAACTAGTCTACACAACCCTTTCAATTACCTTCCCTCTAGGATTATTGCAGCCTTAATTCAGTGAAAATATTTCTCCTCCATGAACAATGATTTCCATTGTCCCACCTTTTGTTTACCTCTGGGCAATACCTATTTCTCAAACTTTTCAATGTGTCAAATGACTACACAGGCCCAAACACCACTCTCTGTCAAGGTCTCTAGGGAGTTTGAAGTTACCAAGTAGTTAAGAAGAGAGATAATGTGATTACTCAGATCTGTGTAGAAATAAGTCTTATGTTCTATTTCCTACAACAAAAAACTATGTCTAAAATGTTCTGAGTTGCCACCCAGAGCAATAGATACTAAGGTAACTGTTAGTCTTAGTAATGGTTGGATCTTTGAATTCATCTACAAATCTATTCATACGGCAATGACTTGCATAGCACAGCTGTAAAAACATTTTAATTTCTGAGTGTTTTATTTACTTTACTTTCTAAGTGTTTTATTAGTTTTTAATAAAAAAAAAACTAATTGTATTTATATTATTTTTTATTTTATATATTATTTATATTTATATTATTATTTATAAATACCAAGTGTTATGTAAAATGTTGTTGCTTCAAAAAACAAATGAAAATTCTGACAAGGCATATCTGTAGCACCAATTTGATGGGTCAATGTACAGTATTTCTGCTCTTCTCCCACAGTTGACTTCTGTTTACCTTTCAATTTGAAATCACATTATGGGAAAAGTAAAAAAAAAAAATAAAAAAAAAAAAAAAAGGAAAGAAAGAAAAAAAGCTCCTTGTGTTGTTAGAAGATGTTAATCTCACCATGACTAACATGACTAACATGATGCTAACACTACATTTCTGTGCAATTATATCAGCCTTCTCTTTTACAAGGTTCTTTTCCTAGATTTACACAAATATTCAAAAATATCTCAAAGGCTGACTTTCTAAAGTTCTGCAGGAATCTTATTATTTTACTGTCTTTGCTTCCAAATTACTTTCATGTATCTTTGCCCACATTTATACTTTATAAGATTAAGGGAAATCTTATAATATTCCCAGTAATTGCTGATGCTAATATATGAGAAGACCCAAGAACAGTAAAAAATTGACATAAATGAGGGAAAAAAAAAAAAAAAAAGAAAAAAAAAAGTTCAAATGAAAGATGAGTAAAAATTAGCTAATTAGCTTTAATATTGTGGTTCACATACCACACATAGTTAGCAGACATAAAAGTCTGTTAAAAAGCAACACAGTTGATGATCACCATAATATATTACAGAGTAAGTTTGACGTTGTGATCTGCTGTGAATCACAAAATCTTCAGACTTCTTTAACATCCTGAGAAAATGAGTTCACCAATCACAGACGAGCAGAATACGGGTGGAGTAGGAGAGAAGGACTGACCAAGATAGAACACTTCCTCCCTTCCCCCCGACACTCCACCCTTTGGGAGCTCTTTCTTTCTTTTATTTCTTCTTTTTTTTTTTTTCTAAAGTGAAGGAAAAAAATAATATATATATATATATAGACATACATGAAGCTAAATTCTCATGAGTCTTGCTTAAATGGTTATAGAATTAGACATTATTTAGAGACTGGGGCAAACTGAAGGCTGTTGATGTCTTTCATTTGATTTAAGGAAGTGTTAGTTTAGAGCAATTAAATCTTACTTAATTATGTGGGCTATGGAAAGGTTCCTAATGAAACAAAAATTCTCCATTAAGCAGATTAATAAATAAAATTTAAAAGCGCAGTTTGCATTATTTTGAGTCTTTCTTTCTACCATAGATTTTTCTGTATGTATTGCTTGGATTTACAAACGTCATAGAAGAATCATTGTATATAATAGTTATACCTAACTAAAAATAAAATATAATCAGCAATAAAAATACTTAATCTTTAAAAGGAACTTCACCATATTTGATGACTGTTTTATAACTTTTGACAGAGGTTAGGTGGCTAAGCAAAGACACTCCTGGCAAATATTGCTAAGAGACAAATTGGTTCTCAATTACTTTTAAGCAAAGCAGTTCTGAAGGCAAGCAAAATAATTGCTTAAATGCCCAGGTGACAGTGCTTGCATTGGACACCAACATAATTATGGTAATTATTATATTAGGTCTAGGGAAGTGATTTAGGTCTAGGGAAGTGATTGTCCGCCTGTACTCGGCTCTGGTGAGACTGCACCTCGAGTACCGTTTTCAGTTTTGGGCCCCTTGCTACAAGAAGGACGTGGAGGTGTTCAAAAGAGTCCAGAGAAGGGCGACAAAACTGGTGAGGGGTCTGGAGAACAAGTCCTATGAGGAGCGGCTGAGGGGGCTGGGTTTGTTCAGGCTGGAGAAATGGAGGCTCCGGGGTGACCATATTGCTCTTTATAAGTACCTTAAAGGAGGCTGTATCGAGGTGGGGTTGGTCTATTCTCCCATGTGCCTGGTGACAGGCCAAGGGGGAATGGGCTAAAGTTGCACCAGGGGTGTTTTAGTTTGGATATTAGGAAGAACTTCTTTACCAAAAGGGTTGTTAGTCATTGGAATGGGCTGCCCAGGGAAGTGGTTGAGCCACCATCCCTGGAGGTCTTTAAAAGACATTTAGATGTAGAGCTTAGTGGTATGGCTTAGTGGAGGACTGGTTAGTGTTAGGTCAGAGGTTGGACTAGGTGATCTTGGAGGTCTCTTCCAACCTAGATGATTCTGTGATTCTGTGTGTGACACATACCCAACATACTATGATAAAACCAGGTCCTGCATCTGGGCCTAGGGAATGCCAAGCACAAAAACAGATGGGGTGTAGAATGGATTGAAAGGAGCCCTGATGAGAAGTACCTGGTGGTATTGGTTGACGAGAAGCTCAGCACGTGCTGGCAACATGTGCTTGAAGTTCAAAAAGCCAACTGCATCCTGTGTAGTGGGTTTATGTGGCCAGGTTTTGTTAGGGGGGGCTGGAGGGGTGGCTTCTCTGAGAAGAATCCAGAAGCTTCCTCATGTTAGATACAGGCCTGTTTCAGCAGGCTACAAAGAGACCCACTGACCAGAGCTGAGCCAATAAAAAACAAAACAACGAGTGAAAGCAATAAAAAAGAGCAATAAAAGAGCAAGTGCATGCAGGGAAAGAGAAATTGTCTTCTCTCTGTCTCAGCATAGAAGAATAGCTTCTGGGAATAGGACTATGTTGTTTTATCATTATGTGTTTAGGCATCACTGTCAAAAGTTAGTTTAGTAAATGTAGGGGAAAAAAAAATCCTGATAAGAATAGTTAAAGAATTAACGTAGAAAATTGATTTATATGTTTACATAAGAATGACTATATTATCTGTAGAAAACTTAAAACAAAAACTTATTTATTTATTTATTTATTTTCTCCAGGAGCCAATATGCTTTAAGTAAGGAACTCCCAGTGCATGCATAATAGCAGTTCCTAAGCATCAATTTATGCATGGATCCAAAGAGGGATGTTGGTATATTTTTTCTTTTTTGTTGTTGTTGTTTTTTGTTTTTCTTCTTAAAAGCACATAATTTTCAGAAGAGGAAGGAAGGCAAAAAGGAAACAGAAGGAAATTAAAATATTAACGTGCATGTCACTTCTACTAACATCCTGTGTCATCAGCAAATTTGTTGATGTTCTACATCAGAAAATGGTAGATTTGTGGCATAAACATTATAGCTCTTGATAAAGTAGAGAGAAAAATACAGTGTGCTTGTGCATTTTTCTAAAATGGTGGTTTATATGCCTTGTAAAGACTTCTCACCCTATCTGATATTTGTCTGATGGTATGCAAAGTAATTGTCATAAACTCAAAAATTGAAAACTTTGATGTTACTCAGGTGTAGAAATTTAGATAACTTTAACAAAACACAAAAGTAGCTTTTTAAATGCACTAATGTACATGTCCACCAAATACCCTATCCTCTGGCTAAAAATCCATGCGTTATGTATTAAACCTAGCTGAATCTGCTTAGGCAACTTGATATAGAGTAGTCTTCTATCACTTAAAAGCTGTATTCAAAGAATACAAAACAAACAGGGGAAATAGGTTTAGTCAAATAGACTAAAATCAGTTACACTTTGTTGAAACAGCAACAACAACAGCAAGAAGCATTTTTGTATCCTTTAAGTCACTGAGTTGTCTACTAAAGTTTTAAGGCATACATAAGTTAAAGAGGGTTGTATTTATAACTGTAAATATTCTGATATATTTATTTATTTATTTATTTATTTATTTTCCGTAAAAGAGAAAGAATATGTTGGATACTACATTGTAATATATACCAAGTGTAAGGAATGTTTCAGCAATTCATGTCAATAGAGGGCTTTAAGGGTAAACCTTGAGTCTCTGATATCTGGGACAGTTTCAGAATAACTGCTAAGTATTGTGACTATTGCATGGGACACTATGCAAGTCTCTGATATCCGGCCAAGAGATTAAGGAGAAGAGGAAAGCTGAAGGACAACCAAAAGACAAAGCTTGCATGGGACGCTGCACAAGTCTCTGACATTTGGCCAAGAGGGACGAAGGAGAAGGACAAGCAAAAAGCCTGGGAAGAAGACTACAAGCCTTCAGCAGAAAAGACCCCCAGAGGGACTACCGGAGACTGATATGCATGCGCCAGTGGGAGGTTCGGATTCTGGGAACTAATTATTATGACCTTGCCCTTTCTAGAAGTAATAATGAATATGTATTAGCCTGGGAGCATAAAAACCAGCCGCCTGATGTAACTTGTATGCGTCTTGGTGGAGCACCCAGCACTGTTTGCTTACCTCTATTCATTTAATAAATTGTAAACTTTGATTGGAATCCTATTTGGGACTCAGTCATTTATTACACCAAGGATTTAGGACCTCACTCACAAATTTCTTGTACTTTACCAATAATGTAATTATTCCCTGGTGGCTTTGACTTATTGACTTCAAGAGTTTCATGTTTCTGGACCAAGGTCTAAATTTTTCCAGTAAAGAAAGAACTTCAAATTTCCTGTCAAATTTTATAGAAACAATGAACAAGGCAATTTTGAAACTGAGTGAAGAACTCATTGAGAGCAGCCCAGCAGAGAAAGATTTGGGAGCTGTAGTTCATGAAACACTTTATGTGAGCCATTAGTGTGTAATTGAAGCCCAGAAGGCCAATTGCATCCTGGGCTGCATCAAAAGAGGAGTGGACAGCAGGTCAAGGGAGGTGATTGTGCCCCTTTACACTGCCGTTGTGAGGCCCCACTTGGAGTACTGCAACCAGGTCTGGAGTCCCCAGAACAAGAAAGATGTGGACCTGTTAGAGTGGGTCCAGAGGAGGGTCATGAAATTGATCAAAGGGCTGAAGCACCTCTCCTACAAAGAATCTCTGAGAGAGATGGGGATGTTCAGCCTGAAGAAGAGAAGGCTCTGGGGTGACCTTATTGAAGCTTTCCAATACGTAAAGGGGGCTTATAAAAGATAGAGAACAACTTTTTACTCAGGTAAATAATGATAGGACAAGGGGGTTGATTTTAAATTAAAAGAGGAGAGATTTAGATTACAGGCTAGGAGGAAATTCTTCACTCAGAGAGTGGTGAGGCACTGGAACAGGTTGCCCAGAGAGGTTGTGGATGACCCATCCCTGGAGATGTTCAAGACCAGGTTGGACAAGACCCTATGTAGTGGATGGCTTCCCTTCCCATGACAGGAAGGTTGGAACTGAATGGTCTTTATGGTCCCTTCCAGCCCAATCAATTCTGTGATTTTGTGATAGTTCTTGGCAGCTATCTTGTAATGTTTATAATCCTAGTGATATCATCACCACTAAAGCCAGAATTCAATCAAGCAACAAATGTGCAGTCTGTATCAGACTAAGCAGATTAGATGACTGCTCCATTATGATGGTTGCTGGACACGAACAACATCAAAAGCAGTTCCTGCTTTCTGAATTTTCATCCAGATTCAGTGGTTCTCAAAAAGTAAGATCCGACTAAACAGCAAATCTCTATTTATATTATGTAATGGGATTTTTAGGAAAGTGTCTAATGTATATTATATGGACAAAAATACGTTTTGCCTTTGTCTTCATATTTAAGTCAGAATGTCCAATGCAGTCAGAGTGCAGTATAAATTTAAAGGTGAATTCAGGAAAGGTGACTGAAAGAAACAAATATTTTCTGAGAAGCTTTGATATACCATAATCTGGTATCATTATAATGAAGACATACACACAGTATATGCGAGGTTTGCAATAAAGGTGTCATAGTATGATGGGGACATTGCTTGGAAGAAAGTTGTTGACATGTGTAAAGCATGCAACTTAATAAGCAAAATTAGGGGCTAAAGGTTGCATGGCAGGAGCAGAAGAGTTCTGGAACTAGATGATCTTTAAGATCTCTTCCAACCCAAACCATGTTTTGATTCTATGATTCAGTTCTTATAACCAGTTGGCCCATAACCTGATGTGACTACTCTGGTTTATGGAGGATCTGTTTCTGTTGATTAGCCTAAACTACATGCAAACCATATCCTAATTACTCAGTAGCCTAATGTATCTTAAATACTACAGCAGACTATCCTGTGTGTCCACTCCTGACTATTTACAGGTATTAAATTTATGCACAATTTAGTCAATTCTGAAGCAGAAACGACCTCCAGAAGTCTCAGGAACAGCCAAATCCTCCTTCCAGGATATAAATCAACATATTTAAGTATATCAATAAAGTCTATCAATGAGTCTATTCAGAGCAGGGAATGCCTCCAAGAAGTCTCCAGGACTGACTGCAAATCCCACCCTGAGAGTTCCTGTAACAGTAAGTCAAATGCTTAGGACAAATTCCACTAAACCAGGTTGCTCAAAGCCCCATCTAACCTTGCTTTAAACATTTCCAGGGTTGGAGCATCCACAAGATAAAAAAAAAGATCTAGGATTTTATTCAAGAAAAAATGTATTGCATTTAAATTTCTTCCCCTATAATTTAGTATAAATTCAAACAGAAGTATTTACTGACTAAAAAGTGAAAAACAATGGATATTTTTCTCTGCCTGACACTGACTGTGTTCTCTAAAAGAGCAAATAGCTGCAATGAAAAAAAAATCTAGATAAGTGTTAAGTAAAATTTTAATTTTATCTGTGCAAATTATGAAGGGGAAAAAACAGTCATATAAAGAACATTGCTTGGTGTTTTGGGTTCACATTCTCCTCTCCTCTCCTCTCCTCTCCTCTCCTCTCCTCTCCTCTCCTCTCCTCTCCTCTCCTCTCCTCTCCTCTCCTCTCCTCTCCTCTCCTCTCCTCTCCTCTCCTCTCCTCTCCTCTCCTCTCCTCTCCTCTCCTCTCCTCTCCTCTCCTCTCCTCTCCTCTCCTCTCCTCTCCTCTCCTCTCCTCTCCTCTCCTCTCTTCTCCTCTCCTCTCTGTTTTTCTTTTTTTGTTTGTTTGTTTTCCTGCTTCCCTCTCTTCTTTTTTTACTTTTTTTTTTTTTTCTTTTTCTGAGAGTTTATTCTGCCACGCTGGGTAGTGCATGATCATCCCCTGCTGGAACATTTTAGCCCATTATGATTTTCTCTTTTTCTTTTTCTTTTTTTTTTTTTCCCTTATGTTAATTTGTATTCATCTTGTGTGGTGCACAGTAATTGTGTCTAGAGAATTAGAGAGGGATGGCTATTGCAGTGGTAATAGAATTACTATCAGTGTTCTAAGCTGGTAAAGTATTGTGAGTTTCAGTCAGAGGATTTAAAAACATGCTGAAATGTATATCAGGATGCCTTCACTGAAATACAACTTATAGATGTATTTTTCTTCGGGTTTATAATTTTTTTTTAAAGCTAGCAAATTTTGCTAAGAACGCTGACAGAACTCTGAAAAGGCACCTTTATGTTTGTACATGATAACAGCACATAAATGTACACACAAGCACATATGTATTCTGTAGTGATTGAGCAGTCCTATCATGTGTCCTTGCATTCAGTGGGAACTTTGATTCAATGACCACAAAAGCAGTGTCTCATTCCTATTTCATAGAACTACTTTTTTTTTTTTTTCAATAGCATGTGCTTTCTAACATAATCTCCTCAACTTTATTTACATGATAGCAAAAAGAGGAAGGGTATCATCATTAAAGGGCAACAAAATATCTGACCCATTTATTGCTTCAATCAGTGACTGTACAAAAATACAGTAAATATGTACAAAAATTTTCAAGTACTGATACAAGGGCTATAGCAAACAAAAACACCTATTAATTTTAGGTGTTTTAACCAGCTATTAATCTGGTGGTTATAACCACCTATTAATCTGGTGGTTATGTTTACATTATCACAAACATATTATTAAAAGTTTTAGTAGTGCATTTATAGTATTGAATTCATCAGTGAAAACCAGACAAATTATATCTTTTGTTCTTTGGTGGTATTATCAATCATTATTATCAGTTGTACATATAAGAAGGGTACGTATAACAACTTTAAATCTGTAGAGCCTCTTTCAAGATGCATTTTTATTAATTTTGTTTTAAGTTTTCACCTTATTTCTGTGGAAAGATACATTCTCCCAATCTAAGTGAAACTTGTGAACTCTTGTGAAATTTGTGCTTGTGAAAATATCACAAAATAATAATAATTTGTTGATATTTATTTATTTATTTCAATAAGGAGTAGTTAACTCTGGAATGGGGTATCTTTGTTTCCAGGAAATATCAGATGTCTGCTCTTCCCTCATATCATCTGGAATTTTAAATGGAATTGAACTAAGTCTATACTATTGATATTTTATTTTATTTTATTTTATTTTATTTTATTTTATTTTATTTTATTTTATTTTATTTTATTTTATTTTATTTTATTTTACTTTATTTTATTTTATTTTATTTTTTATTTTATTTTATTTTACTTTGTTTTGTTTCACTTTATATTTAAATAAGAAATAAGGACCTCTGTATGTCATGCAGCTCTTCTTTATTCTGTTAACCTGGCTTTTTATTCATTCTCCTTTGGTGAGCTGGCATCATCCCATTAAGACACCCATTTGTATAATTTTTTTAAGAAGCAAAAATATATCCATTCCCCTGCATATGGCTGGTAGTAGTTGGGGGCAAGTCCATTCCTTGCCCGTTTTTAGTTCATTAACATTTTCTGCACATAAGTTTGAAACCCTACATGAAGAAGAATTGTTTGAACTTCCCATGACAAACATCTGTTATGGTTTTGGCTGGAATAGAGTTAGTTTTCTTCACTGAGGCTTGCATGATGCTGTGATTGGGATTTTTGATGAAAATAGTGTCGATAACACATTGATATTTTAGTTGCTGATGAGTAGTGCTTGCACAGACTCAAGGACTTTTCTGTTTCTCATACTGCCTTGTCAATGAGGAAGCTGGGGTACACAAGGAGACGGGAGGTGATAGAACGTGGACAGATGACCCAAATCAGCCAAAGGGATATCCCATACCATATGATGCCACGGATAGTCAGAACTGTACATAGAAATACACATGAACTCTCCTTAAGCTGCTGCATTCCTCAGTTCCATAAAGATATGATTTCATGGTATCTCCCAGCATTGTTATTTTGGGGGTCATGTGTAATTTGTTTTCATTTGTTAGCCTCTTCCATTGACAAAATTGCCTAGAAACATTATTGTTATTATGTGCTATAACAACTTTAAATAATTTATCAGCAGAATGTTCACCTGCTGAATCTATTCAAAAGTTAATCTGTTTAACCGTCTCAGAGGCATTTCACTTCAAAAGTTAAAATGGGACTTGCTACATTA
Source organism: Anas platyrhynchos (assembly GCF_047663525.1). Lineage (NCBI taxonomy): Eukaryota > Metazoa > Chordata > Aves > Anseriformes > Anatidae > Anas > Anas platyrhynchos. The sequence continues at coordinate 134,807,455 of NC_092587.1, forward strand.
TGATGTATGGCTTTCACATGAAATTCAATATTTACATCTTCTCTTTGTATGCTTTTTCAGCTTTTTATTGACACAAATTCTGTATTATGCTTTTGCTTTGTGCTGCGTTAATTGCAGAGGGCTTCAGAGGCTAAATGTAGGTGACTTGCCATTTCAATACCCAAGAGTATCTAAAATACACAATCTGTGGAAGAAACTTTCTGGCATGGCAGCTTGAGGACAGCAGTCATACTTTACAGTGTCCACAGCAGAAACAAAGGTTTTAATATTTAAGAATGTAACAATGTAAATATTTAATTTAATTCAACCCATTATCTTGGATCTGGCAGTGACTGAAAATGGATGACTAGGGAAGATAAGGGAGGTGGGGTAATACATTCTTACTCAGTCTACCTTCGGTACACTTTAGTGGTTTGCAAATCAAGGGCTTCTGGGCAAAAATGGATGATACTTTTATTCTGTAGGCACTGATTTTATTTCCATATATCTGATTGGTTGCATGGAAATAGTTAATATCTACCAAAGCAAACAAAAACAAACAAACAAAAACCAACCATCACCACAAAAAAAAAAAAAAAAAAAAAAATTACAAACCTTGGTAGCAACTGCTGCATTGGTCTTTTGTAGCAGACACGTTCAGCAGGAAAATACACTCCTTGGAAACGATGTCTAAATGTGATTGAAATTGGACAAGTCACTGTGGAGAATATGACAGTAGCATAATCTTTTTTCTAAGACATGTTTAGCAAGAGTTTTAATACCATTTTGTACAGTCTCGAAAGAAAAAGAAAAAGAAAAAGAAAAAGAAAAAGAAAAAGAAAAAGAAAAAGAAAAAAAATAAAAAAAAAGGATTGTACAGCTGTACTTTGGAAGGGTATTTTCTAGTTTGAGAGACAAGTAGTCCTAGCCATATGACAGATACAAGTTGCTATTTCTGAAGCTCTTAGGGATTACAGGGCCCTGTAGCACATTAGAAATCCACAGGTGTAAATGCACCTTTTTCTAGCAGTAAGTTGTTGAGATCAGATACATGTCACTGATCCAGACAATGTTGTCAGTTCCAAACCTTAAACAAGAACCCTTGTTCTGCTGAAAAAGAGAAGAAATTGTTTCATGCTGAAAAAATATCCAGCATTTTACTGACAGGGGTTTATTTTGCTTTGCCTTTGCCTTCTTAAAACTATTCAGAGGTTTACAATCTCCAAAATGATTTCAGCGAGAATGGATTACTGAAGGGTGCTGAAATACATTTTTAAGTTGTTATTGTTATTTTTTCCTGTAGATATCACCACAATACAGAAATAAACACCACCAGAAATTAACACATATATATATTAATAAATAACAACAACAAAACCCTACATCCAAACCTGTCATAAAGATGAAGATCCAAACCAGTATTTTAATTTAAAATGTATCAATTGTGTGTTTCAAAAATAGCTGAGTTTCAGAAATAATATGTCTGATTTCACTGGTTTAAATGAAGAATTTTGTGTCTCGGACCTTCAGGAATAGTGACAAAGCTTTTAGAAGTCTCAGGACAGCACTCTTAAATTTTGTTTTTAGATGATTAGTCAAGTGCAGTAACAACTGTTTCTTAGACATCTATCAGCTGTTAAAACTATTGATTGAATATGGTTCATTAAAGTGATTTATAGGGTAAAATGCTGATGCCTCTAATATTTTTGATGGCAGGCACATTAACCAGGAATTCACTTGGCTCCGGGGTTTTTTTCTTTTTTTTTTTTTTTTCTTTAAATACTGAACTGTTGTGGAGGAAAATCTCTCATGTGATAAGAACATACAGTAACAGATTTTGCATTTAATTGAAAGGCAGTATAAAGGATTTATTTCTGTCATTTTAGGAATGGAAAAGCTAGCATATTTTAATCTAAATGATACACTTTCTTTTCACTCTCAGTAAAATCTGACTAGTTACTGACTAGCCTTCTGAATGCTAGTTTTGATCTGTATCAAATACATAAACATATATATGAATAAATATACAAATAAATAAATGTACACACACTATATATACACATACATATTATGTATGTAATAATGTCCTGCAATACATGTCTTCCTCAACAGCCTGTAATTATTTCTGTCATATGTGCTCTGTACATATAACCTATCAAGTCTCACACATAGAAACTTACTTAGAAACTTACATAGAAACCACATCAGAGATCTTTATACTTTGGTGTTATACTGGAGCTTCACTCCCACTCTTGCACCCTTTTTGCTGAGACCAGAAATACTTCAGCTTTCAGCAGCAAGGTAAGTCAACTGTTCCTGCTTTGTGCTTTGGTCAGGATGTTAACATTGCTATTGTACTACAGATGCTGAGGCTAGTTCCAAGCAGGCTGACATATTTATAGGGCCTTAAATTACAACTGCACTACAGCTAATCAGCCTTATATGTTAACTGGTTCAATTTCTATACAAGTAATAGAGAGAGATAATACTTTTTTTTTTTTTTTTTTTTCCCTCCCATCCTTTCCTGTTTTTGTTCATTTATATTTGCTACCCACTCTGTGCTGTAGACCATCACATCTATCTTTGGCTGGGCTCACTAAACAAGATAGTTCTTCATTCATCTCAACTAGAGCCATAAAACTGGGTGTGAATATATAAAAATAAAAATTGTCATGTGTTTTGTTTGTTTGTTTGTTTAAGACTGTTGATAGAATATGAATCTTTGTATAAAAAGGCATTACAACTGAAGAATAAGTGGCACACTTCTGTAATCTTAACTTCAATAGCTTGTTTTAAAATGAGTTTTAGAAAGTGTCATACCTAAAATAACATTTTAAAATGTAATCATAGAATACCTTTCAAAATGTATTAATAGTAAGTAAATCTTACTATAAGTAAATTGGAACCGAGCCTTTTTTTTTTTTACATCATTAATTGGCAATAAATTCTAGTACATGCACTAAAGCCAACTGCTGAAATAAATGTATTGGAAGCAGTACTTGTATTATAAAGTAACTGGCACTAAAGTACCTCCAAATTATAAAGTATTTAAAAATAAAATATACTTTATTAGCATACATTAGAAACCCAAGGACAGAATCATCAAAGATATATTGAAATATGGTTAATAATTTATAGATTTTTTTCTTATGTCTAGCTCTTTATGATTCCAGGGCAAGGTCTATATTATGATTATCATTTATTTGTATGCCATATAATTAGGTAACCATATTTAAGCCACTAGAACTATTTAATGTGAGCTTGAGTATTGTAATTTAGCTACAGGTAATGATATTCTATGTTCCTCTGATGTATAGATCTGTCATATCAAGTTGTTGTGGTGGAGCAACAAGTATTTTATTCAAGGAAAAAAATCACCACCTTTTCATGAACTGCTGGATAAAATGGTGATTTTTGTCCCTTGAAATATTTCTATTCCATATTAGTCATATCAGAAAATCATTATGAGCTAAACAGTCTTTCCTTGATTTATCTGTCTTAAAAAAATTAAATGATTTGGAAAAGTATAACAGAAAATGTCAAGAAAATACTAGTCTTATGGGGTAATACTTTCTATAGGTAATGTTCTTATCAACATCTTATGTACCATTTATTTTTAACAAATTGACTTTCTTCTGACAACACTATGGACAACCATGATAGTGATATATAATGAGAACCTTCAAGGATGAAATACTGTGCTGCTGTCTTTCAAGTATGTAGCAAGATGTTTTATTCAGGGAGTTGCTAAGCAACTTTCCTGATTACTTCGCAGTCTCCACTGAAATGAAATCAAATAAGTTCATAAGGCAAAGAAAAAAAAATCATCATATTACAGTATATCCCATTAACAACGTTATTCAAAATCTCCAGATTATTAAGTAAGTTTTCAGGTTAGGTAGAGAAAGAACAAGATACATCTTGCTTCGTAAAGTTGTTTTTCTAAAGTAAGAAGGTAGAAGATTAATTTCTGAAGCTCAGAAACATAAGATAGAACTTTACAAATAAGTTGTCTGTTTCTGAATCTTGCAAAGAGATATTTCTGCATGCACACAAGTCTCTATGCAGTGTCTCAAGTCTTTAAATTCACATTCAATTCATATTTAATTCATATTAAATTCTATATTAAACAGATCTTCACCATGTTTAATATTGGGTAACATGTTTTCTGTTAGAATATGAAATATTAGCATTAGGATAAGTAACAGAAAACTTTTAAAATGTTGATTATTTTCAATAAATCACCTTCTGATGATAAAATGAAAAAGAAAAAAAAAAAAAAAAAAAAGTCGTGTTTATAGAAAGAACCATGCCTGAGAAGTACAAAGACTTTGAGATATTAGTTCTTTCTTCATAGCTCCTACCAAGTAAATATAATAATAGTCTACATCAATCCAGTTTTCCAAAATAAAAGAGGTACCTGCAATTAAATAACAATAACTGTGATATAATTTAGCTTGCTCTATATCACACTTCATGTATCTAGTCAGCATACAGAATCAAACTAATACTATGAAACTAATAGAAAAAAAATAATAATGAAAAACTTATATAGATGTATATTTATATATATACTTTTTTTTTTTTTTTTTTTTTTTTTTTTTTTTTTTTCTGTTCAAGTATGTCTTTTATAAAACTGGGGAAGAAGGAGTTTGGTTTGTCTTAAATGTGTCTGTTTACAGCATAGACATGTCCTAAACTAGCTATCTAGAAATGGTTTATAACAAAAGAAAAGAAACAGCCATTCAGGCATTCAGGCTGTAATTTGTTTTATCCTAATATTCCAGCCTAAAATAGTTCATATTAGATACACACTAGATATTATTTCCTTCCATTGACCACTGTCTGGGACAGAGAGCAAGATCAGTTACATATGTTTATATTTGAGATGTGTAAAACAATCTTTAAGTCACAGTATTTCACTCAAAGGTATCTCTGTTAATTTTTCACCAACAACAACCTTGTAAAGACTTCAGAATAGAATTTTTTATACGTGTATATATTTCTCTGTAAATATATGTAGTTTACAGATCAGTTTATATTACCAACAAGATTGCATCAATAACCAACCTTCTGTGTTTTCATCCACACTAGCTATCATAAGCTTATGCACAAAAACATACATGCAGTCTAGAGAAGGCTATATACACAATAGTAATCCAATGTTCTACTTTTCTGAGTGTTTTGTAGTAACGTGGACTCATTGTTCATGACAGGTTTCTAAGTAGAGATTTTTTAGTACACAGCATACATCTGCTTTATTTATTTATTTATTTATTTATTTATTTATTTATTTATTTTATATCGATAGATTCACATGATAATGAATGAGGACTCAATATATATATATATTGTAATGAAATATGTATATATCCATTGTAGCATTAGCTACAACTTTTCAAGCAGTGAATGTGCAGAGACACGAAATGCAGTTTAATAAAAGATTTTTTTTCTCCCTTTTTTTTAAAAAAAAAAAAAAAAAAAAAGTTTCCAGAATGTTTTGTTTCAGAAATTGCTGAAAGACGTATTGCTTTCATTAATGTAGCAGAAAAGTACTTCTTTTCCATTATGGACAATGCCCCAGGGTTATGTGAAACATAGTGTCAAGTTACTCCTTATTAGCCTGATTTAGAACTGGGCTTCAAGTACCTGTAAATGGCATCCAAACTACCTCAGCTACTGGACGTTAAAGGACAGGCTGGAGATATTCCACTTCATATAAATAACAGTTGGAGCCACAGCTGGAATGTAACTCATATTTCCCAAACAAGAGCCTTAATCACTGGTGTATAGAGGCAATCACTCATTTCTTCTGGCCCAGTGAATATTTATTTATTTTAAATGGAACAGCTCCAACAAGAGAGACAGAGAGACTGATGTAGTATGTTTTAGTAGCATGGTAATTACATAACAGAATTTATGTTAGTCAATAAATCTCTGCAACAGGGAATCACAGGATAAAACTATTACAAAAAGTCTCAGTCATAGTGTTCAGCAGTTCTGAGAAATGGCACTCTAGCTGGAAAATATTTCTCTTAAACACTCCACCACAAATAAAGGAACAGCTTTGTTCATACTAGTGTTTTGGGTATAGAAGTACTACCTCTTTCCATGATCCCTAAACCACAAAGTGAAGACAGGATAGGGCTCCTGGACAGTAGTAGCAGCAATGAGATCTCTAATCCTGAAAACAATGAATTAATTTATCTTTTATTCAAACTTTGCCTTATGTATTGGACAATTAGCTCTTGAGGAGATGTTGTAGTTTAACCCAGCAGGCAACTAAACACTACACAGCTGTTCGCTCACTCCCCCAAAACCCACTATGGGGGAGAAAAAAAAAACAAAAAAAAACACCCTCATGGGCATGGGTTGAGATCAAGACAGATTGATAGAACAAAAAAGGAAGTTATAATAATAATTATGATAATTATAATAATAATGTTAATAATAAATAAATAAATAAAGCAAGTGATGCACAGTGAAATTGCTCACTACCCACTGACTGATGCTCAACTAGACCCCAAGCATTGGCACCTGCTCCCATGCCAACCCCCCCAGTTTTATTGTTCAGCATGATGCCACATGGTATGGGATATTCCTTTGGCCAGTTTGGGTCAGCTGTCCCAGTTCTGTCACCTCCCTGCTCCTGGTGTACCCCAACCTCCTCACTGTCAGGGCAGCATGAGAAACAGAAAAGTCCTTGACTCTGTGCAAGCACTATTCAGCAGCAACTAAAACATCAGTGTGCTATCAACATCATTTTCATCAAAATAAATAAATAAATAAATAAAATCTCAGCACTATGCAAACCTCAATGAAGAAAATAAATTCTATCCCTGCTAAAAACAGGACAGGATGTGACTGTCATTTTCTTTTTCTATTTTAATAAACGTATATAATAATATAATATGTGCTAGCGTATATTTCTTTATGTAGGACTTCCATAAATACATATAATAAATAAATAAATCCATGAACTGCATGTTCATGGAGAAAGGACAAATAAATTAATTGATCACAACAAAAAGTTTAATCTGACTCAAGGGTGATAAATATACATTTCACGAAGGAGAGGACCCCACAAAACAAAAATTGTTATCATATTTAGAAATCTTAGCTCGCATCAAAAACAAACAACAAAAAATCAAGTAGACATATTAAATGTGTTCTAATGTGTGATTAGACCTTTCATCTGAGTATTTTGACACATTTTATTTGTATTACAAAAGCCAGTTTATAGGATGATTAAATCATTTCTATTTTTAGATCTCCAAATCAGAGAGTAAATTCACATACAATTTAAAGTATTTTATATGCTGCTGAGAGCGTAAAAATGCCAGAAGATGAAATACATTCACATAAGATAGAATTTTGCTCCTATCATGCAGTATACCTGTTATATGCATTGAGAGAGGTGTCAGAAATAGGAAATCTCCATTAAGGCTCTGAAAAAAAGTTTACATTGTATGATTTTCAGAAATGTAGCAGTTAAGGTGATAATACTTTTAGGAACTACTTCAAATAGGTTGAACTTACAACACATTTATCAAGTCATTTAAATATCTAGGTAGGTTGAACAGAAGAAAATATGCTAAGAAATTTAAGCTGTGTGCAGAAAACCATGCAACAAGATAAGAAAAAAGTACAGTAGTTTTAGTGTAGGCATATTTGTTCTTGAAAACTACTGCAGTATTTGATGTTGTCAGAATGTGAAAATTATTTCAGATGAATAAAAGATACAAGACTGAATTATGCCTTGAAGAGTAAAGGAAATTAAATACATTAACTCTTGCATCACCATGTTTCACTGCATCCTATGTATAATTTTGAGAACTTAAAGAAAAGCTACCTAACACAGCTAATTTTACCTACCTAATAGGCTAATTTTAAGTTTCTCTCTACCAGCAAGTTTTTCACATGACATAGAAACACGATTTATGCAAGGGTTTCAAGATTGCAAGATGACCCATCAGTTTATTCCACGACAGTTTAAGCTGACAGTTATGAAGATATATTAAAGATACATTTAGAGATATGTCAGATGGATCACAGCTGTGGGCTGATGTCTAGTTAACTGAATGACAATTTAAAATTGAAGGAATGATACTGTGGGCGGTACAAAGCGATATTAGCACTAGAATTATTGTGCCATTTTGTGTTGCAATTCCTCATCTACAGTTAAGTAGAATGCGTATTTATGGCTGTATTTGTAGGTTTAATGACATCACCAGTGGTTTATTCCTCCCTTCCAGTGCTATAGATCCAATTTCCTTGCTACATATGCTGACAGTGACCCAACGTCTGTTCTTAACTTTCCATCGAACTTTGGCAATTGAGGGCACAGACCTAGTCTGAGCACTCAGATCCACTTTAATTTCCTATTAAAAAGCTTTAAAGGAGCTTGATCTTTTTGACTGCAAATCAGTCTGAGAGGAGGATGGAAGCTGTTGGAGACCATGGAATGCTGCAAATATGAGTCATTCATCTGAGGTACTTTTTACAAAAGTTGTTGCCAGTCAGGAAACAACATTTGAGATGCTACTAATGCTCACAGGCCAGCAGTCCAATGCACAGGCTTATCTACAAGAGCCTCTCTGCCTTGCTCTGTGTAATTTTCTGGCAGCCACCTGGATGCTTGCTTTGCTAGCTAACTATCTTAATGTCAGTTTCTCAGACCATGAGGCTTTTCTCCCAGTCAGCTCTCTAATGGGAACCTTACTAGCCAGGGGCAGATATAGCATTCATGTGTGATGAGGGTAGGAATATAACTAAAATAAAAACAAATGAAAAGCATTCAAGCATCAAAATCGAGACTGTTCTTAATTGAGTTACAGGCAGCTAAGCCTGGTTGCACACTTTCCAAATTTAGTCACTGTTATGAGAATTATAACAGTGACTTAACAGTGACTTGTAGAAACAAGGAGATCAACGGGTAGAGTCAGTAGGTGAATCAGATCTTTGGAGTTCCCTGTATTCTGCTGAATGTTTATGAAAACGGGGCAATGACAGTCCTGACTACAGCACATCATTTTGTTGCAGAGATGTGTGATGAATCTGTGTCACAACTGTCTCTGTGTGGAAGAAAAACTACCCTTTCTTTCTTCATCTTCCTGTGCTTCTATGAAAATGTAAAAATGAAGTTGAAGGGCAGAAAGGAAAAATATATTAATAGCATACATCTTTTAATTCAGAATATTTAGCTCTAAAAAGTACTCTAGTATTCTTCCAGTCTATTTTGCATCATCTTATATTTCATAAATTTCCTCAATGTGTTTCTGGACTGCTTACGTGTGAATTAAAGAACATGTTTAAGGGAAAACATACATAAGCATGTATAAAATATTCCCATTAATGTGGTACTTGTACTTGAAAAACATGCTATATATACAGACAATTTCCTAATGATACAGCTTGTGATTGTGTATGGCAAAGGTCATATCTTAGATATACTTGATTCCTGAAGGTCAGTCTTACCTTGGGAAGTCTGACATAAAGAAGGTAGTAAGTACCTCAGACTTCTCAATGTCCAGTGTCACCAGGTCCCTTTCCCCTTCAACACCTGGCCCGCATTTTCCTTAATCTTCCTGTTACTGCTGCAGTACCTGTAGAAGTACTTCTTGTTGATCTTCATATCACAAATAAGGAATCATCAAGCCTTCATCTGACAAATCTGTCATTAATCAGCCTCTACAATTACAAATTGCACTTCTCAATTCCTAAGAGAGAATTTTTTGTGTTGGAGTGGAGTGTGTGGGGGGGAGGGTGTCCCTCAGTTCTTTAGTTCCTGTTATTATTAAGTGCTTTCTGCCTTCCAATTTACAGAAGTATCATAATGACAAATACTTCCTTTTTGCACATCATAGTCCTAAAGTGAGAGGATAGACTATCTCTTATTCAGATAGAACAATAGGAAACTTTTAAGTTATATTTTGTTTCTTTTGATGTGAAGTTGAGGTCATGATAGTTATGAGACCTAACAATTATATTAACACTACAGAACAGACATTTTTTACCAGATGACTTGGAAAAATGTACTATATACTATATCTGTCCCTTCACTTCACAAGGATAGAGATCTGGTATTACATATAGTTTTCTCTTAAATTAAAGGCTTCCTGCTTTAGATAGCCTCAGAACAACATGTTTAGAACTCACTTCCTTTTCTTTTTCTTTTTCTTCTTAGTTTTTAACAGTTAAAGCATGATCTGGAAAATGAATGTAAATGACATCCCATCTCAATTTGCTTTCATTTACATTACTACATAGAACAGTTTGGAGACCATTTTAAATCAAGGAATTATTGACTAACTGACAAATCAAGGGAAAGATTAGCTGTGATACATTGGCTCTTCATTGTTACATTTCAGAATAAAATTCTTAAGTCAACAAATAGTAAAATCTGTCTGAATAACAACAAACAAAAACCTTTAATTTTATCTGCTGCTTTCTTTCCCTTTACATGAACAGTGCAACTTTTCCAGTAGCCTTTTCATATTCTTCCACAGTTTCAAGTAATTATTTTTCTCTTCAGAGAATTTACTCCCTTCCTATTTCAACTTTCATCATCTTTTTTATTATTTTAATTCCATATGTAAGATAGGCAAAACCAATATTTTCCCCAGCATTACAGATATATTTTCCAATTAGTTTGCATACTACTGGTCATCTCAAATTAACATTAGATAAATCAGTTAGTTAAGTATTTTGAAATACAGAATTGAAATAGTAGGAAAATATATCTAATATGAATGACCAAGAAAACCCTGAAGAAACATTTTAATCATCTAACTGGTCATGCATGGCCAATTAAAATACTGCAAATCAAGCATCTTCGCTCCTTTGAAGTGAGACAAAAACTTGGTCTTCAGGATTTTCACACATAAAACTAAGATCAGTGGCCTGTAGAAAGAGATGGAAACCTGAGGCCTTCTACCATGGATTTTGTATAATGAATCTACTGTCACCAGAAGTCAGATTCAGATGATTTGATGCTAGAAAGTTGATCCAGTAGGAACAAAAGAAACCTTCAATTCATCAATTCATCTGTCTTGGGAAAGAAGTGTCAGTTCAAACCATCTTTTGTGGTGAAGCTGAAACTGATTTTTCACTCTATATTAAAAAAAAAAAAAAAAGAAAAAAAAAAAAAAAAGATATTCATTTATAGAAAGGATGAGAGAGGAAAGAGACACCTATCACAGATTTAGATTTGTCCTTGTCTATCTCTTGCTGTTTGGATTCAGCTTTTACAGTTCACAGTGTCCAACATCAAAGTTCAGACTTTTTTTCCCCCTTTCTTTTCTGTGCAATTTAGGGGAAAATGAACAAAATAAAAAGCCTTTTTGATGTTTAACAGTGACTCTAGGCAGATAGTCATGGATGAGACACAATCATTTCTAAAGAGTTATTCAGCTCGCCAGAATCTGAGTTATTCCCTAAAGTCATTTACCTCTTGCCATAGACTACAAACTGAGCTTTGTCAAACAGACTTCTACCTTTGTCTTGTGCCTAATGCAAGTGGGATGAATCCAGGCCATTACATTTATTTTGAGGTTCTTTGCTTCAAAATTATTGTAAGGTCTTTCCTTCTACACAGACATAAGCAATGGACTATAATATTAGTTATGTACATGAGCAAGAAAAGGAAAATGCCCTAACCTGGGTATAGGCTGCAGAAATATTAACGCAGGAGGGAAAAAGAGAGAAGGACCCTCTTTTAACCCAGCTCAAGCCACTAATCTGGCTAAAAGCATGACTGCTATATCAACAGATGTTCCTGCTCTGGAAGAACCTCTTTAACCCACTTGCTGTTGCTAATATTGCACTGAACACTAAATTGGAAATTAACATTATTTTGTATTTCACAGAATCACAGAATCATAGAATAGCCCAAGCTCCACACAGGACTCACCCAAAAATCAGAGCATGTGTCCAAGAGCTTTGTCCAAATGCTTCTTGAATTCCAGTAGGCTTGGGACCGTGACTATTTCCCTGGGGAGCCTGTTCCAGTGGTCAGCCACCCTCCTGGTGAAGATTATTTTCCTAACATCCAACTTAAACCTCCTCTGTCCCAGCTCCATGCTGTTCCCTCGGTCCTGTCGCTGTCACCAGAGAGCAGAGATCAGAACCTGCTTCTCTACTCCTGTTGTAAGGAAGCTGCAGGCCTTTGCTGCTATGTTCTTGAATATTCACATAATGTTGAATAATCTTTAGATATACCTTTGGAGGTATATCCAAAATCTATGGCATTTCTTTGTCATTGACTGCTTCATTAAGAGTGTCTTCTGCATTTATTTTTATCATTCTGTCATTTTTAATGTATCCTATGTATATTAAAATACATAACTTTAGAAGGAAATTCATTGTACCAGCTGCACCTGGGGTAAGATTAAGTGGTATATACATTGTTCTCATGCAAATTACATTAGAGCTTATACAAAATTTTCCAGCTGAAAAACTCCTGATTGATTTACAATGAATGTTTAGGAAATGGTGGAGCAGGGCTATAATGAAAATTATTTAGTGTGTGTCCTGGTTTCAGTTAGCACAGAATTAATTTTCTTCCTAGTAGCTGGTGGAATGCTGTGTTTTGGCTTAGGATGAGAAGAGTGCTGATAACACCCCGATGCTTTAATTGTTGCAGAGCAGTGCTTATACTAAGCCAAGGACATCTCAGCCTTTTGCTCTGTCCTGCCAACGGGCAGGCTGGGGGTGCAGTAAGAGCTGGGAGGGGACAGACCCAGGACAGGTGACCCAAACTAGCCAAAGGGGTATTCCATACCATCTGACGTCATGCTAAACAATATATAGGGGTGGCTAGCCGGGGGGAGGGGGCCGGACTGCTCGGGGTTAGGCTGGGCATCGGTCAGCGGGTGGTGAGCAATTGCATTGTGCATCACTTGTTTGTACATACTATTATTACTTTCCTATTATCACCATTGTATTATTATTGTTATTATTTTATTATTATTTTGTTATTATTATTTTCCTGTCTTATTAAACTGTCTTTATCTCAACTCACGGGCTTCACTTTCCATTTCTCTCCCCCGTCCCAGAGAGGGAGGGGGGAGGGTGAGCGAACGGCTGCGTGGTGTTTAGCTGCCGGCCGGGTCAAACCACGACAGTCCTTTTTGGCGCCCAACGTGGGGCCCGAAAGGTTGAGATAACGACAGATCTGATCAGAGTGTGTTAAACTAAAATTGGTGTAAGGATTAGACCTGCTTAATAGTCACTTGTCATGATGCTGATTGCTTTAATCTCAACTCTGCTGCGCCTGTTTTCCAAATTGAGTATTATAGTACATTATTTTCCGTATTTGCTCTCTGTCGTGTTGTTTATCCTCTCCGGGCCCTGGTTTCAGATCATTATGGTACTGAGTGTTATAGCAATGGCTTATGAGACGATAAGATATCTGGTCATGACTCTAACTTGGTATTTATACTCAGTAACATCGTGGACTCTGTACTTTGGAAACAGTATCTTGGGAACTATTAGCAATTATACCTATTGTTTTTCTCCGTTAGAGAGTCAATCTGTGGAGGGGAAAGGGGAAGATATTTTTCCTTACTTGATTACTCTCCCTTTCTCCTTCACCACCCCTGTATCCTCCTGGATCACTCTGCCTTCCTCCTTCACCACCCTCTTATCCCCTGAGCTTGTCAAAATAGCTCTCCAAGATATTGAATATTATTGGGATATTCAGAATACCATAGTCTTGTTGTTCTGCCTCATGAATGCACTTCAGATTCTGCTTATAGTTAAACAACTACTTGGGAAGCTCATCCGGAGATTTGCCCGGAGGCAGGATAGTTGTGAGTGGCAGGGAGTATGGGTGGATATGGGCAGGCATCTAGAGCAGTTGGCACCCCCAGTGTGTTGGAAATTCACCCCTGAACAATGGCAAAATCCTCAAAAACTGGCAGAATGCTTGAAAAAAAGGTGTCATGATGCTGGCAGTTCCAAAGTAACACAAATCATTGTAACGTGCTGGGGCCTGGCTCATGCCTATCGAGCTGCCATTGATACTGCTATCAACTTAGTGACAGACCCTGCGGCCACTCCAAGCCCTGTGACAGATCCAACGGCCACTGTGACCCCTATGGTGGACTCTGCAGCCGCTCCAGATCCGGTTCCTGCAGCCGCTCCAGCTCCAGCTCCTGCAGCCGCTCCAGCTCCAGCTCTTGCAGCCACTCCAGCTCCAGCTCCTGAAGCCGCTCCAGCTCCAGCTCCTACTGCTGCTCCAGTCCCAGCTCCTGCAACTGCTCCAGCTCCAGTTCCTGCAACCGCTCCAGCTTCTGCAGCCGCTCCAGCTCCTGTGGCCGTGTCAGAGAAACAATCTGTAGCAGTGCAAGTTGACCCTGCAGAGGGTATTCCAACCCCTGTAATGGGGTCAGAGAAACGAGCTGTAGCAGTGCAAGCTGCCCCTGCAGAGGGTATTCCAACCCCTGTGGCAGACCCTGTAACAAAGTCAGAGAAACGAGCAGTAGCAGTGCAAGTTGACCCTGCAGAGGGTATTCCAACCCCTGTGGCAGACCCTGTAACAAAGTCAGAGAAACGAGCAGTAGCAGTGCAAGCTGCCCCTGTAGAGAAGGTGAAAAAATGGTATAGAGATTCAGGTCGTTTAGAACGCAGAGAGTCTTCTGCCAATCCAGGCAAGGCTTCTGCCAAAACTAGGTATAGAGATGACGAAGATGACGACGATGCTGGGCCATCAAGGATTCAGGAGGAGGAAGATGAGGATGCCGAAAAAGCAACAGTAACTACCCGAAGCCTAAACGAACGTGAGCTACGAGATGTGCGAAAAGATTTTGGTCGCTGTATAGGTGAGCAGCTTGTCACCTGGCTGCTCCGGTGCTGGGACTCTGGAGCCAATTGTGTGGAATTAGACGGCAGGGAAGCCAAGCGGCTGGGATCCCTTGCTCGAGACGCCGGCATTGACAAAGCAATTGCAGATGGAGCACAATCCACCAGCCTCTGGAGGCGTCTCCTCTCAGCTGTGAGGGAAAGGTATCCCTTCAAGGAAGAACTTTTATGTGTACCAGGCAAGTGGACCACTATGGAGAAGGGAATCCAGTACCTGAGGGAATTAGCCGTACGGGAAGTGATTTATGAGGATCCAGACCAGAGACAAACATCCAAAGATCCAGATGAAGTCAAGTGTACACGACCCATGTGGCGGAAGTTTGTACGGAGTGCACCATCATCATATGCCAGCTCATTGGCAATAATGGCCTGGAAAGAGGATGAGGAACCCACAGTGGATGAAGCGGCTAAACAACTCCGGCAGTACGAAGAAAGTCTCTCCTCTTCCTTACAGGCCTGCGTCTCAGCTGTGGAGAAGCTTTCTGAAGAGGTCCACCAACTTAAAGAGAATCTATCTTCCTCCCCACCTGACCCAACCAGTGTCCAACGACCGAAAGAGAACACCTGGGAGAAAACACTTTCTGAAAAGTTTCACCAACTTGAAGAGAGATTATTCTCCTCTGTACCTGTACAAAGCAGTGTCTCAGCTGTCAGGGGTAGGCGTTCACCAACACAAGGAAGACAATATGGTGGGTACTCACCCCGTGCCACCCTGTGGTTTTACTTACGAGACCATGGAGAGGACATGAGAAAATGGGATGGAAAATCTACTGCGACCCTAGAGGCACGGGTACGTGAGTTGCAAAAGAAAACAATCAGGAAAAAGGGATTCTCCAAAAAGTTTGCTGCTCCAACTTCCAGCAGACAGTCCTTCAAACACAGAAACGAGGAAGATTCTGACCAGGATTAGGGGGGCCCTGCCTCCAGCCAGGGGGAGGAAAGGGACAATCGAGTTTATTGGACTGTGTGGATTCGATGGCCTGGCACATCACGCGCACAGAAGTATAAGACTTTAGTAGACACCGGTGCACAATGTACTATAATGCCATCGAGCTATAAAGGACCAGAGCCCATCTATATTTGTGGAGTGACAGGGGGATCTCAGCAGTTGACTGTATTGGAGGCTGAAGTGAGTCTGACTGGGAATGAGTGGGAAAAGCACCGCATTGTGACTGGCCCGGATGCTCCATGTATCCTTGGCATAGACTATCTTAGAAGAGGATATTGCAAGGACCCAAAAGGGTTCCGGTGGGCTTTTGGTATAGCTGCCTTAGAGACAGAGGGCATTAAACAATTATCTGCCTTGCCTGGTCTCTCAGAGGACCCCTCTGTTGTGGGGTTGCTGAGGGTCGAAGAACAGCAAGTGCCAATCGCTACCACAACTGTGCACCAGCGGCAATATCGCACCAACCGAGACTCCCTGATCCCCATCCATAAGCTAATTCGTCAATTGGAGAGCCAAGGAGTGATCAGCAAGACTCATTCACCTTTCAATAGTCCCATATGGCCAGTGCGAAAGTCTAATGGCGAGTGGAGACTAACAGTGGACTATCGCGGCCTGAACGAAGTCACGCCACCACTGAGTGCTGCAGTGCCGGACATGCTGGAACTTCAGTATGAACTTGAATCGAAGGCAGCCAAGTGGTACGCCACAATTGATATCGCTAATGCATTTTTCTCCATCCCTCTAGCAGCAGAGTGCAGGCCACAATTTGCCTTCACTTGGAGGGGAGTCCAATATACTTGGAATAGGCTGCCCCAGGGGTGGAAACATAGCCCTACCATTTGCCATGGGCTGATCCAGTCTGCGCTAGAGCAGGGGGAAGCTCCTGAACACCTGCAGTACATCGATGACATTATTGTGTGGGGTGACACAGCAGAGGAAGTTTTCGAGAAAGGGAAGAAAATAGTCCAAATCCTTCTGAAAGCCGGTTTTGCCATAAAACAAAATAAAGTCAAAGGACCTGCACGAGAGATCCAGTTTTTAGGAATAAAATGGCAAGATGGACGTCGTCAAATCCCAATGGATGTGATCAACAAAATAACAGCTATGTCTCCACCAACTAACAAAAAAGAAACACAGACTTTCCTAGGTGTTGTGGGGTTTTGGAGAATGCACATCCCAAATTACAGTCTGATTGTAAACCCACTCTACCAAGTAACCCGTAAGAAGAATGAGTTTGAGTGGGGCCCTGAACAACGACAAGCCTTTGAACAAATCAAGCAGGAAATAGTCCATGCAGTAGCCCTTGGGCCAGTTCGAACAGGACCAGATGTAAAGAATGTGCTCTACACTGCAGCCGGGGAGAACGGCCCCACCTGGAGTCTCTGGCAGAAAGAACCTGGGGAAACTCGAGGTCGGCCTCTGGGGTTTTGGAGTCGGGGATACAGAGGATCTGAGGCCCGCTATACTCCAACTGAAAAGGAGATATTGGCAGCATATGAAGGAGTTTGATCTGCTTCGGAGGTGATCGGTACTGAAGCGCAGCTCCTCCTAGCACCCCGATTGCCGGTACTAGGCTGGATGTTCAAGGGAAGGGTCCCCTCTACGCATCATGCAACTGATGCTACATGGAGCAAGTGGGTTGCACTGATTACTCAGCGGGCTCGAATAGGAAACCCCAGTCGCCCAGGAATATTGGAAGTGATCATGGACTGGCCAGAAGGCAAATACTTTGGGATATCATCAGAGGAGGAGGTGGGTCGTGCTGAAGAAGCCCCACTGTACAACCAGTTGCCAGAGAATGAAAAGAAATATGCCCTGTTCACTGATGGGTCCTGTCGTATTGTGGGGAAGCATCGGAGATGGAAGGCTGCTGTCTGGAGTCCTACGCGACGAGTTGCAGAAGCTGCTGAGGGAGAAGGTGAATCGAGTCAGTTTGCAGAAGTGAAAGCCATTCAGCTGGCTTTAGACATTGCTGAACGAGAAAAATGGCCAGTTCTCTATCTCTACACCGATTCATGGATGGTAGCAAATGCCCTGTGGGGATGGTTACAGCAATGGAAGCAAAACAACTGGCAGCGTAGGGGCAAACCCATCTGGGCTGCTGCATTGTGGCAAGATATTGCTGCTCGGGTAGAGAACCTGGCTGTGAAAGTACGCCACGTAGATGCTCATGTGCCCAAGAATCGGGCTACTGAAGAACATCAAAACAACCAGCAGGTGGATCAGGCTGCTAAGATTGAAGTAGCTCAGGTGGACCTGGATTGGCAGCATAAAGGTGAATTATTTATAGCCCGATGGGCCCATGACACCTCAGGCCATCAAGGTAGAGACGCAACATACAGATGGGCTCGTGATCGAGGGGTGGACTTGACCATGGACGCTATAGCACAGGTTATTCATGACTGTGAAACATGCGCTGCAATCAAGCAAGCCAAACGGTCAAAGCCTCTTTGGTATGGAGGACGATGGCTGAAATATAAATATGGAGAGGCCTGGCAGATTGATTACATCACACTCCCTCAAACTCGCAATGGCAAGCGCCACGTACTTACAATGGTGGAAGCAACCACCGGATGGCTGGAAACATATCCTGTGCCTCATGCTACCGCCCGGAACACCATCCTGGGCCTTGAAAAGCAAGTCCTATGGCGACATGGCACCCCAGAAAGAATAGAATCAGACAATGGGACTCACTTCCGAAACAACCTTATAGACACTTGGGCCAAAGAACATGGTATTGAATGGGTGTATCACATCCCCTATCATGCATCAGCCTCCGGGAAAGTTGAACGATACAATGGCCTGTTAAAGACTACCTTGAAAGCAATGGGTGCTGGGACGTTCAAAAACTGGGATATGCATTTGGCAAAGGCCACCTGGTTAGTCAATACTAGGGGATCTACCAACCGAACTGGACCTGCCCAATCAAACCTGTTACGTACTGTAGATGGGGATAAAGTTCCTGTAGTGCATGTAAAAAATATGCTGGGTAAAACAGTCTGGGCTACTCCTGCCTCAGGAAAAGGCAAACCTATTCGTGGAATTGTTTTCGCTCAGGGACCTGGATACACTTGGTGGGTGATGCAAAAGAACGGAGAGGTGCGGTGTGTACCTCAAGGAGATTTAATACTGGGTGAGAATAGCCCATGAACTGAATTGTACCATGTTAAATAGTATATTATACTGTATGTTATCACTACCATGATTACTATAGGTGACTAATTAGAATGTATGGAAAAGAGTGTAACCTGAGCATGACATAAATGGTATGGAATAAGGGGTGGATAGATGTCCTGGTTTCAGTTAGCACAGAATTAATTTTCTTCCTAGTAGCTGGTGGAATGCTGTGTTTTGGCTTAGGATGAGAAGAGTGCTGATAACACCCCGATGCTTTAATTGTTGCAGAGCAGTGCTTATACTAAGCCAAGGACATCTCAGCCTTTTGCTCTGTCCTGCCAACGGGCAGGCTGGGGGTGCAGTAAGAGCTGGGAGGGGACAGACCCAGGACAGGTGACCCAAACTAGCCAAAGGGGTATTCCATACCATCTGACGTCATGCTAAACAATATATAGGGGTGGCTAGCCGGGGGGAGGGGGCCGGACTGCTCGGGGTTAGGCTGGGCATCGGTCAGCGGGTGGTGAGCAATTGCATTGTGCATCACTTGTTTGTACATACTATTATTACTTTCCTATTATCACCATTGTATTATTATTGTTATTATTTTATTATTATTTTGTTATTATTATTTTCCTGTCTTATTAAACTGTCTTTATCTCAACTCACGGGCTTCACTTTCCATTTCTCTCCCCCGTCCCAGAGAGGGAGGGGGGAGGGTGAGCGAACGGCTGCGTGGTGTTTAGCTGCCGGCCGGGTCAAACCACGACAGTGTGCTTTGTATATAAAACGAAACAGATATTTTAGTTTCGACGTGACATTAAGTATAAAAAGCAGGAAAATTTTAATTATACCCTCATATTAAAAAATAATTTTCACTTTTCTTATAAAACTTACCTACCTACAGGTATACATGTATTCTGAAACCTTCCAAACATTATCTTACATTCAAGTCAGTGATTAATTGTCTGAGTGTCTGAAAGATCATTAAAAGTAGAGCTTGTAGCAAAATTAGCATGCCAATTAGCATTTTGCCCATTAGGTCTGTGAAACTATAGAATCTTCAGTTTGTCAGAAAAACAGGCAAAGCAGGCATTGAGTATGTTGGTGTTTTCTCTTTCTACGTATTTCTATTTAAATTTTTCATTTTTAGTTTGAATAACATGTTGAGGCTACAGTGTCCACATGCAACCTAACATCTACCGAAAGTTTGTTTAAATGTGCCTCTTGTGCATGACACGGATGTTACAAAGAACCAAAGCAGGACGGATAATGTTTCCTACAGATTTTGTATGGATGATTTCTGACATCTAATTATTACTTTTCAGACTATGGATATATTTTCATAAATTATACTTTGGGCAATTCACAGTAATTACGTTTTATATATGTTAAAATATGAAATATCTATAATCTTTCTTCAATTAATAAATCAAATTATATTCTGTAGATAAACTGCTTGATTGTCTCCTGGTTTACAGATCTCTTACAATGGATAGAATTAATGAGACCAGATGTAAGGGCAGTGTCTCTTACCCCTTGTCATGGTCAAAGCAGAGTTAAAGACCTATGGTGGTGGCTTTAGATACTATGGTCTATTTTCGAACCAAAATTAGAGATTTAGGGCCTGTGCAAACCTCATGAAGTCCAAGATCAAATGTAAGGTCCTGCACCCAGGATGGGGAAATCCCAAGGACAAATACAGAATGGGTGGAGAATGGATTGAGAGCTGCTCTGAGAATAAGCACCTGGGGGTGTTTCTTGACAGGATGCTCAACATGAGCCGTCAATATATGCTTGCAGTCAACCATATCCTGGGCTGCCTCAAAAGTGTGGCCAGCAGGTCAAGGGAGGTGATTGTCCCCCTCTGCTATGCTCTCGTGAAACGCCACATGAACTACTGTGTTCAGCTCTGGGGCTCCCAGAACAAGAAGGGCATGGACATACTAGAACAAGTCCAGAGGAGGGCCAGGAAGATGATCAAGGGGCTGAAACACCTCCCCTATGAAGACAGGCTGAGATAGTTGGGGTTGTTCGCTCTAGAGAAAAGAAGGCTCCAGGGAGACCTTTAGGTACTGGAGACCAGTCTTCCAGTACCTAAAGGGAGCCTGCAGGAAATCTGGAGAGGGAGTATAGTGATAGGACAAGGAGTAATAGTTTTAAACTAAAATAGGGTAGGTTTAGATTAGATATGAGGAAGAAATTATTTACTCTGAGGGTGGTGAGGTACTGGAACAGGTTGCCCAGAGAAGATGTGAATGGCCTAGCCCTGGAAGTGTTGAAGGACAGCTTAGAAGGTGTTTTGAGCAACCTGATCTAGTGGAAGGTGTCCCTGCCCATGGCAGGGGGGTTGGAATTACATGACCTTTAACATCCCTTCTGTGTTGGGTCTGTCTGAGCTGGAGTCACCTTTCCCCTGCAGCAGTCCACACAGTGCTGTACTCTGCACTCGTAGCTGGAACAGCACTGATATCACTCCAGTGTTGTGTCTATTGCTGTGTAGTGCTGGCACAGCATCAGGACTCTTTCCAAGCCCCCAAGAGCCAGCAAGTGGTGGGCAAGTGATGGGGAGGGGACATTGCCAGGGCAGCTGACCTAAACCAACCATAGGGATATTCCATAACACCTGATGTCACACTCAGCAATAAAAAGGGGGGCTCTCATGGGGAGGGGGCTGTTCCTCTTGAACAACCACTACGCGTTTTGAGGCCCTGCTTCCCAAGACATGGCCGAACATCGCTCATTGATGGGAAGTAGAGATTTTTTTTTTTTCCCTCTCTCTGTGCTTCCGTGCGGACTTATTGTTTCTTTTGTTTCTCTTTTCCTCCCCATTCTCTTTCCCTTTAATTAAACCTTTCTCATCTCAAACCCCAAGTTCTCTGTGTTGTACTTTCTCCCCCTTCCTCTTTGAGGAGAAGGGGAGTGAGAGAGTGGTTGTGGTGGAGCTTGGCTGCCCACCTGAGTAAAACCACCACACCTTCCAACTTAAAGGATTCTATGATTCTATGATTTTAACTTACTTGATTCTAAAACATTCACTTGTTCTACTCATGCCTGCCTGCTCACCCACAGAAAACATATTGTATTCTAGGTCTTGCATTCTCTTTCCAGCAGGGAGATAATTGCAAGGTCAGGAGAAATATATTAATGGTGTACAGCTGCTCGTAGCTACTAGTCTTATGCATTACTGGACAAGGTCTCTGGACACCCTCTAGCATTTGTTTCCATCCTCCTCCCACTCCACACACTTGTTCCACTTCCAAGATCTTTTCTCCAGCTGGGATCTTCACCTTCATCTTCCTGCACCCACAACTTACCGAGCTCATTTATTTTTCGGAACCCATAGTTTTAGCGCCAGTTCTTCTTTCTGAGTCCCTAAGTACCTCATTTTCCTAAACTAAATAGTCCATGTGCAGCAGCAAAATATGTAATCAACCTCCTGTGGTGCTGTTTCATATCTGTTTGTTAACTGGAGGATTCAGGGCATGCATCTTTTGTTTAATTCAGGTGTTATCAAAACATGCAACCTAGCTAATACCAACTGTGTCAGGTTTCTCCTTGAGAGTTAGAAAGTTCAGTCTAGGGCACTCATCAACATCTATTCATATTGCCCATTTCTGCTGCTTGTTTACATTTGTTGTAACATTTGCTGTTACAAGCAGCAAATGGGTACTAAGGCTGTTTCCATCATGCCAATCAGGAAAGAGCTGTGGGGAAAAAACAAATAAACAAACAAAAAAAAAAAAAAAAAAAAAAAAAAAAGCAGGGGGAGCAGGAACTGAATGGGGCAGGGGGAGGGGGGAGAGGGGAGGTGTGATTATGACAACATCTTCTTTGTGACACTGGCTAAAAATAGAAATTGCAACATTCAAACACTAATGATGGTATGATAGCGAGGAACTCTGTTCTCTGCTGATGAAGCAACTTTGAGGACGAAGTGGAGAATAATGGAAAGAGAGATGTATCCAAAGAAACCTGTTCTAGTTTGTCATCAGCATGGCATGGCAATCCTATTAGAGAGTCCCAGGTCTCATATCTCTTAGTAAGAGAAGTCTCCTTTCTCTTTTCTCCCTTCTCACTCATAGCCATCAGTACCCACATAGCCCTCTTCCCAAGGACAACTACCCAGATCACATCCAGAGTGTATCAATGTTATGTACCACAGGGTACATAACAAAACATGGGGCAAAGGACAGGAAGCTGGGTATGGTACAGTATAATCTATGACAGCTGTAAACATTGTGTTGTCAGAAAAATCATTGATCCTGAGCTTTTCTGACTCAGTATCAAGCTGTATTCCTTAAAAATATATCCATGTATATACATGAGGTGTCTCAAATCTGCACTATTAAAGTATTCCTTTAATGCATAATTTAATATTACTTACTGTGTAGCAATGTCTCAAATAATGTAATTATTAGAAGGGAAATACAAATGAAAGATTACATGTATTAGATCTGGAAGAAGAAACAAAAACATTTTTACAGGACTAAGGGGATAAATGTAGACAAATGAAATAATTGCCATGTATAGGAAGAAAATGGAGAAAGAGGGAGGATGATTAATGGAAAGTCACAAAACATCTACAAGTAGAACTGTATTTAAAAAAAAAAAAAAAAAACACTTGCACGTGACAAGAGAAATTATGAACTAGGAGTGGTGGTGTGAGCTAGAAACTGGAAATACATGCAAGATCCTCAATATGTTCCTCCATCAGTGAATCTGTTTAAGTTGAGAGCAAAATAAAGGATACAGAGAACACCTAATGAAAGACAAATACAGGGATTGTTACGGTCCAAGAGAAGTATGCAATGTTCTTAAACAGATCTCGTGACGTGGATAACAAAATGAAAGAATATGAAATATATGAGTAAGGAACTGAGTATACAAATCTCATTTTTTGTGGAAGCTAAATGGAGTTTTCAGGAAATCTTTAAAACAGAAAGGGATGGGATATTCATGAAAAGGACTGTGTTAAAGATGTGAAAAATAAATTATAGAAATGCAAGATCTATGTCTGTGTAAAATGGCTCAGCCACCTTAGGAGTTGGACTTGACGATCCTTGTGGGTCTCTTCCAACTCAGAATATTCTATGATTTACCTTTTAAATAGTAATATACTGCAGCATGTAATATTTTAGGGCATTCTGCTTTTCTAATTTTCGTATCATTTCACATGAGTTATTAAAATTAGCAGTAAGATGTCTTGGTGAGCCAAGACATCTTGTTTTCTGCAACAGCTGCCAATGAAACAGCACTTGCTGTCACAGGTGGAAATGATATGCACTTCACTCAGAAGAGAGAGAAGCATCAATATGTTTTATGGATATAAAGGAATAATTTAACAAAGCTTATGTGACTTAATAAAGATGATGGTAAGGTACACCTGATCAGAAGATACACTTAATTACACATTATATAAAAGATGCTGTATACTTCTCAAAGACAGTAAATGAAAGACATTATATACTACATAGAGGCTGCATATCTGGGTTAGGCAACTTTACATCAATAAGACCCTTCCATTGAATCATAAATCAAAGTGGACACCCTTGCTTTCTAAAGTCCTTGAGCCGAAGAAGTAAAGAGCCTAGGTGTGACTGAATCCAGTCCTAGTCCCAGATTTGTTCAATGGTTTATGTCTAAAAGATTATATATATCATGTGAAACATGTATGCTAGGTAGCAAAGTTTATAAAGTGAGATCACAAAGCACCATTACAGAATGTTAGCATACTGTTATTTCCTGATCTACTTACCAACTATCTGTAGCAATAAGGGTCCTTTCACTCTGCAGAAGTAATCTTGAGAGGTGACCCTGCCCAAGGGGAAGTCCTGGTGTGCAGCCCACTGTCATGTCAGGAGAGCTCAAAGGGTTCTTGGGTTGCTCACTGTTTATGAGATAAGATGATTGACTTATGGCCATACTTTCATGCAGATGTTAGTTTTGTCAAGTGTGTCTTGAGAAAGACTTTCTGCCAAATTTGGCCAGCACTATGGGGAGGGGTGTGTGTCCTTTCTCAAATTAGCCTTCAGCTATTCATCATCTTGTTTCCCCAAATCCATTTTTAGTTGGATGCAGTCATTGTGACTGGAGCATCCATCATGTTGTTACTGATGGCTATCTGTTTAAGCAGGATGCAAGCATCACAGCCCCAACTGATGGTATCCTGCCATCCTGCTTAAGCAGAGGATGGTGAGACTACAACATTAACATTTCCCAAGGTTTGGCACATTCACTTTGCATCATGACAGAAAGCCACAATGATGTTCAGCCTACTAGAAACATTAGAGTCCAACACAAACTAAAAAGAGGAAACAACAACGAAAAAGAATAAAAATAATTTATTTAGAAATATTTAAGACAAGTAAATATAAACTGAGGTAAAACTTAACATACAACTCAGTTGGAAATCATGCCATGTGTTTAGAAGGAGAAAAAAAAAAAAGGCAGCAAATGAATTGAATAATAACAATAATAATAATTATATATATATATACATATAAAAAAAAAGTCTAAGAAAGTTAATGGCACCAAAAAGGGGACAGAGAAAGAGGCTAATTAAATTATCTTAGCACAGCCATGTATTCTGTTCTGTTGAAGATTTTTATTTGCTTATCAAGAAATAGAAATACAAAAGGCTTTTGTGAGCAAATGTTTTAATAGCAGATAAGTAGTAAATCACTGCTATTATGGATTCACTGAGTTTTAAAAATATGGAAAGTGTTGCCAGTAAAAGTATTAAACTGTCAAGAGGTTTTATTTACATCTGCTCCCTACTTACTTAAGGGCTAAGGCTCTTAAAGGTGACATTTCTGCATCCTCCTTCCAACAGTCCAATCAAGGACTATGAACAGGATCATATCAAGCTCAACCTCAGAAGGCAATTAGAACCCAGATTCAAGGCACCATGTCTGTTGTGTCTTCTTGCTTCAGCAGGAGTGAATACAATAGAATTAAAAGTCACAGAATAGTTGAAGTTGGAAGAGACCTCTGGAAATCACCTGCTCAACCAGGGTGTCATGGTTTTGTGTGGGACAGAGTTTATTTTCTTCATTGTGGCTAACAATGTTGTGTTTTGTATTTTTGATGAAAATTCTAGTGATAATACAATGATGTTTTAGTTGTTCCAGAGCAGTGCTTGCACAAAAACAAGGACTATTTTTGCTTATGCTGCCCTGCCGGTGAGGAGACTGGAGGTGCACAAGAAGCTGGGAGTAGACACAGCTAGGACAGCTGACCCAGACTGGCCAAAGAGATGTTCCATTCCATATAACATCAAGGTCAGTGACAAAAGTTGGAGTAAAGAAGAAGGAAGAAGGGGATGTTCGGAGTCATAGTGTTTGTCTTCCTAAGAAACTGTTACATGTGACGAACCCTGCTTTCCTGGAAGTGTCTGAACACCAGCCTGTCAATAGGAAGTAGTGAATGAATCCCTTGTTTGGTTTTGCTTACACACATGGTTTTTGCTTTGCCTAGTAAACTGTATTTCAACCCATCAGTTCTTGTGCTTTTACTTTTCTGATTCTCCCCACCTTTCCATCTAGGGACAGTGAGCGAGCAGCTGTGTTGTGCTGAGCTGCCTACTGAAGCTAAACCACAATATAGGAACACCTACAGTAGTTTGCTCTAGACCAGGTCCAGGTAGCTTTTGAAGTTGTCCAAGGAGGGAAGCTCTACAACCTCTCTGGGCTACCTGTACAGTAGTATTGCTCAGTGAACAATAAAGAAAAGCCTCCTGATGTTCAGACAAATCCTTCCTTAACCTCTTGGTGACAGTCCTCTTAATGAAACTCAGTTTGCAATTAGATTTCTTTGGCAAGGACACATTGGTTTCTCACGTTCAACTTAGTGTCCGCCAGGGCCCCTGGATCTTTTTCTGCCAAGCTGTTTTCCAGCTGGGTGGCACTAGCTTGGTTCCTGGGATTGTTTCTCTTGAGGTGTGGGACTTTGCATTTGTCATTTTTGTCCTTCTTGAAGTGCATGTCAGCCCATTTCTCCAACCTGTCCTGGTCTCTGTGGGTGGCAGCATGATCTCCTGGCATATTAACCACTTCTCCCAGTTCCATGTCACTTGCAAAGTCATTGCTGCTCACAAGCTCTTAAATTGTCTGCCACCATTAGCTCACTAAGATCAATTGTGAATGCAACACTGGCAGCTATGAAGAAGGTTTGGAAGCTGTGATTTTCATGTAAACGGAACAAATAAATTTAGAGGTGGTCATATGCGAATGATATGAGAAACAAATATGTTCCTTTAGCTATTCAAGTTCATGAAAATAAAGTAAATGATTTTTTTAAGTGTCTTCCCCAAATATTATGTTAAACATTAATGCTATTTATTTATTTATTCATATTGCACTCCTTTCTTATGTTTCTTTATGTATTTTCCCCCGATTTAATAGATTAGCAAAGTTTTTCTCTCTTTTCCTAATGCGTCTTTGTTACTTTAAGGCTTTCTGTGGTAAATGCCTAAATAATGAATTTCTGGAGATTTCTCCCATTTTGTAACTCATATCAGCAGGTTTTTTATTGTCTCCTCTCAGAAAACAAATCAAACCCACAGCTTCTGCACATCAGTTTTGAAAGAGGATTCACTCTCTCTGTGCCTGCAGGTTGGAGTTGTAATTCAGATTCAGTTTGACAAATGTGTCAGAAAACATGCTTTATTAGTACATAAAGCATACTGTTAAGTCTTAATGCAAACTGTTATTCTATTATTCAGCAAGTCAGGAATATACTTGATCATAGGTTTCTGGTTTGAGAAAAGAGTAAACACTACCAATTAATCTTGGTCAGTAGGGCTTCTTCCTTCCTTCCTTCCTTCCTTCCTTCCTTCCTTCCTTCCTTCCTTCCTTCCTTCCTTCCTTCCTTCCTTCCTTCCTTCCTTCCTTCCTTCCTTCCTTCCTTCCTTCCTTCCTTCCTTCCTTCCTTTCTTTTCCAGAAAAACATATTAACACTATCTCAACCCTTGAGCCCTTTGCATCGTATTTTTCCCTTTATCCCTTTCTCTTTGAGGAGAGGGAATGAGATAGTGGCTGAGGCTGAGCTTGGCCACCCACCCAAGTAAAACCACCACAGCTCCTATCAGTTCAGTGCCCATAAGGTGCTGGTCCTGATAGACAGTGTAGGCCATGCCAGCATGCTTAGCTCTTCATTCAGGGATACATGAGCTTGATTAAAACTGAGAATCTTGACTGGCAGCATGGTAGCACAAATCGCAGCATGTTAATTTAAATACACAAGAAGATGTACAAATTATTGGCAAATTTTGTCTGTCTCTGCAGCTGTGGCTACATAGCAAACATTAGTTATGTTAATGATTGCTACAGTGATAAAAGATCAAATACAACCTACTTGGTATAGTTAAGCAGAATTTAGGATTAATAGCATAATCTTTTTCCTCAAAGACATAGCTGGATCTTTTACAAAATCTATGTTTTAAAATGTTAGTGTACCTTTCTACATTTCTTGCAAAGTTCATAAGAAATTGCTAAATTTCTTTTCATATATTTAAAATGATGAACCTCAGGGGAAAAGATAGCTTAAAAGTAAACTTAATTGATCTGTTTGATCTGTTTTTCTTTTTGATTGCATTTTGGATCAAAAATGATGGCTTGTTTACAAGTATCATAAACTTCAATCTGTCTAAAACATTCAATCTGTCTAAAAATACCATCATGATTAAAGGTCATCAAAGTATTTAAATAGGAGGATGATAAATATGCTAAAAAAAATAAATAAAAAAAATAAGATAAACAGTCAAACACAAGAAGTGTTTAAGTGTTTTGCAAAGAAAGTGTCTAACAGTTGTTCTCCGGAACTTTCTTGGCTCTAAAATACTTATTACTGTCCTTTTTTTTTTTTTTTTTTGTCACATTTACATTTGTGCATCATATATAATGTCACTTTCTTCTCCTGGAGAGTGGATTTATCTAGAGACACTTGTTCCAGTGATCTACAGTGTGATCAACACTTGATGTGAAGTGGCAGTCACAATGCCTGCTGAGAGGATGGAGAGGATGCCCGCAGCTGTGAAGAGGACCTCTCTGCTGATGCACATAACGTCCTTTCCCTGTGCAACCAGCTTACCTATATAAACAATGAAATGAGAAACACAGCTATGTATAATATCCTACCTGTACATTAGACTATCACCTCTAATTGAAAGATCATTTGCCATGAAACCAGAATTTCGTTCTGCTAATTATTTTTTTCCCCAATACTTCACTAAGTCAAAGTAGGGAAAGAGATGTTTGCATAAAGCCAAGGGCTTGTAAGAGGGAGGACTGGAAGAGTGGAGATGGTCAGTATCATCTGTCAGTGCCTCAACAGGTTTTGGTAATTTTCTGTTTGTTTAACATCCATCAAAAGAAAATAGCATTGTTATATCTAAAGCACTTACTTGGAACTCAGAACTTCATATCCAGTTCCCATCTCTGACCATGTCTCTTTATCCAGCTGATTAGGAGGTTTGCATCAAGTTTTTATTTAATTTTATTTTGTTTGTGTCTTTGCTGGTTTTATTTTATTATTTTTTTTTCTGTTTGTTAGTTTGCTTGTTTTTTAGTGGGTTGGTTATTTTAAAAAATAAAATGGAATGAAATCTTAATGGAAATGCAATTTTTTGAGCAAACTTCTCATAAGAAAATTTAAGAATTCTGAGAGTAACTGGTGCCTCTTTCTCAAGGTCACTGGAGAAGTTGTCAGTTTCAAAGTCAGTGGTTGCAAGACAGCACCAATATTTGAAAGCCCACAGCTTTAGGCATGGTATATGGAGGACGTGCTGCAAGGAAGGGGTCCCTCCAAAGTTGGTTGGGAGAAGCCCCAGAAACATGGCTGGGTCTGAGATGGGTCACAGCTCTGCATTGGCTCACTAGGAGCCACAAATGGGAGCTGCCATTTGACATCAGAGCTACACGGTCTCACCTTGGGCCATTCTGAAAATATTAGAACTTCCTTGTGTCGTGGTCCTGCTCAAGTGGGCAGCCGAGCTCCACCACAGCCACTCTCTCACTCCCCCTCCTCAAAGGGGAATGGGGAGAAAATATGATGAAAAGGGTTCAAAGGTTGAGATAAGGACGAGAAGATCACGCAATAATTATTGAAACAGGCAAAACAGACTCGGCATAGGGAGATAGTAAGATTTATTGCTTATTACTAACAAGCTACAGAAGTGAGAAAAAAAGGAAAGAAACCAAAAGCACCTTCCCCCCCATCCACCCTCTTCCGCGTCTTCCCCCCGAACGGCACAAGGGAATGGGGGAATGGGGATTATGGTCAGTCTACGGTGCTTCTTCTGTGCCGCTCCTTCTCAGTCACTCTCGTCCGCTGTGCTGTGGGGTCCCACCCACAGGATGCAGTCCTTGATGAACTGATCCAGCGTGGGCTTCCCACAGGCAGCAGCTCTTCCAGAACTGCTCCAGATATGGGTCCGTACCACAGGGTCCATCCCTCAGGAGAAAACCGCTCCAACCTGGGTCCCCCACGGGCAGCAGCTCCTGCCACGTCACCTGCTCCTGCGTGGTCTCCTCTCCACGGGCTACAGGTCCGGCCCAGAATCTGCTCCGGCAGGGGTCTTTCACAGGCAGCAGCCTCTGTCGGTGCAGGGCCACCTGCACCACCGTGGAGCTCCATGGGCTGCAGCGTGGAACCCTGCTCCACTGTGGTACTCCATGGGCTGCAGGGGGACATCCTGCTTCACCATGGTCCTCATCACAGGCCGCAGGGGACTTCTGCTCCGGCGCCTGGAGCACCTCTCCCCCTCCTTCTGCACTGACCTTGGCACCTGCAAGGCTGTTCCTCACTCCTCACATTCTCCCAGCTGCTGTGAGGCACAGCATTTTTTTTCCCTGTCTTAAATATGCTCTCACAGAGGCGCAAAACAACATCACTTATTGGCTCGTCTCTGGTCAGCAGTGGGGCCCTTACAAAACATGGGGCAGCTTCTAGATCCTTCTCACAGAAACCACTCCTATGGTCCCCTGCTACCAAAATCTTGCCAAGTAAACCCACTACACCTTGTTCCTGTCCTGAGGGGCCAGCTGGACATAGCTAATGTGTGACACTTAAAGCTGCTTAGTCCTAACTTCCTGACAAACCACACTTCTTCCAGGGTGAAAATGAAAACATGCATGAAACTTACACATACAGGTGTGTATAATAAATATATTCAATTTAAAAAATTAAACGCAGTTCTTAGAATTTTAAGATTTCCTAAAAGATCTGAAACAAGGTATCTCATCATCCCTGGGACTTCATCAAGTCATCATTTCATTTATGAAGGAATGCTTTCTTATGATTATGATCTCATTTTCTCATTCTTGGTCTGTCCATGTATTTTGATTATGAATTTATTGCTACAGGTATGAACTCTTCCTTCGAGTACTCTTCCTAGCTCCTAGAGAGCTATTTTGTCCTGGAAACCTTAAAATGTTATGCTTTAAGTAAAGGAGATTTGATGTATTAAATAAGAAACTTTGCCTAATCAATTATTTTTTTTTCTTAAAATTAGAAGTTTTAAGAGGTCTTCATAAGTATATATTTGTTGTATGAAAATGCCCTTTCCATAGTTCACTTAAGTGCAAACCAACTGCAGCATATTTAGTCAAATATTTTCCTATTTTAAAAGGTGATATTTAAGCAGAAAAGAGTTAATCTTTCGATTTATGAAAGAAGTAAAGTAATTTGTTTCAGGTCATGTAGTCTCTACTGGGAGTCTAATGAGCACACAAATTCTTCTGTTCAGAAAACAACCAAATGTAACAAGTAGTGAATCTAGTATTGGGTTGAAATAAATTTTCATTAGGAAAGATGAGGGTAACCAGCAGCTGAGTTCCAAAATGAAATGATTTACCTTGAGTATCCTTCAAAGGCACTCCTAAGGAACTAAGGATTTAATAAGAAGTTATTAGATTAAGCTTTCTCTGAAAACAGCTATTGAACTACTTGGGACTTTGATTGTAATCATCTGTTAAAAAGACATGTCAAGAGAATCAACTTCCTCCAAGAAATGTAAGACCAGAGGCAGACTTGCTGTATAGGAAGGAGGCAGATTATAATACTTCAGAGATGAAATAATTTTTGTGAAGAAAGAAAGAAGCTGTCATTTTCTGTGTTTGCAAAACTGGTTACAATACCTTCAGTATGTGAGCTACCAATTTTCTTTGTTTGGGTCTATGCTTTTCAAGGGGATTTTCCACTGTTTTTATCTATTTTTGTGTTTTATTATGACTCTGTTTATAAGTTTATACTTATATATTATAAGTTTATACTTATATATAAAATATAAGTTTATACTTATATTCTGCTATATTTATATGCTTGAACAATATAATGCACTTTATCTTAGAGATGAGCATGGAACTTTTGCTACAAGTTCACACAATGCAAGAATTAGTACTTGAGTACTTTAAAAAAAAACAAACACATTTTTTCAAGAAGTCAGCATGGATGATCCCCTTAGATTCTAACAGATTTCTTGAATAAACATTTGTCTTCTGATTAAAATTGCTATAATTTAATAAAAATGAAGGACAGTCTGAATTCAGTTTACTAGTCTGACTCAGAGCATATAATCACATAACTCCGCTCTGAGTAAGGAACAAGGGAGATACATTTTTTAAACTACCTTATTGAGAACAAAACATATAATATCTGTCCATTCTTCCTTGTCCATATGGACAAGAGAGCTGTAGTCCATATTGATTACAATCAGAGAGGGCTAAATGATAAAACTAGCATTTGTGTTGTTACCATTCTGTTATTTTATTAATGTCAGATAATTGAAGGAACCAGAAAATATATATATATATATATTTAAAATTTGTATTACAAAGTACCATTTTAATGCAATGGAAAATTGAGACAACGGAGGTTTTTTTTCAAAAATAAAATCCCTCTCATTCTTCAGAGAAATCCTATGAAAACTGAATTTTTGAAAAGAGAAATAAAAAGAAAGAAGGAAGAAACAAAACTTTCTTCTGTCAGAGTTAGTTAGGTGCTGAAATTAATTTCCTGGGATTTTATGGACTTTGCATTAAAGAAATAATAATAATAATAATTAAAAAAAAAAAAAAAAAACTTCAAATGTGCAACTCACAGTTCCCAAAGAAAGCCCCTCACCTCTGTTTTCTATTATTCTGGGCCAATTGAATGGAAAATATGGATTCTGCCAACAAGATATGTTTAAATGCATGTCAGGATCAGATATATCTAAAATTAAATTAATACTGAGATTTAAAAAACAAACAAACAAATAAACAAACAAACAAAAAACCAGTTTTCTAAAATCTCAGTGATGAATACATTCTGTTTTCTATCAGTCCGGCTACAATTCATGGCTTCTCTTATTAAGACAATATTTTTCAGAGTCTTGATTTAAGGCTATGAGCTTCCTCAGAAGAGCTGGTACATTGACAGGAATATACAGGAAATCTGATGGGATGAAAGTGTCTCCTTTCATCCACTTTCATGCCACTGCAATATTTTCTATTCATGGAAACTAAGATGCATGAGTGAAAAATCCAGATCAAAATCGAGCTGCCAAAACCAGAGAATGACAGACGAAAGAACTTGCTAGGCTTTGACAGATAATAACTTATTTGAAAGTAAGTATCAAACACATGGGGAAAAAAAAATCTATCAAAGAACACACAGGATCTTTAGTGTTCTGTCCTATTTCATGTCTCACAACTTAAAATTGTGAGAGCTGGGCGATCACCAGCTACATGTTTAACAAAGGCAAGTGTCAGGTCCTGCACCTGGGATGAGACAGCCCTGACTATATGTACAGACTGGGCGATGAGACACTGGAGAGCAGCCCCGCAGAGAGAGATCCGGGGGCTGTGGTTGACAGCAAGTTGAATATGAACCAGCAGTGTGCCCTGGCAGCCAGGAAGGCCAACTGTATCCTGGGATGCATCAAGCACAGCATCACTAGTCAGTCGAGGGAGGTGATTGTCCCGTTCTGCTCTGCGCTGGTCCTGCCTCACCTCGAGTACTGTGTGCAGTTCTGGGCACCACAGTACAGGAAGGACATTAAACTGTTGGAGAGTGTCCAGAGGAGGGCGACAAAGATGGGGAAGGGTCTAGAGGAGACAATGTATGAGGAGCATCTGAGGGCACTGGGCCTGTTCAGCCTGGCGAAAAGGAGGCTGAGGGGGAACCTCATCGCAGTCTACAACTTCCTCACGAGGGGGAGTGGAGAGTCAGGTGACCTATTCTCTGCAAACACCAGTGATAGGACCCACGGGAATGGTGTTAAGCTGAGGCAGGGGAGGTTTAGGCTGGACATCAAGAAGAGGTTCTTCACTGAGAGGGTGGTTGCACACTGGAACAGGCTCCCCAGGGGTGTGGTCACTGCACCAAGCCTGTCTGAATTTAAAAAGAGATTGGACTGTGCTTAGTCACATGGTCTAAACTTTTGGGCAGACCTGTGCAGTGCCAGGAGTTGGACTTGATGGTCCCTTCCAACTCAGGATATTTTATGATTCTATGAAAATATCATGAGTCAGTGGCAGAAGAATGTCCATTGTCAAATGCAATAATCACTGCATATGTTCTCTAGTATACATCAAGGTCTTGTATCTAAATAATTAATAATTATTGCATGGTTTATGTTGACATTGCCCTGCCAGCACAGATTAGTTTGTTCACCAGTGTGATGGTATTTACCCATTGGGTAATCTGGGAAACTATTAACATAGCCTAAGTATGCATAGCTTTAGAGCACAATTATTTAGCCCTCTTATTGTCAGAGAACCTGACTATGAAGTGACAATGCAGAACAATGGACAATTGGGAGAATCCAGTGGATTAAGTTCTATTTTGCAATTTAGCAAAAATAAATAAATAAATAAATAAAATGATAAAATAAAAATGTGGTTACAACAGCTAGCCTGCTAGAGTTCAAGATGTGTTTGGACAATGCTCTCATATGATTTGATTTTTGGATGATCTTGTATTCACCCAGGAGCTGGACTCAATGATTCTTGTGGGTCTCTTCCAACTCAGGATATTCTATGATTCTGTTATAATTTCATGAACACAAAACAGACTAGGAATACATTGAATATTGATTCAATGCAAAACATGAATTCTTTACACCAGGGAAAGTTTTAGTTATTGTTATTTTTGGGTTTTTATTATTAGTATTATTTATTAATTATCTGCATTGTAAAGAATGTATCTTGTAAAGAAACACTATTATTTATTAATTGTTAATTAATTAAGAATTATGGAGAACATGGATAATTTTGCTTTTTGTTTCTGGTTTTGTTTTTAGTCTGACAGATAGCCATAGAAATGATGTGCTTGATTCTAAGAATGAGTCTAAAATAATTCTATGAATGGAGCAAGTAAACTACCCATTGTATGGAAACTATACAAAGAAGGTTTAACACTACATTTGTATTGTTCATATTCACTGACATCCATAAAAATACCTGGCACAATGTATATATATACATTTTTTAATAAAATAATTCATTTATAATAGTTATGCTTAGCAGTGATCAGCAGATCATTAATGATCTCTTCCTCCTATGGTTAACCAATAAATTTATTTAACAAATATTAGGACTATTAGAGGAAGACCAACAAAGTGTGGAAGTTTCCCAGGAGTTATTTACAATGTTAACCCAGGCTTTTATGTTGTATTGAGCCATACTCTGGGCTGATAAAATGTAGAGATATAGACCCCTAAAAATCCATGGTATTTGCAAAGAGATATGCCTCCACTGTCCAGAGAGTATCAGAAAACTCCAACAAGATGACACATTGGTTGACAAAATAATATTTTACAGAAGTGTCATAAAAACAGTTAAGGAAGAATTGTACATATTTTTAGGTTTGTTTTCTTAGACATATTTGTGTTTCAAATACTATTTTCCATCTAATGTGTGACTCAAACACTGTTCAACACCTTCCTGGTCACCATGGGGACACAATTTCAAAGATACTGCATCAAACTTCTCATAAGTCATGGTTAACATAACAGAATATAGAACTGAGTTCCTAACCTGAAATGCATATGTATTCATATGCAATATGTACTCAGATATGTAGTGAGACATTACACATGAGCGTAAGAGAAAGCATAGAAATTCTCAGAGAAGAAAATGAAATGTGGGAATGTCCTGGTTTCAGTTAGGACAGAGTTAATTTTCTTCCTAGTAGCTGGTAGAATGCTATGTTTTGGCTTAGGATGAGAAGAGTGCTGATAACACCCCGATGCTTTAATTGTTGCAGAGCAGTGCTTATACCAAATCAAGGATGTCTCAGCTTGCTCTGTCCTGCCAATGGGCAGGCTGGGGGTGCAGCAGGAGCTGGGAGGGGACAGATCCAGGACAGGTGACCCAAACTAGCCAAAGGGGTATTCCATACCATCTGATGTCATGCTAAACAATATATAGGGGTGGCTAGCCGGGGGTGGAGGCCGGACTGCTCGGGGTTAGGCTGGGCATCAGTCAGCGGGTGGTGAGCAATTGCATTGTGCATCACTTGTTTGTACACATTATTACTAGTAGTACTATTATCATCATTATTGTTATTATTATTATTGTCATTATTATTTTCCCGTCTTAATAAACTGTCTTTATCTCAACTTACGGGCTTCACTTTCCCATTTCTCTCCCCCATCCCAGAGAGGGAGGGGGAGGGGGAGCGAACGGCTGTGTGGTGTTTAGCTGCCAGAGAGGTTAAACCACTACAGGGAAGAATCCAGATAGTTTTATTGGCTCCTTTACCAATTAAATGTTGAAAATAAGATATAATAATAATAATAATAATAATAATAATAATAATAATCACCAAGAGCCTGCTAGAGGTTCAGCTCGCTTCTAACTGAATTTGGAGTTAAATCCAGCTGGTGACTGGTCACAAGTCATGTTCCCCATGGGCTGGGGTTGGGGTCCATCCTCTTGAATATCTTTATTGATGATTTGGATGAGGGATTTTATTGCATCCTCAGTATGTTTGCAGACAACACCAATCTGGGATGAAGTGTTGATCTGCCAGAGGGTAGAAAGTCCCTGCAGAGGAACCTGGACAGGATAGATCAATTGGCAGAGGCCAATGGGTTGAGGTTCAACATGGCTGAGTGCCAGGTCCTGCACTTTGGCCCAACAACCCCACACAGTGTTCAAGGCTTGGGGGAAAGTGGCTCGAAAGCTGTGCAGAGGAAAAAGATCTGGGGGTGCTGATTGATGCTCACCTGAACATGAGCCATCTGTGTGCCCAGGTGGCCTAGAAGGCCAACAGCATCCTACCTTGTATCAAGAATACAAGGCAGGACCAGGGAGGTGATTGTCTCTGTGTACTCTGCTCTCTCTGGTGAGGCCGTACCTCAAGTACTGTGTTCATTTTTGGGTCCCTCACTACAAGAAGGACATCAAGACCCTGGAGAGTACCCAGAGAAGGGATACAAAGTTGGTGAAGGGTCTAGAACACAAGCCTTATGCAGAGCGGCCGAGGGAACTGGGGCTGTTTAGTCCAGAGAAGAGGAGGCATTATTGCTCTCTACAACTACCTGGAAGAAAGGTGTGGAGAGCTAGGGGTTGGCCTCTTCTCACAGGTGGCTATTGATACAAGAAGGAATGGCCTCAAGTTGCACCAGGGGAAGTTCAGGTTGGAAATTAGGAGACATTTTGTCACAGAAAGAGAAGTCAAGCATTGGAAGGGAGGTGGTGGAATCACTGTCCCTGGGGGCATTTAAAGAAAGGTTGGATGTGGTGCTTAGGAACATGTTTTATTGGGTGACATTGGTGTTAGGGTTATGGTTGGATGAGATGATCTTGGAGGCGTTTTCCAATCTTAATGATTCTATGCTTCTATGATTTTTTTAATATTTATTTATACACATATACATGTATTTGTTTGGATTTATTTACTACACATTTACTATATTACTATATATATTATATATAATGTATAATATATACATTTATTTATACAATTGATTTTATAGGAAGTATAAATAGGTGTCTTTTTTTGCTGAAGATATAATTGATATATAATTTTTGTTCCATTATATATTGTAGTCATGGAATTTGTGTTAGAAGCTTTCTACTGACATCACAGTTGAGAGAAATGTGGACAGTTACAAGAAATGAATGCTTGTAAAGAAACACCTACCATCATAAATTGAGGTAAAACTGATACAGAAGGAAAGGGGTGTAATTTGTACAGACATAGGTTACTGCAATAGAAAAAAAACCATTCTCAGTGATTAGCACAAAATACAAAATTGATTTAAGGTCCAACTTATTTACCAACCAGGGGATATTACAGGAAGCTCATCCAAGAAACCTTAAAATCTAAATTTTTATATAACAAACAGTTCCAAAAGGATATTAGGTTGTCATGTAAATGAATAAAAGGTTTACTTGTTTGTTTTCTTGTAGATCAATATAATTATTATTTTAATTATTAATAAAAATAAGTTTGAAAAGTGAACCTCCCCTGTACTCTACCACTCTGCAAGAGAAAATAAAGCACTGTTAGTCCCTGCCTTCATCCTCAGAATTAAAGAGGACAGAAAGTAGGATTTACACTTAACCTTCCATGGTCACCACCAACTAAATTTGGACTACCTCAGGGATGTTTCCACTCTTGCCAGTTCTGAGATGGGTTCTGACAGCTTCTTTAATCTCTGAGCTGAAAGGATTTCTGTGGGGAAAAATAAGTAAATAAATAAATAAATAAATAAATAAAATATTTTTGTTATTCTGCCATTTTAATTAAAGCATTTGAAGTTTTACCTTGTTCTGTTAAACATTATGTTGAGGTAATTTAACTTAAATATTATTTCATTAATATTCAGATACTTCATAATTTAGTTCTACCTCAGTAATGGTGTTCTACAAAGATATGAAAAAAATTACTTTGTCTCAGAAATCTTCTTGTGGCAGTTTACCATAGTTCATCGTGAATTACAGAAAAAAAACAATTTTCATTCTTTCCTCCAGCTTCCCTTTTCTCTAATGCCATGTTCTCTAATCTCATTATCCTTCATGTTACTCCGAACAAGTGAATATACAACAATATACTCTGTGAATATATCTTTGACTTGGCTCAAAGATCCTTAGGTCCTCAGTTCCGTGCTTGCTGATTCTTCATAGACCAGTCTTTTCTTTCCAACAGCATACCTAACTTTCTTCCTGGCTCTTGTCAACTTGTCAGTTGCTTTTTGCTCTGTTTGTGACAAGTGCAGTCTCACACAGCTTTCCACCATTTCAAACGAAGCTGCAGAGATTTTCTCTACCTTGTCACTTTGATAGTGTCACCCTTCTTGATGCTTCTGTCTGCTGGTTCCCACTTCTCCACAAGATCAAGCAAACAACTTCTTATATTTGAAGCACATCATTGATTATGCCCAAACTACCTAACATTTCTTTCTTAAACCTTTTACATTTGGAATTATCGTCTGACTCAGTTCTTTCTATCACCTTGTTTCACTCACTTACCTTTGGCACCTTTATGTTTTCCCTTATCCTGAGAATACCATCCTACAGATTTTTTGCTAGGGTGATTCTTTTTTCTCCTTGTATTTTTTGTCCTCTTTTTGTATAAGACCTAACAGTTTTCTATAACCCCTAACAGTTCTTCAGAGCTATTGTGCTTAAACAGTTGCTTGCCATAGCCATATGTTTTTATACTTTGCAAATTACCTTGGATAGAAAAGTTTTATTCTCAGCTTTATTGCTATACTCTGAACTGTATGGTGACACCTTGGCCTGTGGAAGCTAAGATGATACAAAAGTTAACATGAAAGCTAGTGATTTATTTATTTTTATTATTATTTTATTTTTCCACTTCTAGTAAAAATATAATGCTCAAAAGCACTATGTTGAAACTGAGTGTAAAGAGAAGCAAGATGTTCTCTATTTTTTTAACAAATACTTCTTTTTTTCAAAGTTTTTTTTGTTTGTTTGTTTTGTTTTGTTTGTTTGTTTGTTTGTTTCTAAGATACATGTTTTGGAATTTAAAGTTCCCCCTTGGATTTCTGACAAAAATGTACATGGAGATCTAAGACTGGGGTCTTATTAATTCATTAAGGTGGAGTGTAAAGCAACCATATGCTGGCAATAGATGTGAGAGCAAACTGTCACATACAGTTTCTTTCCCTGATTGTTTTCTGGCTGTGCTGTTCCCACTGAACTTTCATTCTTGCCCACAGGCTGTTACTCTCTTTGAATGGCACAGGTACTGCAAAGCTTCCAAACACCTTGGAACTCAGACCAATTACTGGTTGAATAATCAATTCACAGTTCAGTTTTCCATTTTTGTCTATGTTGAAAATACACAAATTACTACCTTTGTATGTCTTAGAAGTTGACAACATGAATAAGAATGTCAGTACTGTCTCTAAACTCTACAACACTATGAATAGAGATGCAATTATTATGGTCTCATTCAGAGCCATGCACACAGAAGCAATGAGCTTTCTGCTGCATTTCCTTAACATATAGGAAATGTTATAAATAACGTTCCTCAGTAAACTCCAGTATTTCCTTTCTAAGAAAACAAAACAAAACAAACACACAAAGAAACCACAATATTTTGTCAAAGCCCCAGATTTTATGATTTATTAGACACCAGCATTAAGTCTTACATCACAGGGGACAAAGAAGATTAATTCCTACTCCTCGCTGCAAACAGTATTCTATCAAACATACAGAAGATCATTGGAACCAGAAAGAAAATGGGAAAATGGAGATTAAAATAAAATAAAATAAAATAAAATAAAATAAAATAAAATAAAATAAAATAAAATAATAAACAGCAAAAGCATGGCCAATGCGTATTATGTACCTAAGGTACGTAAGTACAAGTACACTCACTTTCTAAATGAGTGATCCATAAGTCACTGAAGTTCAGGGTATTGAGAAGTTAAAAAGAGAATTGTTTGAATAATGCGGAGACATTTCATTAACTTTAACAGTACAGAGTCTGGCTGGAATGGACTTCAGTTTCCTTTCTGGCTGGAATGGACTTCAATTCCCTTACAGGAGCCCATATAGTGCTGTACTCTGCACTTGTAACTAAAACAGCCCTGATTTCACACCAGCGTTTTATTTGTTGTTGCTGAGCAGTGCTGGCTCATCAAGACTCCCTCCAAATCCCCCAAAACCAGTAGGCTAGGGGTAGGCAAGAGGTGGAGAGGGGACATTACCAGGGCATCTGACCTAAATCAACCAAAGAGGCATAGCCTCAAACGTCACATAAAACGTCACACTCAGCAATAAAGAGTGAGAAAGGGGAAAGAGTGTGTGTGTGTGTGTGTGTGTGTGGGTGTGTGTGTGTGTGGAAGGGGGGGGGGAAAGAGGGGGGCTCTTGTTATAAAGATATCTGTCCTCCAAAACAACTGCTATGTGTATTGATGCATTACTTCCCAGAATGTGACTGAACATCACTCATTGATGGGAAGTAGGAAATATTTTTTTTTCTTTCTCTGTGCTTCTGCATGGCCTGTGCTTGTTTTTTCTCTTTCTCTTACCTTTTTTCCAGCATAATTTCTTTTTCACCTCACCCCACCCCCAGCCCTCCCTTCTTCTGAGGAGGGGAAGTGAGAGAGCAGTTGTGGTGGAGTTCAGCTGCACAACTTGGTTATACTACCACATTAACATACCAGAGTAATTACTGAGAATTCAGTAGTAAAAAAAAAAAAAAAAAAAAAAAAAAAGTGGGGGGGATGGGGAGGAGGGGAGAATTGTGTTCTAGAGTTTACTGAGGACCCCTATCAGCCTAAGAACAGCCAGGAGTCATTCTAGTAACTTCTGCATTAAAAAATGGACAGACTATTAATGAGCACATACATTAAGAAAGACAAACTTAGATTACTTCTAAGGACTTTCTGTCAATCTCTGTCATTCTGAATTTCATAACAACTTTTAGTAATGAAAATGAAAACAGAGTACATCAGCAATATGGTAAGAATCTTCCCTGTACATGGTATAAAGCTGTAGTTTCCCTTCTTGAAGATTAGAACTAAAGTCTAAGAAAAGGTAAGAACTGCATATGTGTTAAATATATGGAGAAAAATGGATTTTTAGGAGATTTATGGCAGTACTTGTACTCTGAATTCAACAGGGCCATTTAGAATCTTATGTGTTCATTCAATTAGTTCTGCACGTGCTGTGGGTTCAGCTTATTGAGAACATATTGGTAAAGCATTCCCATGCTGGTTGTCTACTCACTAGATTCACAGCACACAAGAATTTTACAACATATACACACATATTCCCATGATTTCCCAGACGGAGATATGGAAACTGTAAAACAGTATTATACTAATGTCATTTCACATGTTAGGGTTGGGAGTCCCTTAAATAAATAAATAAATAAATAAATAAATAAATAAATAAATAAATAATCTAATATAACTGTGAACAACAATATCTGTCTTCCATGGGATTTTTTTCTTCCATTAATTTTAATAGTAACATAAGTAAATACATCTTTATGAAAATAATGTTTAAGATATGCAAATTAGTGTCTTAGCAATGGGGTAAGCAAATAGGGAAATTTTGCCAAAATCATGCAGATTCCATCAGCTGCTGTTTGACCTCAGTAACACCATCCTACATACAATATAGAATGCCCCATAATGTTATAAGACTGCAAAGAAAGCTGAGATAAGGAAAGATACTTCTGAAAATCGAGTAATTATATAATTAAATATTATTATAATTAATAATTAACTACTAATTAATAATTAATTACTAATTAAATAATATCTACCATAATTAGTAATTAAATAGTATCTACATATTAATGGCCTTTCTTTGGTACTAAAAAAAAAAGTTAAAATTACTATAATTAAGGACACAAAGCAGTTATAATGATTGTAAAGAACAAAATTGAAATTGTATATTTTATGAAAATACTGAATTTCGGTTTCCAAGGTGAAACCTTAGAAGAATCTTAAAGTGTGTACCTTCTTTGTCTTATTTATTTAAACCTTGTACTTCAAGCAGTCATGGAGGTTCCTAAAGCTCACCCTTCTCACTTAAAAATCCATTTGACATGTAAATTTTGGTATCTAGTACATTTTTGCTAGATATATAGGGTGAATATTTAGCACTGAAAATTAGGCTTCTAGATTTGGAAATTGTAATTGTAACTTTCATATGTTAAAAGTAGACATAATTAGTAAAAATGTCAGGAAAGGGGAAGAAATTTAAATATGTTTGTGAATAAAACATTACAATTCTCTATATTTTACTTGTTGTGAACATTACTGTGACAAAAAGCTATTAAGAAAGATATTTACTTTTATCATAAATTGATTATCTTGTAAGTGAAATGTTAGCAGACTTTTTTTGT
The DNA here is from genome assembly GCF_047663525.1 of Anas platyrhynchos. Classification (NCBI taxonomy): domain Eukaryota; kingdom Metazoa; phylum Chordata; class Aves; order Anseriformes; family Anatidae; genus Anas; species Anas platyrhynchos. The sequence goes on from NC_092587.1 coordinate 134,850,683, forward strand.
GTTTATTTTATGAAATTAAGAAATGTTCCAGAGAAAGAATTCTATAAAAAATGCTCACATTTTGAGAAATTCTAGGTAATATTTCCAGATAAAGCAAAATTATTCATAAATGAATTAGAACAGCTTCCTGTTCTAAATAGATATCACATTCTTTACATTCTCTCTCTTCTTTTTTTTTTTTTTTTTTTTCTTTCTCACTGCATATGAAATTCATTTCCATACAAAGGAAACTTGTCAGCACAATGCAATTTATTGTGCAAACTGTAGTTTATAAGATATTGATTTATTCTAAAACATGATAAATATTTATACATTAACATTTCATAAAGTGAAAGTAATTTTGCAAGTAAACCTTTTAATTGAGGGGAAACAGGACTCAAAAAATAAATCTGATATATTAATTTTTGCTAGCTGTTCTACTTAAATTTACTCAGGCTAAAATATATTCTTCACACAGATCAACAAGTAATAATTCAGATTTGTATTATCCTTTCTTCTGCTCAGGTTTTTTCTTCCCTTTGTAATATAATCTTCCAGAATCCACTCAGTGTTTTGCCATTAGCTGCAAAAAAAAAACCCTTTATGTCATTGTCTATATGTCAAGCCCTTTTTGTCATATGCCTTTGAGGTGACATAAAGAAACACACTCAAAAAAAAAAAGTTATTCTTTGATTTTAATGAAGCTTTTGTGTGTTGTTTGGTTGTTTTGTTTTGCTTTGTTTTCAGTTTTGAACAACTATTCAGTTTTGAGATATGCTTTGCATCCACATCTGATCACTGTTGTCCCACAAACCTATATCTATCTGAGGTTAGCTCATTGCTACTGTACTTCAGTACTGTACTTCAACTTAAGGGTTGGAGTAGATGAATAGAGTTATTTTCCAAACTAAATGCTACATTGATTCTATTATTCTCTGATTCAAGGAACAAAAAAAGCTTGAAATTATAAAGAAATAAATAGGTTGATAAAATCCTCCTTTCACTAATTCCTATCATATAACGATTGGTACTTTGGTCCAGGAAACAGACAGTCAAAAAATCTTACTAGTAGAGTGCTGTTGAAACTTTTGTTAAATTATTTTGCGGAGCATTTCTATTTATTCTGACTTAAACAATTATCAGGACACTGCAAAGCCTAGAAGCATTCAAAATCTATTAAAATGTAAATGTTACATAGTAATAAATGAAGACTATTAAAGACTTAAAGCTTCTTCTATACTGAATTTAATTGTGGGTTAATACTTAAAAATACTCATAATTCTCTACCTAATGTCATGTCAATTAGTAGAAAAAATATATATTTTTTCCTTTCATAATAATTCTCTCATAAGGATTGAAAGAATTGTAAAATTCTGAATGGTCAAATGAGGACTGATGTACTTTCCCAGTCCTCAAAAAAATATTCTTATCATGGTGTCTAATGCTTGTACAGAAAAAAAAAAAATATATATATATATATATATATGTCATATATATGTAGTATATATATGCATATATAAAAGACAGAGGAAGAAGAAATGATTGAATTGAATGACTGGAAAAAAAATATGAAATTGCATGTGAGAAGGTGTTTCATACAGACTATTAAGTCTCAAGTTTTTCTCTACAATTACCCCCAGCTACAAAAATCTAAAAAAAAAAAAAAAAAAAAATAAAAAAATAAATAAAATAAAAATAAAAAGCAAATAACAGAGTTAAACATTATCTAATTGCTTATTATTTCTGTAGTTATTCTTACTGATCTTTGACTGATTTAACTGAACAAAATTGGTACAAAAAGAAGCTATTGTCACAGGATGGAATCCTACAATGAGATAGGATAGTTTGGTTATTTACTAAAGTAAAAAGTACTATTTACAAATACAAATTTGAATTAATCTGTTTATCCATTTATAGCTACATACCTTTTTAGCTACGTGCTTTGGAAAAAGATCATGCAACTAAATTTTATATACATTAAAAAAAACAACTTCCTACAGGTTTTAGGAAAGTAAAAAGTTTTCATTCTGAATCATGACACTGTAAGAAAAGATCTTTGTCTTTCACCAAATCAAACAGATTTAATCTGCATGTTCAAAATATCATTAAGATTTTGGTGAGAAAAATTAACATACACTAGGAGCTGGGGATAAAACAAAACAAAACGCCATATGTCTTAAGAATTGTCAAAAGGAAACCCTTTAAGAACATAAATATTAGAAAGACATAACAGAAATTGTGGTTGAAGAATGACTTAATATTTTCAGGAAGAATTGAAACAACTGATCTTATTTGGCTTTGCTAAAGTTGGACAGAAGGCTGGGCAGGAGGTTTGCCTAGATGACCTCCAGAGATCCCCTCCAACCCACATAATTCCGTGATTCTAGATAGGTCATAAAAAAATAAATAAATAAATAAATAATTAGAGAGTCAAAGAAATGACAAACAAACATTTTAGAAGACATTTAGATGAATTGGAATGCTATATCAAATATTTCGGAGGTACTGCTGTGACCAATAACAATTCATTCATACAAAAATACATTGGCAAGAAACTGTCTTTAGTCTTCTCTAAATTCTGAAGACTTTCCTAAGTGCTTAGACTTCTCTCCAAAATATATTTTAAACTCAGATGTATACATTTGCACATTTAAAGTCTAGCTTCAACCCAATATGCTGCCAAGACATCTGGCTTATTTCTTAATACTGCACTTTGAAGAACACAGCTTTAAAGACAGTAGATTTTAACATTATGTCTTGAAAGGATTTCAAGTGCAGGGACTTATAGACAGTGTGGTAGAATTTTTCTGAAGAGAGTCTAAAGATAAAGAGGGGAGCAGATTTGTAATTTCAGGAAAGAGTACCATGTCTTGATGGAAAAAGTTGGATCTTCCTGGAGTTGCTGGGCATTTTATTTGTATTTGCCCACTATGTGAAGTGCAGTAATTGTGAGAAATCTAGCATTAATGGAAATTTATACTGTTCTCAAATTTCTAACAATATGAAGTACAGAAATTAGTAAAAAAACACTGGGGAGAAAAAACACAGACCACATGCCAATACTAAACAAAAAAGAAGATATTTTCTCCTGTGTTGTTTCTTTTTTTTTTTTTTTCTCTTTCCTCAGACACTTTATTCAAGTCTAAGATAAAACTGTAGTAGTAAAGATTAGTTACTATTTACTATCGAAGGAAGAAGGGAAGGAAGAAAGGGAGAGAGGAAAGAAGGAAGAAAGGGAAAGGAAGGAGGGAAGAAAGGGAGAGAGGAAAGGGAGGGAGGGGAAAAAAGTGGGGCTCAGAGGAAGAGAAATAGAAAAAGAGAGAGAAGAAGAATTCCTTCATTTTTATGTTACTCAGAGACTTAGTAAAATTTCATACATACCTAAAAACGCTGAAAGCAACTTATATGTCTGTCATGGTCTTTCAAACATAATTGTTCCACAGCTTCAAATACCTGACCTAGAAAGCCATATCTCTACTAGCTTAAATAGTACTGTACATTGAAACTAATGACTGAAATTTAATTCACCATTTGTTTTAAAAATAAATTAACAATAATAATAATAAAAGTGTTTAAATATAATGAGTGACACTTTAGGCAGTACTGATTCCTATCTTATTTTGTTACAAAGCTTGAAAATTACCGTTCCAATTTATGCATGGAGATGTTCTTCTTAGGAAAAAAAAAAAAAAGTTATAACTTTGTATCTGTGACAAGGAAACACTTCAAAAGCATGACAGATTATACCTGAGGTTTGTTAAATATGATTGAAGTCAAGTAATGCGCCTAACAAAGAATGGAAGGGAATGACACCCTGAATATTCTCACTGAAAAAATATGCTCAGAAAACCTTATCCACAGTCTTTCTATCCTATCTGTTTATCCACATTTGCAATTGAAATGCTAAAGCTACATTTGAAAAACAAAATTTTTGGAGAGAGATAGCTAAAAATATGTAAACGAAATGGAATGGATTGAATCTGCTCAATGACAAAAACATAGATGCAATCAAATGGAGCTATGAAGAAAAGTTGATAAGGCCAGCTTCCAAAATATATTTCACTTTTTTTTTTTTTTTTTTTTTCTTACGGCTCATATATCTATGTGTAGAGTTTCCTTAGTATCTCCACAGAAATCATTTGTGACATTATCAGCTTCTACGAGGACATTAGGAATTTTATAACTTCATCGTTCATTCAATAAGATCAAAGATTGCCCTCAATAAAAGTTATGTAGACTTGTAATCAATTTGTAAAGGTAAAACTTGCATTCAGAAAAATGGAGCCAGTATTCAGAACTGAGGCCACTTATCATAAAACATTCATTACCATGCAAAGGGTGAAACAGTCATCTTCCCCTACCCTAAAGGAAAAGGTAATCAAGGAAATTACCTTTCATTACATTGCACAGAATATGTTTCTAAAAACAAACAAACAAACAAAAAATAATAATTGGCAACAAAAGGGTTTTGTTGTGTTGTTGTTGTTTGTTTGTTTTGTTTTCTTAATTTTTCTGCAGAACAGAGAAAAACGTAAATTGTCAACCAGGAAGAATATTCTTGGTCTTAAGGGATTGATAGACTTCTGATAAAGATATAAATAATTACAGAAAGCTCTAACATCCCTCAGCCTTAAAAAGAAAATACGAAATTCACATGCACTTAAGAGCTACTGAATGTGTAAAGCAGTGATAATAAACTGTTACCAGGATATGTCAAGGCACACACTGGAAAACAAGAAAAATTTCTACTGACCTAACTTAATATTGGCTTAATGACTCAGTATAATCAGGATAAGGTCCCAGATGAATGGAGAATAGCTAACATGGTGCCCACCTATAAGAAGGGTCGTAAAGAGGACATAGGAACTACAGGCCTGTCAACCTGACCTTGGTACCGGAAAAGGTGATGGAACAGGTCATCTTGAATGCAATCACACAGAATATGCAGGACAAATGAGGGATCAGCATGGGTTCATGAAAGGCAAGTCCTGCCTAACCAACCTCATCTCCTATGACCACATGACCTGTCTGGTGGCTGAAGAAAAGTAGTCTACCTAGCCTTCAGCAAGACCTTTGACACAGTTTCCCACAGTATTCTCCTGGAGAATCTGGCAGCCCATGGCTTGGATGGGTACACACTTAACCAGTAGGATTAAAAAATGGCTGGAAGGCTGGTCTCAGAGACTGGTGGTGAATGGAGTGAAATCCAGATGGCTACAAATTATGAGTTATGTTCCCCAGGAGCTGGTGTTGGGGCCCATCCTTTTTAATATTTTTATTGATGATTTGGAGAGAATTGAGTGCACCTTCAGTAAGTTTGCAGACAACACCAAGTTGAGGGAAGGTGTCAATGGATGCCTTCAGCATATGTAGGTGCACTAGAGGGAATAGCCTTAAGTTGCACCAGGGAAGGTTCAGGTTGGAAATTAAGAGACGTTTCTTCTCAGCAAGTAGCTGGGCATTGGCAGGGGTTGCCCAGGGAGGTGGTAGAATCACTGTCCCTGGGGGTGTTTAAGGAAAGCTTGCACATCGCACTTAGGGACATGGTTTAGTGGGTGATATTGGTGATAGGGGGGGTGGATGGACCAGGTGATCTTGGAGGTGTTTTCTAACCTTTATGATTATATTCTATAATTCTATGATATCAAATTAAAACAATGATTCCCCTTGTAAAGAGCAATCCAATTGTTTCTAGTACTCAGTGTGGAACAAAATAACTAATAGCATAACTAACTGTGTTTTAACCCTGTGTTATTTGACAGACCAAATTCAAAACACAAAGTGACTTTACTTCTGTATATATATATATATATATATATATATGAACTATTTTGAAGACAAAATAAATGAATCCTTACTTAACAAATAGAGCTCATGTGATTCTTTGTAAAATATATTCCTGTTTTGCAAGCATAAAAATGTATTTTTTTGTAATTTCAACGTATGTTTTCATCAAAGAACTGGTAGTGACTAGAATACATTTAGCTGCATGGATTTCTTGTCAAAATAAGTTATTTTTGCTGCATAACACAAACTGGATATGAGTAGGAATATGATAGGTAGGTTTAAAGAAAGAAGTATTTAATAAATTCTGACATTTATATGCATGTAGCATATCTCAGTGAGAGGATGGAAGGTGGAAGATTTTTTATGAAAAATGAATTCATGTCAATGACAAAAATTCTATTAATTAGGTAATATATTCTAATTTATATAATTTATTTTTATTAGTAGTAGTATTACAACTAACATTTTGCACAAACGTTGTGCTTTGTCCTTATATATAATATATGGTCAGATATTTCATTATTCTGTAAAGATTACATTTTATTTAAAATACTTAAGAAAGAATAAAGACATTATCTGTTATATGAAATAAGCTTTTAATGTCTTCATTTACTGAAGTTCATTTTCAAAAGCAATTTTTCTCCATTAATAATTCACACAAAAATTATGTGTATTTTGACATGTGGTCTATTTCTCTTCTTTCTTTCACTCTTCATCTAATCTATGTTGTGTGGTGGGTTTTCTTATTCTTTTTATTTGAACCAAATAAAAACAAACATATTTTCCTTTCTGTTTTTTTTGTTTGTTTGTTTGTTTGTTTTTTTCAGAAAACCACAGACTTTTAATATTTACAGGTGGATTTTTCATAGGTTATTTCTAGTGTATGAGCATTGTTACTGTGAGTTTCTCACTAGTTCCATGAACATACATGCTTTAACAAAATAAAATAGCTTGATATGCAATTCTCCTATCATCACTCAATCTCTACTCTGATTCAAGTAAAACATTGACTCATCAGAAACTATGATGATCCTTTGAGCATTCTATATTATGTCATTTTAGCAATATTTGATTTACTCTTATACATGTCTATTTCTGAAGAGGCCTGGTTACTGCTCTGTGGTGAATTTTGCCTCAGAGGAACAAACTGAGTTCATTAGTGAACACATCTCATACAGGTACGATCAGCGAAGCACACTGCATTAACAGTTTCTTTCTTTCATGTTGCCTTATATTTATTTGAAATCCATTTTGGATAATACATTATTGCAAATAAATCATATCTAGCTATAATCTTCTCTATTCAGTACTGGCAGTACAAATACAGAATAAACCTGTATGGCATTATGAAGTCTGTTTAATATGTAATAAAACAGAAAAGGAGTTTAAACAATGAGCTCAGAACATTACCATGTGTAAACTAGCATGAACATAATGCAAATACTGATATGATGAAAAGGCAAAGTACCATAATCAGCCTTGATGATATTCTTCAGCCTTCTAATTTTTGTGGATTTGTGGATAATATCCACTGGTCACCCTTCCAAATTTTCAGTCTGTGTGTGTGGAGAAAAAAAAAAAAAAAAAGTACAACAAACCATACACAATTAAATGTTATCTAGTCTTGAAAACACTGAGTCCCAAACGAAAATAGCTTTTGATAAAGATGTCCTGGAGGTGCCAGAACAAAACAATTTTAGAAGGGGTTAGGCTCCCTGATTTGGTTGGATGTTGTTGTGTCTGCAGTGACAGTCAGTCAGCACAAGCAAAAATGAAACACTGCTTAATGCTCTGAGCTAAGGAAATGGACAGTTAAAAATCAATCTCTATCTCACATTCCTAGCTCTGAGCCTGAAAATGACAGCTATTATACAGATTTACATTTTATCCCAGCTAGAATAAAGCCAATAAATCACTGGGCTTTTGGCTGCTCAGATAATTACAAAGTGAGTGGATGGTATAAGATGTACCAAGGGGAGATGCTTTCAGAGGGTTAGGACACAGAGTGGAAAGAACGACAGTGAAAAATGGGCTTGATTTCCATGTGGAGATGAGAGCTTATGACATGCAAATTATTGAACAGTAACCTACACCAAGAACCATCAGCCCCCCTCATCAAATACCCATGGAAATTTGCTTCTGGGTAGCACAACATCTTTCCAGAGCAAACAGCTAAGGTGAACAACCATTTTTTTAAAGGTGGCTGGGGAGGGCAGGGGGAGAAGGTGTATGTTAATGGTGTAATAAAAATATCCCCTTGTGTCCTTGCCAGAAGTTATTTCATTATTGTCACGACCTTCAAAGTAGCTGACCAGTTTGCTTCTGTTAAGACAGAAACACTGACGTTTGCTTCATTCTCAGTAAGATTAGTTTACTTCCAATACACATCTGATCATAACAGTACATAAGATTAGACGCAAAAAATTAATTTATACAGAATTGTGGAACATATTTGAATAAAGGTTTCATCCACTAGCAGTTTATTTCTTTAAAGTGCTTTCAGTTATTTGGATTATTCAAAAAACAAATCACAGTTCTGTCATACAACATATGTATCACATATGTTTCATGCCTCCTTCCTGTAATTATCTTTTTTTCCAAAGCAAACTGTATCTTCCATGCTGCCTTCCTGCATGAGGCCCCCTTTGGACTCTGACAAAAATGTTGATGAAAGAATTAGCAGATATTTTCTTCATGAATCTCTAATTTATATTTTAAAACTCCAAGAATATATCATCATCCTATATTTATATATATATATATATATATATATATATATATTATATAAATATAAATTATATTATATTTTATAAATATATTTATATTATATTATATAAATATAAATTATATTATATTTTATAAATAAAATGTAAATACATGTAAATTTCCAAGACAATTTTTCAATGACTCTGCTGCTATCCTTTGACAAACTGCCTAAAATATATGCAAAAATAACATTTAAAAAATCAATTTTTTTTTACTGACAACTTGAAAAAACTACCTGACATATAGCTGATCATTCATGTAATTGAAGTTTTCTTTGGAAGTCACAACACTTACTTGTCTTTATTTTTACAGCTGGGAGATCTTATTGCCAATAGACTGTGATTATTATACGTTTTTGATCACATATTTCATCAACTTTTTTTTTCATCTTGATGTTTTAATTTTTATTAATTTCTGCATTACACAAGACCGTATTTTTTCTGCTTTCATAATTAAAAATAATAATAATAATCTGGGAGTGGCTCTGTGGATAAAGCTATTTATTCTTACCATATTTCTTCCTGCCTTAGGAAAGGAAAACAACAACTCTCCAACCGACTTGGTATCAAGCAGCCACTGAACTGGAAGACAAAACAAACTAAACTAAACTAAACTAATAGGAGTCAGTTCTTTTAAACTAATACAAGTCAGTTCTTTCTTATTTTAGGTCTGAGCATTAGGGTCTCCTAATGAAGGGGGACAAGATGATTCTATATCACTGTCTGACATGATAAAAGTAACCTTATAATTATCACAAAATCATTCTTTTTCATCTATGCATTAAATTGGGGGAAAAAAAATCATTTCTATAAGAAACTTCCCAAGGTTATCATTTTATCTAAATACATGCTCCTTTTTTATATGAAGATTTACTCACACCTTTTACACTCTATGTATGTGCAGGCATTAGAAAAATTCCTTTATTGCTAGTTTCTCTATAATACCCTTGGGAACAGAATACCCTTAGTAGCAGAATTTCCTGCTGCTTTTAAATAAAAATAAAAATACATGTATTTTTAAAAGTGAACAGTAGTGTTCTAGTGTACATATTTCCCTCACATTGAATAAGCAAGAAAAAAAATCATGGAACTATAATCAATTATTTTGACTACCAATTTCCTTGAGTGTTGTTGAGCTGAGTGGGTAATTTGCAGTGAATCAATCATGGGATTCATTTGTCTCTTTCTTTACTCATGGAACATCCATGAGCCATTCTTAATTTATTTGAATTTATTTCTACGTAGAACAGAATCTCTCTGAAGCACACAAAGTTATTTTCACTGAAAACAACAAGCTTTCTGTTAGAAAGGTTGTATCTGAGAAATACGTCACCTAGGTTTTCAAATACATATGAATTGACAACGCACAGTCAAAATTAAATCTCAGTTCTTATAAGATCACTAGTAATTTTATCTACATTAATATGTAAAATTCAACTGAAACACTCATGCAAAAAGTTTACTGTGTGCATAAAAATATGCAGGAACAACACTCACAGTCTGCACCTTTCAACACTGTGTAATAAAGCATGATTTCTCCTCTACTCCTTTGCAATCCACTTTCCACCAGGAAAACTCTCTACAATTACTAGAACTAGGTTCCTATGAACCATTATATAAATGCCTTTTTAATAAAGAGAATCCGGGTGTACTGGTAAAATACTGTGACTGAGTACCTTTAATGTCCCAGCTTAATTAGGCAATGACAGGCTGTCATGCTCTTTTCATAGTCACCCTGCTTGAGTTGCCAGCCTTTTCCTGTGGTTATTAATGATGACAGATCGTTTATTACTCTATAAGAATACAAATACATTTCCATCATTTTCTTATGTATTTTCCCAAACTCACAGATTATTAATTTTGAAACTTACATGTACATGCACTCTTGAAAAAGATGCATACCTATACTTTTTCCCTGTAACTGGAACACTCTGTGTAAATGCATGTTTCATCTTTTTTTAAGATCTTTAACGACTTGATACAAACCTTACTGATAGAGAGTGGTAAACTAAAATTTCACCTTTTAGCTCACATTGCACTAGATTATGTTTGACTTTTCTACCGTAAATAAATATGTGAACATGGGAACAAAAAGTCTCATTTACAGCAATGTTACTTACCAGTTACTTAGCCGAAGAATTATAGTGGGATATTCCTATTTCACCTATTTCCAGGTGAAAAGCCCTTAAAGTCCCTTATAACTCTTGCATACCAGTGAAACAAAAATCTTTCTGGTACACTTCATGCCAAATGTTTTTCATAGTTTCAGACTGAAGATATATTAACAGCTTTGTGGCTAGGTTCATTTGTGTTTCAGGTAGAAACATAAATATCCTTAGAAATTTTCCTTATAATGTCAATGATACTGATGGGCTTTACAAATTTCAGTACTGGAATTCAATCCTTAAAGTCTCAAATGTTTTGCACATTGCACATTGTATTGCCTCCTAGCAAGTTGTTGCCCTGCCAGGAAGTGAATGACAAACTTGTGTCCCAGAACACTGCATTTTGAAAAAATGCAAAGACTTTCCAGCCAAGGTGAAATGAGAATCAAAAATAAATAAATAAATAAATAAATAAATAAATAAATAAATAAATAAGATAAAGTCCATGTCATGATTTTGAGAGCAATTTTGAGCAAGTGTGTCTATACTGTATCTCCTTGGAATCTTTCCTTTTTTTTTTTTTTTCTTTTTTCCCTTTGGAAGTGAAAAATGTTATGTTTTGTGTCTAGTGTGAGCTCCATTCAACTTACTTTGAAGCTGTAAAGTTGCTGTCCAACTGAGAGCACACACTGTGTAGTTTACTGAGGATGGAAGCCAGTGAGGGCAATTAGGAAATTTCAGTGGTGTGCAGTATACACAATACCTTTCCTCAGAAAAACAGTTTTCAGGGTATATAATGAACTTCTTTTGAAAACCTGAGAACATCTATCTAGTTATTGCAAATGGAAGAACTATTAATTACAGTAGTTTCTGTGCTTGACTTTTTACCTATTAAATGAAACAACTGGTAAAATTAGAACTGATTTTAATGTGTGGGCAAGTTTAAAATTGTATCCCTCCATAAACTATTATTTTGCATAAACACTTCCTTGTGTAAGACTCCAACTATCTGTTTATGTCCAAACCAACCAGATTTATCTTCCACTTTGGCCAAGCATAAGAAAAAGCTCACTTTTAAAGCTGGACAAATGCATTTTGCATTATAATCAAATGTGGTGGTTTTGTATTAGTTCCCAAATATTTTCTGCTTTTCATTCACACTTTTCTCTGCTAGACTGTGCCTTCTCATCACCCTTTATATTATCAAGATTTTACCAAAGGACCAGTATTAATCTGACTGACAGAATCCATAAGTACTAGTTCTCTTTGTAATCCGTCTTGACAGTAACCCTGCTATTGTACTCAACATCATATTCTGCATGTTGAGATAGAAATAGCCAAATTATTGACCCTCACAGAATGCAAATAGCGTTTTCTCAGCTTGGATCTATCACTTACTGTCCCAGTAGCTAAATCAGGAAGCTTACGTTAGTTACAACTATTTATATGCTTCCCTTTTACTGGCTGATAAATAGAAAGGAGAAAAAAAAAAAAAAAAAAAAAAAGGATGTTTTTTACTTGATTTTTAGCCACAATTAGAAATCCAATTAGTCATTACATTTTCCCCTTTGTTTGCCTAAATCTTTTACTGGAAATAGATTAGTCCCGTAGCATCACAGAATCACAGAATGGACGAGGTTGGAAGGAACCTCTGAAGATCATGTAGTCCAACCCCCCTGCCAAGCAGGATCACCTAGCACAGGATGGCATCCAGGCGTGTTTTAAATATCTCCAGAGAAGGAGACTCCACAACCTCTCTGGGCAACCTGTTCCAGTGCTCTGTCACCCTCACAGTAAAGAAGTGCCCCCTCATATTCAGCTGGAACCTCTTGTGCTTCAGTTTGTGTCCATTGCCTCTCGTCCTGTCGCTAGGCACAACTGCAAAGAGACTGGCTCCATCCTCTCAACTCCCTCCTCTCAGATATTTATATGCACTGAGATCTCCCCTCAGTCTTCTCTTTTCCAGGTTAAACAAGCCCAGTTCTCTCAGCCAGTCCTCGTACAACAGACGCTCCAGTCCTCTAATTATTTTAGTAGACCTCCTCTGGACTTGCTCCAGTAGTTCTATGTCCCTCTTGTACTGGGGAGCACAGAAATGAACACAGTACTGCAGGTGTGGCCCCACCAGGGCTGAGTAGAGGGGGAAGATCACCTCCCTTGACCTGCTGACAGCATTCTTCCAAATGCACCCCAGGACACTGTTGGCCTTCTTTACTACAAGGGCACATTACTGACTCATGGTCAGCCTGCTGTCCACCAGGACTCCCAGGACCCTGCAGAGTTGCTTTCCAACACGCCAGCCCTCAGCCTGTACTGGTACTTGGGGTTATTCCTCCCTAGGTGCAAGACCCTGCACTTGCTTTTGTTGAACTTCATGAGGTTCCTCTCGGCCCAACTCTTCACCCTGTCAAGGTCTCTCTGAATGCAGTGCAGCACTCTGGGGTACCAGCCACTCCTCTGAGATTTGTATTGTCAGCAAACTTTCTGAGGGTGCATTCCATTCCATCATGTGAGTAAACTATTAGCAGTCCCCCCCCACACCTTTTTCTTTTTTTTTTTTTTCTTCTAAATTGCAAATTGGTAAAGGATTTCTAAAAGCCACAGAAAATAAAAAAAAAAAAAAAAAAAAAAAAAAAGAGAGAGAAAACTGGTGAAGTTCATTGTTAGTCTCTAGTTTAATCTAGCACATTAGCCAAAGCGATGCTTATATTTTAAAATTTTATTTTCTATTATTATTATTTTATTGAAATCATCAGCAATAAAACAAAAAGAATGTCTGTGCACATTTCACACAACTGTTTCTAGTTGCCTTTAATTAGACCAAGCAAATCCAGTGCTACACTATTTCTTCCAGCTTTGTAAATCCCAAAATATTGTGTACCATTGACTAGAGGAATTGAACTGAATAGGAAAATTACAGGATAAATCTTGGGGATATTCTAAAGCTCAAATGAGACTGAATGACAACAGATAGAAAAAAAATGATATTTTATTTTCTTCAGGCTGTGAAGTTAAATTGTACTTTGTGGAAAGAAATACTGTGATGGTAAGAAACCAGATTTAAATAACACATTCCTTCAGCAATATAATCTTCCAAAGAAATTACAGTGGCAGACAGTGTTTTTGTAGCACTTCAATTGCTTTCTCAGGTGAATATGTAATTCCTGTGTTTTCTGATAGTAGGAGGGAAACAGATGGCATAAATGAGATGCATTTCACTTGACAGTGACCTTTCAATGGACAACATAGGACATCCATCTGCCAACCTGCTCTTAAAATCCCCGTATCACATCTGAAACATACAGGTATAATCCCATAAATATTTCATTATTCCTTGCAAAGACGAAATGTTGGTTTTGAATTAAAATGTATCCAGATAACACCAGGAAATGTTATGATATGGATGAAGAAAAGCCAGTGATAGTACAAGAAAAAGCATGAAAACAGTCTGTTCTTTCCTGACAGTGGACTGTCAGCAAGACCAATCTTTAAAACTGAAGGCATGCAGTTTATTTTTATTCCTAACCTTTTCCTGAATGCTCTGCTTATGACAGTAAAGGACATATTAGACCCCTGGAATGACAGCACACACCCCTAGTTAGTTTCATTTAGTTTCACCAAGCATTTCTGTAGACCATACAAAATGATTTAATTTATTCTACTGTGTTGGGTGAATGCACGGAACAAAATGTTCAGTAAAGACCACAAGAAAGAATATTTACTGCAAGTAAAATCAAAACATCTTCCTCCTCCCTTTCCTGCTACTGTCAAATGACCAGTACTCTTCTGTCATTTCTTCCTGTTTGCTCTTTCTGTTTTTATTTCCCTAGGTTCTATTTTGTGATTCATGAGTTAGGAGGAGGCTTGTATGCATGTTTCCTCTTTTAATGCCAACAACTTTTAAAGTGCTTCTACAAAAACAGATCTTGTTAATTTTGTGATAGCTTTACCCCAGGACTGAGACAGTGAGTATAACTCAGGTTGCCCCTCAGGTAAAGAAGAAAAAAAAATAATAAAAAATAAAAAATAATGGTATACTTTTATCACTGAAACTGGTGAATAGCCTCTCAAATCTGAGTACATCCAGACCACATAAACATACCTAGTCATTTTTCTTACTTAGTCACTGTGTTTTTCTTCACCTGTTTTACTTACAGTTTTTTCTTGATTATGGACAGTCTAGATGTGATAAAATCCCAGGCATTTAAAATTCCTTTCACACTAGCTAGTATTTCTTACAAATTAGTTTTTCTTTCTTTGTTTATTTGTATTTATACTACACTGGTGTCTGTTTTTGTTTTTTGTTTTGTTTTGTTTTGTTTGTTTGTTGTTTTGTTTGGTTTGGTTTGGTTTGGTTTCTTTGTGTGTGTGTGTGTGTGTGTGTGTGTGATAGAGTCATAGAATCATTAGGTTGGAAGAGACCTTTGAGATCATCCGGTCCAGCCATCACCCTACTACCAACATCTTTTTGTTTGTTTGTTTATCTGTTTTTCTCTCCACAGTCATTTTCAGCTAATGAACTCTCAGATCATAACTAACTAGCTAACTAACTAACTAACTAAATATACAGATGTACCACAGTGGACTTTTCATGACTGCATTTATTTCCAGTATTAGAATTCCAAACCTCAGGGTGCCTCAGCTTCTTTCTGATTTTTCTGAATTGATAATCCTTCTTGGTGGTATAATCAGTACATTTTATGAGCATGTATATTTTTGAAGTCATAGTCACTTTTGAAAATATAGCAATATAAAATTTATTAACCCATCCTTTCATTGTTAATGGAGAGATCACTCACCAGTTACCATCGTGGGCAAAACAATTCAGCATAAGGAAGATTAATGTAATTTATTGCCTATTACTAACAGAGTGAGAAGTAAACTGAATAAAAACAATAACAATATCAATATCAATAACAATAACAATAACAATAAAAAACAACCTTTCTTCTATCTCCCACCTTCTTTCCAGGCTCAGCTTCACTCACAACTCTTTGATTTCTTCCCTCTCAAGTGACAGATGAAGATGGGGAACAGGGTCTGTGGTCAGTTTTTAACTCTTTATCTCACTCGCTCCCTCTTCTACTCCAGCATGGGGTTTGTCCTATGGGACACAGTCCTTCACTACTTGCTCCAGTGTGGGTCCTTCCCATGGGCTGCAGGGATGTTTCTGCTCTGGAGCCTGGAAAACTTCTTCCCCCTCCTTCTTCACTGACCTTGGTGTCTGAGGGGCTCTTTCTCTCAGCTTTTCTCACTCATCTCTCCCTCACAACTGCCACACAGTGGTATTTTTGAACTTAGATTTGTTACAGAGAGGTACCACCATCATGGTTGATTGGTTCAGACTTGTCTCTTCTGGAGCAGTAGGTCTCTTCTGGAACCATCAGGGGGCTGAACATAGGGGAGCTCATGGCATCTTCTCACAGCCCTGCAGTTCTCCCATTATCAAAAACTTGCCACCTAAATGCAATGTAGCAAGTTTCTCAAAAAGCAACATATCAAATACTTTAGTAAAATAACTCGAGGCAGATAAAATGTCTATTTCCTTTTTTTTTTTTTTAAGAAAATCAATTTAGTAGACGAAGACAGTTTATGTCAGTGTAATCCATGTTGCATTTAACCTCTTTTTCCATTTACATAACTGTCTTTTACTATTCTTTATTCTCATTCCACATTCCACATTCCAGCCTCCCATTCCACATTTTCATAGCCTTTAGATCATGTGACTGTTTTGTCTCAGTTTTTCTTTTCTTTCTTCTTCCCCTCCTTCTCTTTTCAAAAGAGATGCTCCAGTCATCACTTCCTGTTGTTAAGTATCATCCTACAGTTGATAGATTTATTAAAGATAGCTGCTATCAGACCTGAGCTTTCATTTGTCTGCTCTGGTGCAAAGCTTATCTGGGTTTCCCACTCTGTGTATACTAAGCAATGAAAGATTAGTTCCCACCTCTGTTGTTATTTCTGTTTCCTTGCCTCTGTTCTCATGAGCCTTCCTGCCTTTCTCCTACATTCAATATCATCATTTTTATCAGAAAATATGGCAAAGTATTTGTTCAGTTTGGGAGCCACCTTTAGCTTTTATCTATATTTCATTCTCCCTCCTTTTTCTCTTTGTTATTTATATGGCAGAAAAATCTTTTGTTACTTGATGAAATATTCCTTGGATACCATGACTATAAAAGTATAGAGATATAAAAGAGGTTAGGTGGATTGGAAAGAAAGACAGATTTCTTGATGTTAGAACTATGCTTATGTTCATTTCTTCTCCCTGGTGCTAGTAAAAAAAGATCAGACTCTCAGAGAGGAAAGAAAGGCCTTTTCTTTAACCTTAATTTAGCACTGAATGTGAACACAGAATGTGATTAAATAAAGCTGTACAAAATACAAAACCATGGGCTCATGTGAATTGAACAGTCAGCCCACCACAAACATAGCATGAGTTTGAGAATAATTACTTTTCTGCAGAGAAACATCTGTTCATTTTGAAGCAGGTGGGGGTGATGCTATGAATGATGCTAAGTATTAAAAGCTACTGTGAGTTGAAGTTTCATAATGGATCACAACCTCAGGAAGCCTTCATTTTCTCGATGCCAACATCTCTTTTCTTAAAAATAAATAAATAAATAAAATTGTTAAGGCATTATTCATTTAGATTAATCTTTAATTAGTGTCCATATTCTTCCCTTTTCATCTGTTCCTAGATGTGTTTGAAATATTCTGAATGCCTTTGAGTTATATATCTTCATCCCAAACAGTTTTTGACCCAAATACCTGTTGGTGGTTCTCAGTAAATTAAACACAAACAAGCAAACAAACAAAAACATATAGAACTCTTAAGTGTATTTGGGTTAAATATTTTTGAGATGATTTTGAAACACTGTTACTAAAATTCATTCATTCCAGTGATGAGAATATACTGGCAAGAGAAAAACAGAGTCACTAATCATAGGCAGGGAATGTGCAGTATGAGATAGGAACAGGGATCTGTATTTCTAGGTGAGTTTGTACAACCTTCTGTTTAAGCTTTACAGAACACAAGAGCATTAGTAAAGGAAAAAGCTGAAAAAAAAAATATATATAGATATATATAAAATATATATCTATATATATTTATATACAGATATATATATGGCAATTCAGGAGGTCAGTGCCTTTTCTTTCTTTTTTTTTTTTTTTTTTTAAATTTAATCTATACACCAATAGTGACAGTAATTTTAATGTTAAATCACACTTTCAAACATCATGCTTTCTACATTGCAGATATATTTCTGTTAATTATTCTTTACTGCATCAGGCTTCGCTTCACAAAATGAGGTCATATCAGGAATCGACTGACCTTTTCTACCATAGCAGGAAGGACAGTCTTTGACTAAACAACATAGGGTAATATAAGATACCCAGACATGATAACTCAGAATTAAGCTAGGTGCATTTTATTGTCTTTCAGTTAACAGATAACAAATACACAGTTTCAAATACAATAGGACAAAGAAAGAGACATTCTAAATCACATTTTAAAATACTCTTGGTTTTCCTTTTTCATTAAAATAAACAAACAAATCAATAAATACATAAAAATGCATTTTTCAGTTTTGTCTTTAGGTTGAGAAATCTGTACATGATTTCCTCTGTGAATATGAAAACATATCTTAAGGAACAGGGACAGAAGAGAGGAAGGAAGGGAAACATATTCCAGTTAATCAGCTGGGATAGGGAAACTGGCTGACTGTTTCTATGCAATTCCTTTTTATTATCTTTGAATAATCTCACTGTTGGTGCTACTTTATCATCTTTTCCTGAATTTCAGTTGTTTTTTGATAGAACTGTATATCTGTAGTGAGTCTCATGGAATTTTTTTTTTAATTTCCTTTGGGAGTCAAAATTCCTGGTATCTAAAGCTCTCTGAAACAAATTTATTTTATTATTTTATTTTGTTTTGTTTTGTTTTGTTTTGTTTTGTTTGCTTAAAGGAAGAAATGTTGGTCAGTAATGGAGTACAGTTTATTTTTTTCTCTTGGCCCATGGGAATTTTGCACTTCAGATTAACTCCAACTATAAAGACACTGTGTGATATGTCTTTCAGGAAAAGATCTCTATAAAAGAGGACTTGCAGAATACTGTTTTGTAAGTGTAAATCTAAAGTATTTCCAAACAAATGTCTCCCTTAAAACCTTAAAACCTTTTACCTTGCCATGGTAAGGAAGGTGAAACAATTCAAAAAAAAAAAAAAAAAAAAAGGAAGAAAAGTCCTACAGTTCGAAAAGATATATTTTTATAAAATGAAAAATAAATTAATTTAATAATAAATTAATAGAAAGCATAAAGTAATGCTTATATAGAGTATCTATAACAGTAACTGAAGTTAGAAGTCTGGAGTGTGAGTACAGAGGGATTTATGGCACCTATTAGGTTAATAAATAGATCTATGCTGGTCTTATATTGGTTTCTGTATTATGATTAGTAACTAAGAATTAAAATATCACACACAAAAGAAGAATAAATAAGATATATTTCAAATAATAATTTTAATGTTATTTAAGGACTATTTTTGGCAATAGTAAAGACCTTATTGCATGTATTAGTTTATGCTGAATGTTGTAGATGTTAATATATTATACATCTAATGCTTTCATTCCCATAAATTTTAGATCACAGGATGGCATTTGTTACAAGTCAGCTGCAAGAAAATTTGACTAAATGAACACTATGCTGACTTTCAAAGCCAAGAAAATTTCATGTATAACTGCAGCAATATCCTCAACAATCAGAGAGCTCAACATCTCTATTTATTGGAAAGTGTTATAGTAGCTGTACTGTGGTAGTTCAATAAAATGGTTGTGTTTAAAGGAAAAAAAAAAATAAAGATGTAACTCACTAAATACCCCTGAATTTCACTCTAAGCAGCGATACTTACTTAAGATGTCAGTGCTAGAATTAACCTGTTAAAACATCCCTGCAAAGGTATTTGAGGAAAGTTAATACACCAGGCATTTCAGCTCATTAATCTGCAGTACCGTTGTTGCAATGAGCATTATAGATTTTTCTTTAGTGCATCAGTTATTTTTCATTTTTTGTTTTGTTTTGTTTGTTTGTTTTCCTCACAACCCACTGAAGTACTAAAAGACACTAAACATTCCTGAAACACACAACAGTTTACCATAAATATTTGCCTTTTTCCCCAGTTCTTCTTCATCTTTACAAATACTGGAGATGTGCAGCTTCAAAACAGAATTAAAATAAAAAGCTGAAAAGTCATTCTGTCTGTCATTCTTCTGTCATCCTGAAAAGAGACAAATTGCTCTCTGCACATTTTCTGCTTCCATTAAATAATATGGGATCTGAATAAACAAACAAACAAACAAACAAACAAAAAAGCAACTTTTAAAGTGGTGCTTGAATGAACAAGCTGATTGCTAATACAGGGACATCTACAAGTCTCCTCCAGATATTCTGGGACTGGGTTAGTGAGGCTTAACTCACAAACTCACAGAAGAGAAGCAGCTCTGTTTATAAGATCCAGGAGCAGCCTCTTAGCCTGCAAAGCTTTCAGCCAGACAGAACTGAAGGAATCTCATTGTATTTTCATATTTTCTGTATCACAGTTGCTCCCTAAGCAGAAAAAAAAAATAAAAAAATAATAAAAATATCATGTGACACATACAGACACATGACTTATCTCCCGCCTGCTCTCCAGTCTATTCTTGAGTGTCCCTGCAAGAACAAAGCTTTAGAAATCCTTATATATCTTCTTATTGCTTTTTTTTTAAAGTTTATTGCTTTTTCTTCAGTGGCTGAAGGAAAAAAAAAACACAACCCAAGGCAGCTGAAGCCAACGCCTGGACTAGTAGCAGAGCAGTGGTAGAAGAGGTCTTGGTACAAGGAATAAAATTGCTGTTCTACCAACCTCCTTCTGCTTTTTGGAGGTGTTATTTTCCCAGCTTCTATCCTATCTGCACCCTCATGATAGACCATTTCAACTCTTTCCATGAGCATTTGACTTCACAATATAACACTATCCTCAAGATTAGTAAATCTTTACTACTGAAACAGGTAATAGGTGATTAGCCTATAGTACTGAAAGTTCAACATGAAGAAGGTAAAATGACATATGATGGAAGCTCAGCTTCTCTTTGAAGACTATTGCTAACAACAAGGGAAAAAGCTCAACAAGTCTAATAGACGAAAACAGAACAAAAAGATGCATGAATAATTTAGAGTCAAAGCAGCTATAAATCTTGAGAAATATATGGAAGAGTTTTTGAGAGTGGCCTCTCACAGAAGAATTAATTTGTCTGATATCCAGTGTTAGCCACAGCCCTTCCATAAATGATCACATCATGAAAAAGTCCTAACTTCCTGTTCCTAAAGAGGCACTGAAACACATAAGCTATCCAACATTTGTGGACATGAGTTTGCCATCAGAATAGTAAGCCATTTGCTAGTTAATAGTTAAGCCATTTGCTAGTACGGGGTCAAGTAATGCTTTGATGTGATGCTTCAATGCATTCAATGGGGACAAGCATGCTTCAAATGGCAAAATCAGGTGGGATTTCTGGTTATGGGGATCACATACACAAGGGAAAGCAAGGACTTCTAAGTTGAAGTATGTGGTGTGGAGCACCTTACATCGAGCTGTCAGCAATCATGAAAATACTGGACCTGTTGGAAGCAATTTTTCGAACCATTCTACTCCACAAGATTGAGTAGCACACAGTCTGCTTCAAGCAGACTGAAATGTCCCATGTCTCTGGGGACAAATATATCATGTCTTTGTAAGCTGTAGTAAAATGCCTTCTGCCTTTGGCTGTACCCAGACCAGTAGTCTACACAAGTTTAACTAAGAACACTATAATTGCTTATACATCAAAGAAAAGTCAGATGTAACATTCAAGAAAAAGTCTGCCAACTACAGAGAAAAATTATCCTAAGAAGCTAGAACTAGAAATGTTTATCCACACAGACCTGTGAGAGGCCATTTTGGTGTTACTTTCTGCAGCCAATTTGTGGAAGACTAGAAGGACTCATTGTACATTATTAATACCAGACAATGCATGCAGTCTTTTGTATTGCATTAAAAATTTACACAACTAGTATGTTGTACAAGTAAAACCTTACCTCCCTTTCCAGCAAAAAGGCTCTGGTCTACATGCTTGTTTGATAGGTACATATTATAAGACATACAAATCATCCTTTATTTCATCCATTGTTTTGCAGTATATGAAAATTGATATGGGCACCAGGGTCTTTCATATAAAAAGTGATAGTGATAAATATATATTATTGGAAACAAACATAATTAAAATTCTACTAAATCAGAATCCTAATGTTGAAATGTAGGCATAAACAAGACAATCTATTATGCAACCACAAACTCAGACATAAAATGACAACTTTGTAATTTAGGACAATTTTTTTTTTTTTTTACAAAAAAAAAAATTTACAAAATTTTTGTAAAAAAAAAAATTGTAAATCGTTAACCTATTTGAGGGCTCATTTATTTACTTCAGCAAACCTGGAATGATTTAAACATATTTTCAGCAAACCTTACTGGGAATTGTAATCCTCCTTTGCAAAGATGTATTTCAGCCATATATTCATACATTCATACTAAAAATATATGTATATATATTAATAATATATATAATTTAGCAGATTAATTTGTCATTTTACTTTCTATTTTGCTTTCTATGTCTTTACCTACCTGCGGTTTTTAATATTGATGTGTTTAGTGTTTGTTTATTTATTCATTGATTTTAAACTATATTGATATAATATTTATAAAGATTTTTCATTATTGTTGAATCTTAATTTACACGTCAGTTGTACAACATTTACCAATCTGAACCAGATTCTGATCTCACTCATTGTAAATGAAAAAAAAAAAAAAATTAAAAATTACTTTCTTGTTCTACTTCAGTGAGCATATGCGTACAGATTAATTTTTGCCATAGTTGTGGTCTGTCATCTCACATCGGTGGGCCAGCTGTAGAAGTGACTTATTTTATGTCAGTGTGAGGTTATTTTGACATGTGAAAAAGATATTTGCAGCCTGATCCATACTCAGCAGGCAGAATTGCTGAAATCAGTGAGGACAATTCTGGGCAACAAGTGCCACTTAATAGGATTTACCTTCACCAGCATGAATTGGTAGCGCTCTGACTTCAATGGAGCTATGCCAGATACAATCTAAAGATCTGGACTTATGAGTACAAGTGATAGAAGTAAAAGCTTTAGCATTAGATCATTTACACTGTAGATTTTCAAAGGAATCTTGCTTGGTTCTTGTGACAGATCAAAGATCTCAAACAGAGTGTGTAACATACACTTTAAACAAGCTTTCATGTTCTTCTGAACTGGAGAGAGAATGGGAATGCGTTTGATATGTGTCATTTCTACATTTCCACAGAGAAGAGCCTGCAGCAATCAAGAACCTATGAAAGATTAGCCATACAACGCAACGACTACCATAAAACTGATATGAGAAATATAATTTTTGAATACTTGAAAATATGTAGAACAGTTTGTAAGAGAAGTATACATTATTTAATAGTGGGTTGGCTTTCATTTGTGGTCTGGTGGTTTTGTGAAAAAAAATATTCTTGTGGCACCATTAATTCCAAAAAATGGCAAAAGACAGTATCAACATAGATGTGGCAGTGGAAATGTAAGATTTTTCATTTTCTGCAGGACATTTCTGTGAAAATTTAACTGCCATAAGTATGAACTGAGTCCTGTTTAAGGCCTTCTGAAGAGAACTACAAACTTCAGTTTTACTCATCTGTTTCTATATATTCACATATTCAGCAGAACCATTAAGATCTCAAGCACAAGTAAACATCATCTATGATCTTTAAAAACAATTTTGCAGTATTGTTAATCCATTTTCATCTTCTTCTATCTCTGTATATCCCAGATAATTGTTTTGTTGATTTTTCTCTCTTAGGTGGTACACTATCTTTTTTTTTTTTTAAGTCTGGATGAATACCTCATTTTTTAAAATTCATGTGTTTGTGAAGCATTCAACATCCAGCATTCAACACCAACAGCATTAAATAAATCATAGCTTCCTGTCTGGCAATAAACCTGTGAAACTGTATTTCTTGTTTCTTGTATTAGCAGATGGCAGCCTCCAGGATTATCATAGCTGTCCATTTTACAACAATTGGAAAATCTCAGAGATTTAGATTTATTTTTTTTTTTTCTTTTAGATGTTGCTTTGAATTTCATGTTTAATTTCATGTTTAATTCACATATTCTGATTAAACAGATTGTTCCTCTACCTTGTTTAAGTTGCCAGTCAAAATCATCATTATTTTCTTTAAAACTTAGGAAGATTTCTGATTGAATGAAGTCTTATTTATTCTGATTCAATGAAGTCTTATTAAAGAAAAGCTAAGGAAATTGAAACTTACTGTATGTGAACATAAGTATGGTAATAAAGACTGATAAAATTTCATTAAAACTCATATCACTAAAAAACACCACTGCTATAATATTGAATTAAAACTTTCTAATTCATAGTTTGATTATTATTATTATTGTTGTTATTGTTATTATTATTATTATTATTATTATTATTGTTATTATTATTATTATTATTATTGTTGTTGTTGTATTTATTTATTTATTTATTCTCTTAGATGAGATAGAACAGATTTCCTATAGGAAACTGATTTACATAGGAGCACTAGTCTCTTGTGAGAGATACAATTTAGAGATTTTTGTGCTTTTGCTAGTAGCGCTATCACAATAAAATAGATAACATATGGACAAATAATTAAAATTCCTTCCAAAATTTCAGATGTACCAAATTAAAATTTACAGGTATCAACTTTCTGAAAGATTTATGCTAAGATAAAGCACACCATAAGCTTATTATTCTTCACAGTAGTACTACACAATTCTGAAAACTCAGAGGGAGTACTTTTCAGTTAGTAAGTTCATTGGTCTGCATTCTGGTAGCAAGAAAATATTGGCATTATCCTTAATTAATAAATTAATTAACTAGTTAAAAACAAACAAACAAACAATAATTAAAAAGCTGCCTTCTAATTTAAAATTACTTTTTAATAATTTTTTCCTTGCATATCGTGTTTTTAACAAACATCAGTGACCACATGAATGGAATCCAATCATGCCAGTTATTGTCACCGATCTTCCTCAACTCAAAAACTTCACTGACCTGAAGTTTCTGACCAACTTCATTGCTTTCTATGATGGCATCACCAGCTGGGTAGATGGGGGGAGAGCGGTGGATGTCATCTACCTTGACTTTAGCAAGACTTTCGATACTGTCTCCCATGATATCCTACTAGCAAAGCTGAGAAAATGTGGGATAGATGAGTGGACGGCAAGGTGTGTTGAAAACTAGCTGACTGGCCGAGCTCAGAGGGTGGTGATCGGCGGAGCAGAGTCTGGCTGGAGGCCTGTGACTAGTGCTGTTCCCCAGGGGTCGGTGCTGGGTCCGGTCTTGTTCAACATTTTCATTGACGACCTTTATGAGGGAATAGTGTCTGCCCTCAGCAAGTATGCTGATGACACAAAGCTGGGAGGAGTGGCTAACATGCCAGAAGGCTATGCTGCCATTCAGCGAGACCTGGACCAGCTGGAGAGATCGGAAGGAAGAAACCAAATGAGATTTAATAAGAGCAAGTGTAGAGTCCTGCACCTGGGAAGGAACAACCAGAAATATCAGTACAGGATGGGAGACGACCTGCTGGAGAGGAGCTCTGCGGAGAAGGACCTGGGGGTCCTGGTGGACGACAGGCTGACCATGAGCCAGCAGTGTGCCCTTGTGGCCAAGAGGGCTAATGGGATCCTGGCGTGCATTAAAAGAAGCGTGGCCAGCAAGTCAAGGGAGGTGATCCTCCCCCTCTACTCTGCCCTGGTCAGGCCTCACCTGGAGTACTGTGTCCAGTTCTGGGCTGTCCGGTAAAAGAAAGACAGGGATCTCCTGGAAAGAGTCCAGTGGAGGGCCACAAAGATGATAAGGGGCCTGGAGCATCTTCCCTGTGAGGAAAGGCTGAGAGACCTGGGTCTGTTCAGCCTGGAGAAGAGAAGACTGAGAGGGGATCTCCTCAGTGTATATAAATATCTGAGAGGTGGGGGACAGAAGGATGTAGCCAACCTCTTCTCAGTGGTTTGGGGGGATAGGACAAGGGGCAATGGCTGCAAGTTAGAGCACAGGAAGTTCCGCACTGACATGCGAAAGAACTTCACGGTGAGGGTGACGGAGCATTGGAACAGGCTGCCTAGGGAGGTTGTGGAGTCTCCTTCTCTGGAGACATTCAAGGCTTGTCTGGGCACCTAACTTGGCAGCCTGCTCTGAGAAACCTGCTTTAGCAGGGGGGATGGATCCGATGATCTTTTGAGGTCCCTTCCAACCCTTACAGTTCTGTGATTCTGTGATTCTGTGAAAAAGGAACAGAGAGAAGTAAATTTCCAGGGCACTATTACAACTCTTGAGGCAGCAGTTACAGCAATTACAATTCAGTCTTACTTTCAATATTCTGAATAACCTGTAGCAGCAGATCCAGACTGTGTAAGAAACACCTGCTCACAGATTTAAATTCTTCACCAAAGGAAAATTTTACAAATTCTTAAAACCGGCTTTCATTTTCAAATATCTTTCAAATGGATTCATAAAAACGGCCGACATTAGATGATGTGAGTACTTCCTGAAACTTAAAATGCTATTCAAAACTGACCAGTTAAGGCTTGCTTAAGAGATCAGATCCCCCAAAAGTTAACTAGAATTTGAACCATCCTTCTATATCTTATGAAATTCAATTTTTCCGTCCTTATTTTGAAGGACCTTGTCCCCTTCATTGACATTCACATTATTGCTTTGAGGCTCTTCTGGGCTTATCATTTTAATTGATTTACATCTCTTTGTCTCTCAGATCAACCACTACTTACCTGTTTTCAGTTTCATAGCCTACTGTTATTCTGTCATCTTTCATTTATCACTGCAAGATTAATTTGCCACTCAGTCAGCTCAGAATCTCTTTTCACCTACTTAGCAGATTTCTCATCCAACGTCTTCATTTCCTTGTTCATTTAGTCCATCACATTTTTCAGGAAGTTGAAAACAATTAAATTGCCACCCTAAAGCATATATTATCCATCAAGCTGCTACCATATTGTTCATTGATTTTCCTCTCTTTCTGTTCTAGTTTTACATTTAAAGCTTCATGGAGCAGTTGTCATCACTTCTGGTTGTATTTGTAAAGCTAGTCCTATGAGTGGAACTCTTCAGCAGTACTGAAATGTGTATACAAATAGTAATAACAAAAATAATTAAAATACAATAACAATAATAATAATATGTAAATCAAATCCCTGTTGTTTAAATCATATGAAAATTATATCTCTGCATATGATAGGAAAAATATTTATGATATGGCAGTCATACTGCTCTAATACGAACAATCTCTTAATTGTCGTCTACTGGAAAATCTCTTTTGACATTTTTCTGCCTATTTGAGAAGCTTGGTGAACTGGCTACTCAAGATTCATCTACAAAACTGATTGATTAGACAATACAATGAAACCTATTTGAATGATATTCATTCAAATACCAGGGATTCACACTCTGAATAAGACTTCTATTGTTACCATTTTTCATTGATTGAAAACACGCAGGACTTGAGGCTTTTGGCTGAGCACTTTGGTCTGCTTCTTCTTACTGAAGAAATTTAATAATGGAAGTATCAAAGCCAAAGAATTTGACAAGGCAGACTATTATCTGCCAATCTAACCAATGTAGCAACAAAAGTTAATCTTCTGTGGAAAGAAAAGTAAATTTGGAAACATGATTCATATTTTATTGAGATATTTTATTGCTTATGCAGTATTACAGTAGAACTCATTGACACACTGAGGTCATAGAATGTATTTCAAACATTTTGACTGAAAATGCCTGGTATGTTTTTTTTTCTATGCCATTCCTATGGTGTTAAATTGAAATTTTATTGAATTGTTCTGCCCATGAGGTCTAACTGAGATATCTTAGACTTGGAAAGTGGTATTTTTTCAAATAAAAGGGAAAATATATATATATGTATATTTCAAATTGTGGCCAATTTGTATTGTTTTAGCAATTTTTCCCCATTGTTTGAAGATGATAAAAAGGTCTCAAAAAATAAACATTTTGTTTAAATAAAATTAATAAAAGATATAAAATTTACAAGGTTGTTTTTTTTTTTTTAATAAAAAAAAAATGCTTTTTAAAATTAGTTCATTAACAGACAAAAAAAAAAAAAAAAACACTTTAGCCATAACAAATTTGCACGGTATGATTTGGAGAAAAAAAATGTATTGAAAAGTATTTTGAATGATTCACTCATGAACTAAATTCTGCTAATGAGCTGATGCCAGAGTATAACAGATTAACAGATTTCAGATTGCTGATCAGCCTTCAGACTGCTGTGGCAGGAGGAAGAGGGACAGTACTTTTTCTTTTCTGGTACATTGGTGTGAGAATGAGCGTTTCAAGACAGTGTTATGAGGTACTTAATAGAAACTGTTATGAATCCACAATACTTGATAGCAACATATGGCACTATGAATGGAATAATAAATCAATACGAAAAAGGGAGATTCATTAAAATTTTATGTACAGAGCTCACCATAGGCAACAATCTTGTCACCATCTAGAACCTGTCCTATTTGCCTGTTTGCTTGTTTCATCTGAGGGTTTTGAATAATAGCATATAACGAAACTATTTTAGATATACCAATCTCTATTTATATACACCAGTTTGCAATAGGAGATATTCATAGTTCCAAAACCACAGCAGTCTACTTCTTCAGCTCAAGAGCTCTTTACATCCTTGTCATTTTAAAAGCAAACGAACAATTTCCTATACTTTTGAAAGGAGTTAGAACCAGTTTCAGCCAAAGTTACAGAACAATATAATTGATTTCATAGAGGAAATAATGGAGAGCAATAAAAGTATGTAACACGTTGTCTCTCCTGGTAATGGCTTATTTAATGAAGCCATACCAAGAATAAAACTTCTGCTAGATACATCCACCCCATTGATAATCCACAGCAATGCTCTATCTACAATTTTGTATTTAAGTGTTTTTTTTTTTTTTTGGGGGGGGGGGAAATGTCTATAATGTTTTATTGCAAGACAAAAATGATGACTGCATAAAAAAGGCATCACTTTGTTAATCCAAATGCTGCCTATTTCATTATTCTTCAGTAGTCAGACAGATAATTTTAGAAGAACTTTGAATTGCTTTAAAAAATAATCCCTAAAACAAAGCATTTAAAATATATTGACAATATCTTATGGCTGGCAGAAAAATCCATTCTCTCACATGTTGTCTCTAATACTGATTGACATCTGCACAAAAATGTAAGAGGAAGCTGTTTATATATTTCAGCAGTATTCTTTCAATAATGCACACTGTTATTGGGCATCTGAAAACTAAAACTATATGTTGTACATTTCTGAAAAAAAAAAAAAATCATTATTTTCATCCACTGGATATTTTTTTGTTGTTGTTTTACCATGAGTAATCTGCTTTACGGCACATGTTGCTGACCTTCTCCAGAGTTCAATTTCATTTTTGCAAAATATTTAGCAATGAGTTTGCATCAGTTATATGTAACTACATATATCATATTATATATATATATATCATATCATACATACATATATATATATATATATATATATATATATATATATATATATATATATATCATTCCTTCTTGTCAGGAGAGGGGTAACTCAAACTATTAAGATGCCAAGTCCTTATACCATATATTTGTGAACTGGTCCCAAAGGAAATTCAAAATGAAACATGCACTGGAACACCTAACTGTCTAGGTGTTATAAATGGCTCAGTCTTCAAAATAGGATTATAATCAAAGTTTACAATTTATTAAAGGAATAGTGGTAAGCAAACAGTGCTGGGTGCACCGGGAGTCGCCGCTCCACCAGGATGCACACCAGCCACATCAAGTAGCTGATTTTTATACTCCTAGACTAATACATATTCATTACTACTTCTAAAAAAAAATAGATTATTATAATTAGCTTCCGGGGTCCAGTCCATCCTACTGGAGCATGCGCATCAGTCTCCGGTGGTCCCTTTGGGGGTCTCTAGGGGTCTTTCATGCTGAAGGCTTGTAGTCTTCCTCTCCAAGTTTTTTTCTACTCCTTCCCCTTTGTACTCCTTGGCAGCGTGTCAAGTTTACACAGCATCCCCTACAGGTGTTGTCTCCTAGCCATCCTTCAGCTTCTTTTTTTTTCTTCTTCTTAATCTCCTGGCCACCTGGCAAGATATCAGAGGCTTGCATAGTGTCCCGTTCAGAAGCCATAACAGTCACTAGTTGTTATCAGTTGTTCTGAAACCCCCAGACTTCAAAGAAAGAACATACAAACACAAATAGCTCTCTTATTGACACTTCATGAGTAGTTAAAACATTCCTCACAGGCCATTCACAGGGACAGTCACATCTACAGCAGTGCTAAATCAACCACAAAGAAGACAAAAAAGGCTGTAACTGTTAGAAATAAGATTTCAGAATAACAAAAGCAAATAGGTTCATAGATTTGAGGAATATTTTCTGACACAAATTCCTTTGCAAGGTACAAGTACTATATACATTAACCATTCTGTTTTTCTTAGACTTGTGGTTATACAAGGGTATGTAAGACAGAAGGTCACATTCATCATACCATGCGGCCCTAGTACTGTTCCATACTGACACGAATCAGATGAACATATATAACATAGGGAAGCAATTCCACTGAAAGTGGCTTAAGGGGATACTTAAGTAAACTGGACATGGCTCTCATGGGATATAGCCACAAGTGCTGAGGAAACAGCAGATGTCATTTCAATGCTGATCTTGATAATCCTTGATAGGTCATGAGGACTGAAGACTACAGGAAAGACAAAACCACTCTTGTCTTTAAAAAGGGCGAGAAAGAGGACCTGGCGAACTACAGATTGAACAGCTTCACATCAGTCCCCAGAACATTTCTACGCACACAAAGGACAAGAAAATCATCAGGAGTAGTCAACATGGAATCAACAAGGGTAAACTATTCTTGACAAAACTGGTAAGTTTCGATGATGAAATGACTGGCCTGATGTATGAGGGGAGAGCACTGGATATTGTCTACTTGGATTTCAGTAAGGCTTTTGATACTATTTCCCATAAAATCCTCATAAACCAGTGGTAGTGAGCAGGACTAAAGAAGTGATTGTCCCATTATATGCAGCACTGGTGAGACTGCACCTTAAATATCATGTTCAGTTTTAGGCCACTTGCTACAAGAAGAATAATATGAGTTGCTTGAGCCTGTGCAAAAAAGAGCAACAAAACTGGTGAACGGATTAGAAAACAAGACATGTGAGGTTCGTCTAAGGGAATTTGGGTTTGTTTAGTATGGAGAAAAGGAGGTTGAGAGGAGACCTGACCACCCTCTACTATTACCTGTCATTCTCTTTTCTCAGGTGACAAATACTAGAAAGTGAGGAAATGGTCTCAAGTTGTGCCAGGGGATGTTTAAATTGGATATTAGGAAGAATTTCTTCATGGAAAGAAGGTAGTCAAACATTGAAACAAGCTGCTTAGTGGTGAATACCTCCCCATCCCTGGAGGTAATTAAGAGATGTGTAGATGTGTCACTAAGGGATGTGGTTTAGTGATGGGACTCAACAGGTCAGTTTGATGGTTGGATGTGACGATCTTGAAGGTCTTCTCCAACCTAGATGATTCTATGACTCTATGTTTCTATGAAGATTGACTGAACAGCTGGGCCTGGAGTGTGGTGATCAGTCTGATGCAAAATTTAGTTGTAGGTCAGGAACTAATGGGATCAATACTGGGTCCAGTCCTGAGTAACATTCTCATTAATGATTTGGATGATGGGGCAGAGTGTACCCTCAGCAAGTCTGGATATGACACAAAACTGGGAGGACTGACTGATACACCAGAGGGTTGTTCTGCCATCCAGGGGGACATGCACAGGCTGGAGAAATTGTCTGACAGGAGCCTCAAGGAGGTCAGCTATGAGAAATGCAATGTCCCACACCAGAGGAGGAGCAGTCCCAAGCACAAATGTATGCTGGGAGCCACCCAGCCTTGCAGAGAAGGAGCTAGGGGCCCTGGACTACTATATGAGCCAGCAACGTACCCTTGCCAGAAAAAAGGCTA
Organism: Anas platyrhynchos; assembly: GCF_047663525.1. Lineage (NCBI taxonomy): Eukaryota > Metazoa > Chordata > Aves > Anseriformes > Anatidae > Anas > Anas platyrhynchos. The sequence goes on from NC_092587.1 coordinate 134,882,506, forward strand.
ATGGTATCTTGGGGTGTGTTAAGTAAAACATTGTCAGAAGGTTAAGACATGTGATCCTTCTCATTTATTCATCATACGGCTCCTGATGCATCACTCTTGATGTGTGCGCTCAAAAAGTACCTGATACTTACTGTACAAAGAATGTACTCATAGAGGATTATTTAATTTCGCTAAGGGGGATGCAATTCTAAATGATAATTTAATTAAAGTGGATATCAAAACATGTGCTAATGATATGGTTTCAATTATTTCAGTTCTCATGAATCCTCAGGGATACAAGCCATTTTCAGTCACAAAAATACAGATTAATATATAGAGTAGTTCAGTAGTTCCACTGATTAAGCTTCTTTCCTTCCATTTAACATTAAAAGAAATATAGAGTAGGTCTAGGATGAGAAACTGTGCTTTTGTAGCCAATGGGCTAAAGCACAAAGCTAATGGCAGGAGCTCTGGGTGCCAATCTCTGCTCCTTGGACTCTTTATGCATGAAGGTAGGAAAGAGGCATTTGGATCTTCTCAGGGTGAAGGAGGCTTGGATCCTCATATCTTGTATGTTTTCAGTTATTTTATTCTGAGAAGGACAGCAGGGTGGTTTGCCCACTAAATCAGTAATATGCCTTTCTTCAGGGGGAGATTTCAAAGTGAAAGAAAATGCTTTCCTAGAAACCATTTCATTCTTTCTCTCTCTCTCTCTCTCTTTTTTCTTTTTTTTTTTTTTTCTTTCTCTCATTTTTCATTGATGTGGACTTTCAGCATGGCGTCTTTGCACCGGTTTTGGTTTTCAGACTCAGCCAATTAGGTACAGTGTACACACACCCTAGGACACCTCAATGTTTACCCCAGGTCCAAGATTCTGGTGGGGATCAAGCGTGGAAGCTCAAGTCTAGGAATGATAGATAGATTTGTTTCACCTGGCTTTTGACATTCCACCTACACTCCTTAACAAGTTGAGGTAAGAAAGAAAACATCCAGAGCACAATTCATCTTATCCTCATGTAAACCATCAAAATGGTTTTGACAAAGTATTATTTAGAAAGATCATTTCTTACTATAGATAGCAAATGGAGCCTACAGTGACTGGCAAAAATTTAGACACAAAGTTAGGAAGGATTAATCTCACAGGCCCTAAAATTTGCCTGCTGCTGTATCTGGCTTTTAGATATCTAAAAACTCTATTTGAGCTAGACATTTTAAGCCTTTTGTGACTTGCTGGCTTTGAATTCTAGTTCTACAGCATTTGTCAGTATTATTAAAGTTCGTCAGAATTTGATGAAAGATCCTTGATCCTTTTTTTTTTTTTTCCCTTGAGGGTAGGGGGGCAACAACTAATTTCTTAGGGCTCTATCATTCACACAAAACCTTCTGTTCCAAATAAAACTTTGCTTCATCAGTATTATTTAGGTAGTAACTGCACTCAAGTATACACTAGAAGATCAAAATGGCTATTGGTCTTTCTAACAGCACTGAAAGATTAAAGCTGCTGGTGGTCTAAAGCAGGAAGCTTCATTTAAGCAGTTAAGAATATTTTCTTTAGTCTGTCCATTTGTGATATTTCTATGCTGCTTTTCCCTCATTACCAAGGTATCAGACTGCTTCAAATCCTCCATGCATTTATCAATTCAGCATGGTTGTGAGGTAGGAAACTCAAAGGAGCAATTAAAGGAGGCTTAGAATGCTGTGTTAAAGGTATGTAGGCAGCTAAAGATGAAGGTAAGTGCCTAGTGGGATTTTGAAAACTGCTTATGGGTTAGAATTATAGAGGTACTTTGTGTCTGAAAGACTAGATATCTAGCTGTTATTTTAGGTACTGCTGTCCAAAACACAAAAACAATTTGAAACATTCTTTTTTTTTAAAAAAAAAAAAAAAAAGTTTTTTTTTGTAGGTGGATATTTCTTTTCTCTTTTATTTTCTCCACTCTACTTTCCTTCTGCTTTTCCTCACTTTGCAGTTCCTTGTCTTGTCTTCCCGTTAAGAAATAGTCTAACTGCTCCTCTCCCTGCTTCCTACTCTGGCTGTTACTTCCAAGAGGCAATTCTAGACCCTTTTTCCTCAGCAATAGAGGTCTGATAAATTGGCTTTTTTCTACAGTCCAAATAAGCACAAGGACCATAGCTGTGGAGTTGCCTTTGTTAGTCTATTAGGTTTTTAGTCAATTAGCCTATTATTCAGTTTGTTTACCCTGAGTAAATCCCAGCTAGGGGGCACTGGGTGGCTCAGAGCAATGTCATTCTTAAATCTACTGAGGTTTATTTAGCCTATTTTGTGGTAATATTTCTGTCACCTAATTTTCAAGTTCTATCAACTTTTCTTTTCTTGCTTAGGTATTAACTTATTTTTATACTTATCTGACTGCTTGGAAGACAATGGTGTTTGATAATGACTGAATTTATGTGATAAACAAATCAGTAATGCCATTGTGAAGTCTATGATCTGCCCATGGTTCGTGAAAATCAAGTAAGTGATCGCAGTCATGAATTAATTTTTAATTAAATAAAATTAAAGACTGACTCTGGAAGTACAAACATAGTCTTAAATACTATAGGTTATCAATCAAATAACAACAAAAAATAGATTTTAAAAGTAGTCTAGAAGTCAGAAACAATAATTTGTCTTCTTATCATTGAGTTACGATCAGTATGAACTTGGAAAAGTAAAAGTTTAGTAGTAGCAAAACTGTCTTCAGTTGCAAAGAGATGTTGCAAGGTCTATAATTAACAATTTCACGTGATTTACATCACCATTGTATTTCATTTGTATTTGTAATGGTAAAAGAAGATAAAAGTTTCATCCTGTTATGAAACTTTCAGATCATATTAAAGAATGACAGCTAACCCAGTGTGGTGCAGAATTAAGACACGATAAAAAGTTATTGGTATAAGACTTTCATATCACATTAGTCCAGGAAAGCTACTACTTCATGTTTTGTTCACACTCGACACTGAAACTCATTATTTGTTTTCACTAAATGCAAACACCTTGCATTTTTAAATAGTGCATTATTATCATTATTATTTTTTTTTCTTTACTAGTATTCTCTTCTTTAGTATATTTTTATTCTTTTTTTTTCTTTTTTTTTTTTTAATTCTGGAGTAATAATCAATCTTTGACTAGACTTCTGAGATTTCAATTGTATTAAGAGCAAACTCTTGTACTTAAAAACAAAGGTATATCCCTTTTGCCCTTAAAAAGATTTTGAGCGTATCAGGCTGAGTATTGAGCCTAAGCTCAATACTTCATAGTTTGTGAAGAGTCATAGGTGAAAAATGAGAATCAATTCCCACCATATGAAAGATGATCCATAAAAATGGATTGTCTCCTACCACACTGTCTTTCCTTGTGTTGGCAGACTTTGTCTATTCTGAGTAGGAAACCCTTGGTTATTGGGTGACCCAGAGTGCTTGAAGCTACTTTATTTCCTTTGGCATTTTAACTCGGGGAAATTCATTATACTATATGTATTCTGTAGAATATGAATATAACAAAGAGTAATTGAAACAACATCTTAAAGATGTTGTAACAAAAAACAACACTGTTTATAAACATATAAACAGTGTTGTACTACACTGTTTATATGTTTATAAGGTAATTTGAATGCAATATTGAAATTATTGCTAAGCATATACAACATGAGGTTTTCATTGTTCTTTTTTTGCATCCTTTCTTTGTTCTTTCCTTCTTAAACAGAAGAAATTAATCAGCCATATCAACATATTAATTTAAGCATTATCAGTTTACAATTCTAGGGCATTAAGAATTTATAGCAATCTCCAATGTCTCCTAAACATTAATCTTGTATTTAAAATGTTTTGCTGCTATAAATATGCATTTAATTATGTAAATATGCATTTAGTTATGTAAAAAGCTATTCTTCTCATTTTGTGCATATGTAATTCAGAACCTCATACAGAAAGCAAAATGAACCTATTTCCTACTGATTTCCCTCAGAATCACTAAAATTAGATGTCATCTGCATTTTTGAATGATGACAAGAGATGACAGAGCTGAGTGTATTTGAATAAATAATTACATTTTTGATAATAATAAAAATATTTATAATAATTTTGCCTAGCTCTGTAGCAGCTCTCTAGCTTTTTGATTCAGGATGCTTACCACTTCATAAAGTTGCAATTACAATGTTAAGAAATTTCAGTTAATTTTCCATACTTAAATGATCATAAAAATGATCATGAGACTTATTGTTTGGTTCCTTGCCATGTTCCTTCCCAAGCAATCACCTCATTAAGATTATTGCTGTAGTTTATAATCATAAAGTAATTTTTAATTTTAAATGTTCCTTTAAAGTTGCCACTGTGAAACTGTCACTGCATTATCTTTGAAACATTTCTCATCTATCAAGCTGATTATTGCTGCAGGATGATGGAACTGAGATACACAGTTTTGCTATTTCCCTGATGGATTTGGATTTTTCTTTTGCTTATTTTGATTTTGGCACCTGTTTATCTTATGGTTTTAAATATCATTGATCAAGCATTTTCTGCTTATTGGGGTATGAACCAGTGGACAACTTATTCCAATTTCACTGTGTTGAGTGGATGATGATGAATGAATAGATTGAATGAAATTTCATTTGATTTCGGACTGTTCCTGCTGGCAATTTTTTGCTACTATTTACATATTTGATGTAGAAAGAAAGGAAGAAAAAAAATATTTTTTTATTTCTTGCTGCTTTTTCTCCAGTGCCCCAAATTGGCACTGATCAATGCTGAATTATTTCTGTTTTAGTGTAAGTTAAATATATTAATTATTAGCTCCTTACATCTTTCAAGAATACTTGTCCTTTACATACAAAGAAACATTGGGGTCTGACCTCTAATTTAAAAGTTCAGTTGCTGAAGCTCTCACTATAGAAACCAGTTTTGAACTGTTCTAAATTGCATATATACACTATCTGTTGCTGATATGTTTATTGAAATAGCTGTTTCACTGCATGTAAGCAATCAGGCTTTTTTTTCTTTTCTAGTCTGAAAAGTGCTTACTGGATTGTGTTCTACTCCTTACGAATGCTCAGATGAATATCAGAGTCCCCCTGTTCAGACAGAACTAATGATTTCTGCCTTAAATCTGCATATTTGAATGCAAAAAATTGTCTACCTTTCTACAGTGCTAGACTGTAGCTGTCACCCAAACACCTGGTTCTCTTACTTGATGACACCTAGTTGGCTCATTAACTTTTAGGGACACTATCTTCCCTATTAAGTATGTGAAGGAAGAGAAAAATACTTACAATTAAGATAATTTGACGTTGATCAAAGTCACAGAAACATGTGAGTGGGAGGGACTGTCTGGAGATCACCTAGTCCACTGTCTTGTTCAAAACAGGACTAACTTCAAAGTTAAATCAGGACCTTGTTCAGGTTAATTCTGAAAAGCTCTAAGTGTTCAATATCTTCTCTGGGCAACCTGTTCCAGAGTTAAACCACCCTCACCTGGAAAAGCATTTTCTACATGTCCAACCTGAATATTCTTTTCTGCAAGTTGTATCTCATCTCTTCCACTTTCCGTGTACTGGTTCCTATAACTTTCCAGAGACTAAGACAATGCTGGTCAGTTTAAAATTATCAAGATTAGGTTGACTTGCCAAGGCGATTGGCTCCAGGGCAGACGCGTTCTGCAGCGGAGCGGGGGATTGGGACAGGCAGGGTCATTTTTTTCCGGCATCAAGGCCACTCGAGGCAGCCAAGGGGTCCAGCAGCCCTCACAAGGGAGGCTGACAAGGCATAGGCAGAGCCAGCAACACCCCTCTACCCTGACATTCAAAAGTAGCCCTTAGGGAGCACGAGCAACCAGTAGAGCAGCGACCAGGACAGGCAAACAGGGTGGGGTGCGTCAGAAGGGCGGAGCACGGCAGTTTGTGTTGCACTTCGATCAGGGAGGGCAGAGCAATCCCCCCGCCCATAAGAACAAATCCTCTAACAGCTGTCTTCCACTAGCTAGGCCACAATGGTCTACACTAGGCAGAGAGCTCTCTCTAGGAAGTCTGCATCCACTGAGACTGACTGGCGCTCAAAAATGTGGCAGTTCAGGTCTCCGGATGCAGGGAGTGCCTGAGCCTGTTGCCACCCTCTGAGGGTGGCAGAGACACCATGTGTGTGAGGTGTGAGCAGGTGGATGACCTGGTTAGCCTCGTGGCAGAGCTCAAGGAGGAGATGGAGAGGTTGAGAGCCATCAGGGAGTGTGAGCGGGAGATGGACTGGTGGAGCAACTCCCTGCCAGGCCTGAAGGAGAGGTACCGGGGTGAGACACCCCAACTTGGTGTGGACCCACGGCCCTGTCGCAGTCGGGCAAAGGCAGGGGACCTGGGAGTTGAGGAGGAATGGAGACAGGTCCCTGCTCGACCTCACAAGCAACGCTCTCCTATACCAGCCCTACCGGCCCCAACCTTCCCAGGTGCCCTTGCATAACACATTTGAGGCCCTGGATCTTGAGAGACCGGTGGGTGAGGTTGAGGTAGAAAGTGTACCCAGGAGGATGCCTAGGGCAAGGAAGTTGACTCCATGCCTCAAGACTGCCTCCACCAAGAAAGACAGAAGATTAATTATTGTAGGCGACTCTCTTCTCAGGGAAACTATTTGTCAGCCTGACCCTACCCGTAGGGAAGTCTGCTGCCTCCCTGTGGCCAGGGTCAGGGACATTGCCAGAAAGCTTCCCAACCTGGTTCGCCCCTCTGACTATTATCCTCTTTTGCTAGTCCAGGCTGGCAGTGGTAATGTGAGGAATGTTTTAACAATTCGTGTCCATAAAGAACAGTTCTGTCTGCCTCTTGGCCCTGCACTGGCAATTTAATTCTTGAACCACAGATGCAGTGTGTCCTAGTCTCCCCCTCATTCTAGTCAATTTATCAAGTCTTCAGAAAATACTACTCAAATTTATGAACCTATTTGCTTTTGTTATTCCGGACTTCTATTTCTAACAGTTACAGCCTTTTTTTTGTCTTCTTCAAGATTAATTTAACACTGCTATAGGTGTGACTGTCCCTGTGAATGGCTGGTGAAGAATGTTTTAATTACTCGTGAAGTGTCAATAAGAAAGCTATTTGTGTTTGTATGAAGTCTTTGATGTCTGGGGGTTTCAGAACAACTGATAACAACTAGTGACTGTTATGGGATACTATGCAGGCCTCTGATATCTGGCCAGGTGGCCAAGAGATTAAGAAGAAGAAAAAAAAAGAAGCTGAAGGACGGCTAGGAGACAACACCTGTAGGGGATGTTCTATAAACTTGATACGGTGCCAAGGGAGTACAAAGGGGAAGGATGAGAAAAAAAACTTGGAGAGGAAGACTACGAGCCTTCAGCATGAAAGACCCCTAGAGACCCCCAGAGGGACCACCGGAGACTGATGCGCATGCTCCAGTAGGATGGACTGGACCCCGGAAGCTAATTATAATAACCTGTTTTTTTTAGAAGTAGTAATGAATATGTATTAGTCTGGGAGTATAAAAATCAGCTACTTGATGTAACTGGTGTGCGTCCTGGTGGAGCGGAGACTCCAGGTGCACCCAGCGCTGTTTGCTTACCTCTATTCTTTTAATAAATCCTATTTTTTATTTAATCCTATTTTGAAGTCTGAGCCATTTCTAACAGTAACATTGAAGAGAGAAGCCTGAAAGCTATCAAACGGGACTTTAAGGGACTGGGACAGTTAGTGGATGGAGCGGGAGTACAGGTGGTATTTTCATCCATCCCTACAGTGGTAGGGAGGGGTACAGAGAGGACACGGAAAGCCCACCTGATAAACACATGGCTCAGAGGCTGGTGCCAACACAGAATTTATTTTTTTTTGACCATGGGGCGCTTTACTCAGCACCCGGCCTGATGGCTGCAGACGGGTCCCACCTATCTCTAAGGGGAAAACAGATCCTAGACCAGGAGCTGGCAGGGCTCATTAAGAGGGCTCTAAACTAGGCAGGAAGGGGGACAGGGCTGAAATAAGGCTTGTTGGAGGTGTGCCAGGGGGAATAATGGCTAGGGCAGAGGGAAGGCAATGGCCAAACTGAAGTGCATCTACACTAATGCACACAGCATGGGTAACAAAGAAGAGGAGCTGGAAGCCATCGTGCAGCAGGCAGGCTACAACTTGGTTGCTATCATGGAAATGTGGTGGGACCACTCTCATGACTGGAATGCTGCAATGTCTGACTATAGGCTCTTCAGAAGGGACAGGCAGCATGGAAGGGGTGGTAGTGTGGCTCTCTATATCAGAGAGTGTTTTGATGTTGAGGAACTTGAGGCTGGGAATGATAAGGTTGAGTCCCTATGGGTTAGGATCAGCAGGAAGGCCAACAAGGCACACATCCTGGTGGGGGTCTATTATAGACCACCAAACCAGGATGAGGAGATGGATGAGGCAGCTGGCAGAAGTTGCAAAATTGTCAGTGTTTGTTCTTGTGGGGGGCTTCAACTTTCCAGACATATCCTGGAAGCACAACACAGCCCTGATAAAGCAGTCTAGGAGCTTTCTGGAGAGCATGGAAACTGCTTTCCAAGAGATGTTTCTCCAGAAGCATCTTCTCCAGATGCTTCTCCAGAAGTCCTGACACAGCTGGTCAGTGAACCTATCCGGAGAGGTGCCTGCTAGACCTGCTGTTCACAAACAGAGAAGGACTGGTGGGAGATACGGTGGTTGGGAGCTGTCTTGAACAGAGTGACCACGAGATGGTAGAGTTCTCTATTCTTGGTGAAGTCAGGAGTGGAAACAGTAAAACTGCAGTCTTGGACTTCTGTAGGGCTGACTTTGAGCTGTTCAGGATACTGGTAGGTAGAGTCCCTTTGGAGGTGGTTCTGAAAGGCAGAGGAGGCCAGGAAGGCTGGGCACTCTTCAAGAAGGAAATCTTAATGGCTGAGGAGTGGTCAGTCCCCACGTGCCCAAAGACAAACCAGCGTGGAAGAAGACCGGTCTGGCTGAACAGAGTTGTAGCTTGAGCTTAGGAGAAAAAAGAGGGTTTATAATCTTTGGAAGAGAGGGCAGGCTACTCAGGAGGACTATAAGGATGTTGCAAGGCAGTGAAGGGACAAAATTAGAAAGGCCAAAGCTCATCTGGAGCTCAAACTAGCCACTGTCGTTATAGATAACAAAAAATGTCTTTACAAATACATCAGCACAAAAAGGAGGACTAAGGAGAATCTCCATCCTTTACTGGATGCGGGGGGAAACTTAGTTACAAGAGATGAGGAAAAGGCGGAGGTGCTTAATGCCTTCTTTGCCTCAGCCTTTAGCAGCAAGAGTTGCTCTCTGGATACCCAGTACCCTGATCTGGTGGAAGGGGATGGGGAGCAGGATGTGGCCCTCATAATCCATGAGGATGGTTGGGGACTTGTTATGGCACTTGGATGTATGCAAGTCAATGGGGATGGATGGGATTCACCCAAGAGTGCTGAGAGAACTGGCAGAGGAGCTGGCCAAGCCCCTGTCCATCATTTATCAGCAGTCCTGGCTATCAGGGGAGGTCCCAGTTGACTAGAGGCTAGCAAACGTGAAGCCCGTCTATAAGAAGGGCCAGAGGGTAGACCCGGGGAACTATAGGCCTGTCAGTTTGACCTCAGTGCCAGGGAAACTCATGGAGCAGATTATCTTGAGTGTCATCACATGGCACTTGCAAGGCAACCAGGCGATCAGGCCCAGTCAGCATGGGTTTATGAAAAACAGGTCCTGCTTTACAAACATGATCTCCGTCTATGACAAAGTGACATGCTGGGTGGATGGGGGAAAGGCTGTGGATGTGGTCTACCTTGACTTCAGCAAGGCTTTTGACACTGTTCCCCACAACATTCTCCAACTGGGTGCTTAGAGCTTGGACTGGCATACACTTCATTGAGTGAAACACTGGCTGGATAGCCAGGCCCAAAAAATTGTTGTGAATGGAGTTAAATCCAGTTGGAGGCCAGTCACTAGTGGCATTCCCCAGGGCTCAGTACTAGGGCCAGTCCTCTTTAACATCTTTATCGATGATCTGGATGAGGGCATTGAGTGCACCCTCAGTAAGTTTGCAGATGACACCAAGTTAGGTGCATGTGTCTATCTGCTCAAGGGTAGAAAGGTTCTGCAAGAGGATCTGGATGGGCTGGACCAATAGGCTGAGGCCATTTGTATGAAGTTCAACAAGGCCAAGTGCTGGGTCCTGCACCTGGGACACAACAACCCCAGGCAGAGCAAAAGGCTGGGAGATGAGTGGTTGGAAAGCTGCCTGACAGAGAAGGACCTGGGAGCAGTGGTGGATAGTCAGCTGAATATGAGCCAGCAGTGTGCTCAGGTGGCCAAGAAGGCCAACAGCATCCTGGCTTGTAGTGTGGCCAGCAGTGTGACCAGCAGGTCTAGGGAACTGATTGTCCTCCTGTATTCAGCTCTGCTGAGGCTGCAACTCGAGTAGTGTGTTCAGTTTTGGGCCCCTCACTACACGAAGGACATGGAGGTGCTTGAGAGAGTCCAGAGAAGGGCAATGAAGCTGGTGAGGCGTCTGGAGAATGAGTCTTATGAGGAGCGGCTGAGGGAGCTGGGCTTGTTCAGCTTGGAGAAAAGGAGGCTCAGGGGTGACCTTATTGATCTCTATAGGTACCTTAAAGGAGGCTGTAGTGAGGTGGGGATTGGTCTATTCTCCCTCATGCCTGGCAACAGGACAAGGGAGAATGGGCTAAAGGCCCATTCTTAATGGACCTAATGGCTAGGGGAGGTTTAGTTTGGATATTAGGAAGAACTTCTTTACCAAAAGGGTTGTTATTCATTGGAATGGGTGAATGGGCTGCCCAGGGAAGTGGTTGAGTCAGTATCCCTGGATATCTTTAAAATACATTTAGATGTAGAGCTTACTGATATGGTTTGTTGGAGGACGCAGTGTTAGATCAGAGGTTGGACTAGGTGTATCTTGGAGGCCTCTTCCAACCTAGACGATTCTGTGATTCTGTGAAGATTCTTTTTCTCCTTGAAGATGAAGGTAAGGAAGAGCTCATCCTTTTATCTGTTCATCCCAAATATGTGTCAAAACTGAACAGCATTTCAGTCTCCCAGATTGCTTTTGCTGTACCTTGCTGTCCTCCCAGCAGATATTATGATTGCTAAAGTCATTTGTGAGGACATAGGACTGCAACTTTGTTCAATTCTTTTTCTTGATTGATCTGCCTGTAGCGGATACCCGCCATGCATGATACTCCCTTTTCTTCTTGGCTGATGCTAACACTAAGACTCTCCAAAGGTCTGTTGTCGATTCAGTAGCAAATTTCAATGAATGTCAACTTCACTTTTGTTTTTACTGTTTCCCTATTCATCTTCCTCATCATTCTTTCCTAGAGAACTTATGCCCATGTGCTGCAGTTCTCCAGTCATGCAAGCTCTTCCATAATATCTCTAATTCCAGTGGTGCATGGCTCTGAGTCTTCATACAGGCTTACAGTTTCCCACTTCTCCTATTTATTTTTCTTGTTCCATGTGTTTTAGTACTGAAGTAATGACCTAGGTCCTCAGTCATAAAGCCTATTTAGAGGAATCTGAGAGTCTTATCCATTCTCCTGATGAATGCACAGTTTTTCTCCAACCACTCTCAAAGAGTTCTATACTCCCCCTTTAAAAATAAATATATAAATAGATAAGAATGATAATAAACAAAATGAAATGTTCTCCTTTTACTGTACACTGTGTGTGATGTGATAGGTGCATAAAAGTGGGTGACTGAATATGTGAATAAAAAACTAGGATGTACTCAAATAAAAGAAAAAAATAGTTCCAACTCAAAATTGACTTCAAATACTACTTTTAAACAGTTAGAAGACTGCATCAATCAATCACTGTATTATGAGGAAATCTGAATTTCCCACTTCACTAAAGCAGCCACCACATAAAGAAAAATCTGAAAACCATGGGATTAGTTGAATGCTATATTTAATAGATTCTTTCTTACTAACTCTTGAAATGGGAAAAAAAGTGAGTGATAAATAGTTGCAACTAAAAGGAAAATATCTGGCATTGTGTGAAAAATGAGGTGGAAGTGCACTTAAACATCTACTTAAAAAGGAGTGTTGACTAGAATAAGGAATTATAGGCAGTGATGAAGGTAAAGCTGAGCATACTATTCCCATGGCATATTCCTGAGAGCATAAATTAATGCTGGCTCTTCTTCTAATATCCTAGATTAAAAGTGTTGTCAGGCATATTTCTTTAAGAGACCTGTGTGTAAAACTATCAAAGGACAAGAAGTTATTTTCTGTCCTTGTCCACTGAGTGGACTTTTCTACAGTACAGTAGGACATTTCCCTCCAGGATAGAGATTAGGACTTTTCTGGTGCAGTGGACAACTTCTTATTTATATAGTTTCATATGTGAAAATATATCCTATAAGGAGTATCAAGTGACACAGAAGCCAACTAAGCTGTAGCTACTGTTGTGAAAGCATTTTTGAGAGACGGGTATCAAGGCTCAATGTGACAAGGTCTTTCAGGTCTAGAGTAGTGTTCTGAAAATATAAAAGAGTTGGCTTGTATACATGGGAAGCAAAAGAAGAAGCTTAGAGAAATGATCCATTCTTGTTTTATAACATACATGTAATAATATCTTTGCGAATTAATAACTGAAGTCCAAGATGAGCTTTATGTCAGCATTATAAGATGAGCTGTGGATAGCAGTGCAACAGCTGACATTTAAAGCTTGACCTCTTTTTGGAAATGCATATGTATATATTTATGTTCTATCTTCTATTTTCCAGTAATAATACATTATCTATGAGATTTGAGTAAAAGACTATTTCAAAAAAAAAAAAAAAAAAAAAAAAAGAAAAGAAATATTGGAAGTATGTTAGATGTTAGATATTAAAATTATATTGTTCATCACTTTGAATACTTAAATATGAAACTGGTTGTTCTCATCAATGTTCCAGTGTCTGAGGGTAAGGTCTCATTGAGTTTCCTTTTAGAGTATTATAACTTCACTGACATCATTGTAGACTTTTGTTTACACTTTTGCAAACTTGTTTAAGACAGATTTCATTTATATTTAGATTCTCAGTTTAGATTTAAATTTAGATCTCAAATTTATTCTGTGCACAAGTTTTTTCTGATTGCTAAAATGGCTGCAAATGGATCTTTACATTAAAGTTAGTGTCTCACAATGAAAGAAATCTTGCCAGCTTAAAAACTCCAGGCAGTAGAATTGTGTGGAAAATACTTTTAAACTGTGAAAATTGAAATAATTGAAATAGAGTCCAGCTGTGTCATTTCTAATGCTTAAAAAAGAACCGCAAGCACGATTACTGAAAAAATCCGGGAAAATAAGAAAAGACAATAAGGTGTGCTATTCTCCTTATTCAGTTTCAACTCATTCAATTTTCTGATGCTTAAACATGGGTTTTATCAACACAGCAATTTTTGTTGAAGAAAATAGTAAGGTCTGTTGAAATTTTAATAACTACTATAGGTTAAGACATCAGCTTTCATTAAATAAAGAAAATAAAAACAAAAGCAAACAAAAAACATTTTTTCCAATCAATATTTCTAAGCCACCTAACAAATTTGTAGAAAAAAAAAAAAAAATCAAAGAGGAAAGCCTCAATGCTCACAAATTTTGACATGTCTTTTTGCATGTATCTGTATGAGCAGTCTCAACAACCAGGAAAATACGCAAATGCAGAGTAGGAATAAGAACCTAATTTAAAATGCAATTTGAGTTGATTTGCAGTGCCTGTTGTTCCAGTAATCACAGTCTGCTTTGTTTCTTCACATGTTACTACTTTATGTTTAGGTGTCAGTTCTGGTTCTTTTAATTCAGTCCCAGTGTCATCTTCAAATTTCTTTTAGAAGAAAGACTGCTAAGGACTTTATCTCAGGCTTTGAACTAATGAAATCTGTCAGAAAGGGTGATAAGAGTCCAGTCACGCAGCAAGAACTTTCTCTGAAAGTCAGAGACAAGTGGGTTAAGCATTTGAAGGCAAACTTGCTAGTGGATGACTCCTTGCATTTCATTTTTCCGCTGCAACCAGCCCCATATTGCTTGTTAGACAACTACCATTGCAGTAGTGACAAACTGGGCTTCAAACATAATGTCTTATTACTAATCAGCTTTCAAAAGTGTCCTAAATACGTGCAAAAGCTGCAGTATGCCAAACTTTTGACTTTTGATCAAGTAGACTTCATGGAAATGATAGTATGAGCAGTAGTGTGTATGAGCAAATCCTGAACTTTTTTTTTTATTATTATTATTATTTTTATTTTTTTAACCCCATTAAAAAAGTTTTGCAGTAAGGGAAAAATTAAGAAAAAAATGCAAGGTAAAATGGCAATACGATGACATTGGTCTTGAGGTCTTGTCCTTACTATAGAACTGTTCTGTGGAGTATTTGTGACTATCCTTCACCTTTATGGATTCCTATCAAGCAAAATAAGAGAATTGTTACTTAAGACCCTGTTTATCATGGAAAGGCCAACCTAACATGCCAGAATATTTATAAAAATATAAGGGTCAAGTTTTCTGCTGATTAACTAGCTCTCTGCTGAGAGTTGACCTCCAAAATGCACATTCCCATGCACTTTCTTGCAGTATTGATAAAGGACTGTGAAGTAAAACTGAGGAGAGGCAATATCAAACAACCAGATTTGTCAATTATTTATAGCTGTGAGATATCCTTCACAGCAGGGCTGGGAATATATAGGGATCAAATGAACCCCAGAGTTATTTTTCCATGATACATTTAGTTGGAATTCACATCAGAACCATCACAATGATGATCCATAACACACAACATACTGCTGGTGAAACCCATGCCTGGAAGCTTCATGAGTAGCTTTTTACATGAGCCTTTGGTGCTCACTCACCGTGCTAGTGTGAAAATGAGAATTGTGGGGTAAATCCTAATTCATCAGGCCTCTTAGGACAAGTGTTTTTATGACTGCGTTGGCTTCTCATTTATCCTTGCTACCACCACCTATTTATCTCCCTCTTGGCTTTGAAATCCTTACTTCTCCTTCATCAGAGCTGACAGCATCATCAAAGCTTTCTCTCTTATCACACATAGAATCACAGAATTTCTAGGTTGGAAGAGACCTCAAGATCATCGAGTCCAACCTCTGACCTAACACTAACAGTCCCCACTAAACCATATCCCTAAGCTCTACATCTAAACGTCTGTTAAAGACTTCCAGGGATGGTGACTCCACCACTTCCCTGGGCAGCCTGTTTCAATGTCTAACAACCCTTTCAGTAAAGAAGTTCTTCCTAAGATCCAACCTAAAACTCCCCTGGTGCAACTTATGTTACAAAACTCTCTATTCCAAAGCACTGAAATATCATTTCCTCAGGAAAAAGATAGCTTTATTTATTTATTTATTTATTTTTTCCCTAGGAACGCTATTTTCTTTTCTGTTGATTTGACTTGACATGGACATAAATGTTCACAATTATGTTTACTTTACCTGGAAAATTTGCAAGAGAAAACAAATGGTTTATGATTTATCGACTCCAGTTTATCCAAAGCTACATCAAATTTTCATCAGTAAGAACTGCTCTATTTCAAGGAATCATAGAATATCCAAGTTGAAAGGATTCACAAGGATCGAGTCAAACTCCTAAACGCCTGGATCCCCAAAGGACCACCCTCTGCCTTCCCTCCTGTAAAAAAAAAAAAAAAAAAAAAAAAAAAAAAAAAAAAGTTATGTGTCTGAGAGTACTGTCATTGTCCAAATTCCAAATGCTTTTTGAACTCCAGAAGGCTTGGTGCCATGACCACTTCAGAAAGAAGTACGACATACTTAACAATCTTATAGTATAGAGATGATCAGATTAGATGACAGTTGTGGTTACCTTTTGGACTTTCAGTCTTTGAATCAGTGTACTCTGGGAGGAACTGCTTATGTTTCTGGGACACAAAGTGTTTTCTGCTTGACATCCTTTGTGAAAGGCAATGTTTGTGCCATAGTTCATACAGTGTGGATCCTTTCCATTCTCCTTCACCACATAAATAACCCCAACAACCTTAGCAACTTCATAGGAGAGGTGTTTGTTGATCATCCTTGAGGCTCTCCTCTGGACTCATTCTAATAGGTCCATGTCCTTTTTGCGCTGAGGGCCCCAGAGCTGAACACAGTAGTCCAGGTGGGGTCTCACAAGAGCAGAGAAGAGTAGGACAATCACTTTCCTCAACCTTCTGGCCACATTTCTTTTGATGCAGCCCAGGATATGCTTGGCTTTTTGGGCTGCAAGAACACATTGCCAGCTCATGTTGATCAACAAAAACCCTCAGGTCCTTCTCCTCAGGGCTGCTCTCAATTCACTCCACCCAGACTGTATTTGTGCTTGGGATTTCCCCAGTCCAGATGCATGACCTTGCACTTGGCCTTGTTGAACTTCATGAGGTTCATGCAGATAGATCCACCTCTCAAACCTGTCGAAGTTCCTGTGGATGGCATCCGTTTCCTCCATTATGTCAGTTGCACCACACAGATGGTGTCATTGGCAAACTTGCTGAGGGTGCACTCAATCCCATTATCTATGCCATTGATAAAGATATTAAATATCTTTATCTTTAGTCCCAATACTGACTCCCAAAGAACACCACTTTTTACTGATCTCCACTTTGATTATTTGACACTAAGCTGTTGACTGCAACTCTTTGAGTATGACCATCCAGCCAATTCATTATGCGCTGCATGATCTACCCATTAAATCCATGTCTTTCCAATTTAGAGACCAGGATATCATGTGGGACAGTGCCAAATACTTTGCACAAGTCCAGGTAGAAGATGTCAGTTGCTCTTTCCCCATTTGCCAATGTTGTAATCCTGTTGTAGAAGGCCACCAAATCAATCAGGCATGATTTGCCCTTAGAAAAGCCATGTCATCTGTCACCAATCACCTCCGTATTTTCCATGTGCCTTAGCATAGTTTCCAGGAGGATCTGCGCCATAATCTTGTTGGTCACATAGGTGAGAATGATTGGCACGTAGTGTTCTATGTCTTCTTCTTTTTTTTTTTTTTTTTCCCCTTTTTAAAAATGGGAGTTATTCTTTCTCTCTTCCAGTCTGTGGGAGCTTCACAGGACTGCCATGACTTGATATTCCCAGGGACTATAGTGAGGCTGACTGGCTTGTAGCTCTCCAAATAATCCTTCTTGCCCTTAAAAAAGCTTAATAAAAGCCTTTTGACCATTATCAGGGATTTTCCCTAGTCTCCATAATCTCCACTGAGAGTAATAAGAATTTGGATACTTATACTGGGATTCTTATTGCTAAAATTTTGTATTTAGTGTTATTGTGTGCCCCGTATGATATCCTGCTTGCCTTCCATCACCATCTCATTGCTGTTGTCTGCTACTCCTGCGCACATGTTCCAGGTGTCCCATGCATCTCAAATGACACTTAGGACCTGGGTTTGGGCAACTTAAAAGAGTTCATAAAATCTTTTTTATAACATTCAATAACTGTGCTCAGACCTACTGTGATCTAACGGTTTTAAGCACATGAATACTTAAGCTCTTTTCATACATACAAAGAAAAGATTTTTCCTAGGTTGCTGCAGGACAGCAGCTATATTCAGCATGAGATTTACATTTATTCATTGAGATTTATGCTGGACACAGCCAAGCTTCACAAAGTATGTTGTTGAAGTACACATCTGTAAGAAGATATACTTTAATACTAGTTTCTGCCTCAGTGATTACGTAATATAAAAGAAGTATGGTGTTGAATCAGTTCTCTATTTTCTTAGATGAATGCTCTTAACAGTAAACTATACAATTATAGCCACAGTAATCAAAAATATTATCCTATAACTTATTATTATTATTATTTATGCTCCACTATCTGCTTTTCAGTCTAACATTGACATGAAAAAGTAATTTGGCTTTGGATCATTCTGTATTAAAAGTTTACCTAAAATTTCAACTCACTATCTTTTTGTGGGGTTTTGGAATCTATTTGCAGCAGTAGTCTCTTTCAAGATATTTTTCCTTCTTTTATCTTATCATTCTTGGCTCATGATTCTGCACACTGCACATCAGTGTCTCCTAAACATTGCTGATGTATGTTAATGTTAATAAATGAAATTCACCATACTCTGTGGATTGTCAGGTCCCCCTGGTCCACACTATGGAATGTCAGGTCCCCTTACCTATCTCTCTAATTTGTCAACATCTCTCTAAAAGACCTCTCTACCCTTGATGGAGTCATCAACTCCTGCAGCACCTTACACTTGCACTTAGACCTGTTCATGTGGGTCCACTTATCCGGCTTGTTCAGATCCCCTTGGATGGTATCCCTTCCTTATATTATATCAATTGTACCCCTCAGCTTGGTGTCATCTGCAAACTTGACAAGAATGCACTTGATCCCAATGTCTATGTCATTAATAAAGATATTAATCGTTTCCACATTTCCTCACACTTCCCCCCGCCAAAAAAAAAAAAAAAAAAAAAAAAAAAGAACAAACTTGTCTTCCTTCTTGTTCTTTGGAAAGAATTTTCTTTCCAATTCTTCTTTCAGTATAGATGAAAATGTCAATACCTAGTCTGAGGATCACTAAGACACAAGCAAAGTGGCAAAGTGTTTAAGGCTTAGCTTCCCAATGTGATTTCCCACAATGAAATAATATTTTATGCATCATTCATATTTCTTATCTAGGAACAAACAAAACAAAACAAAAAGAAAGTAAAACACCACACTGTAAAATGCTTCTGAGTTTGGTCATTGAGCTCATATTCTCTTTGTCACTGTTTGCATTTCCTAGAGGCCATACATCACCCACAAACAGTATATATGTAGACATGTTATATATATAAAATACTTATTCTAAATTCAACTTTTATAAATCCTTATAACTTTTCATACATTTTGGATTTCTGCCCTATACCACATTCTTAAACAATTCTTTGAACTACTTGGCTAGAATGCAAAATCTTCATTTCTCAAAATAGCATATTCTATAATTTAAGAATTATTGATCTTGTTATTCTGAAGTATATTTTTGGTGAGGTATCAATATATACCATGTGCAGTTCCTTGAATTTCAAGGGTATATCCCTAGTTTGCACAGCCCCTCACGTGTGCTTATCATGCACAGATGCACAAACAAGGTGTGCATTCTGTGTCTTCTGACTGATACATTTGCTTTTATCACCAGTCTCTGCATCTTTCTGTTATCCTCTGTCATCTGTGGACCTTGGCTTTTTACAATGCTTTTCCTCAGGACAGGCATACACATAGATACTTAAAGAGAATGCTTCTGGGAAAATATCTTCTATTGTCAAGGATTTCATCTCTATGCAGAGCAGGATCATATGATCTAGAAATTATTTATTTTATTTCTCTTCTTCCAAGCCTGGTAGTTTTTCAGGCTTTTTGCCTGCCAATAAAAACTCAACTGTGCTTGTATGCTCACAATTAATGGGAAAGGTCACCATCTGTCAAAACAGAGGAAACCTCTTCTATGACTTTACAGATTTTTATGAAGATGACAAGAAACTTAAACAGTTTGTCTTGATTTCCATTTGACATGGCAATCATCGATTAACAGCAATTGCATCTTATTTAAAGAGCTACAAGTCCCAACCATCATATAACGTAATTCAATAATCATGATAAGCTAAGAAAGCATTGATACTACCACTTTCCAGAAAAAGTTATAAAACAAATATGCTGCCACAGAGAACTACTCCACCAGTCAAGAGTAGATGTCTTTTATCCTGAAAAATCACAGACATAAGGCCATCTCTCATCAGTGAACCTAATGCAAGACATTGTTTAAAGTTTTCAAATCCCCAGGTATCTGCTTCTATGAGAATATTCCTAAGGAACACAAAACCTTGGAAGTCAACGAGCATTTAAAATAAATAAATTAATAAATAAAATCAGTCACTGGAGCAGTATCAGTACTTAGATAAATGTCTTTTAAATTGAATAAGAAATATGAAATTCTTAGGGTAGAGCATATACAAGATGTTTAAATGAGGTCTTGAACTCATTCAGAGAGCATTGTACAACTGATCACTACTATGAAAAAAGTACTGGCTTGTACATTGCAGTGAAAGAAAATGGCATATTTTATTAAGCAAATCTAAAATGCTTGCAGGAAATTTGGGAATGTAATGAGCATTTAGACACAGTCCTCTACTGCCACTGTTTTACTGAGTACATTCCTTAATCAGTAATTGAATTTAACTATTTAATTGCACAACTTTTTTTTTTTTTTTTTTTTTTTTTTTTGGTGTGGGAACTGCAAACTGCCTATAATATTTGCTTTCAAAGAGGCAGTTAGTGAATTTTCTATGTAGTTCAAGTCAACAAGTCAACTCTTTGTTGTGGCTTTATCCTGCTCGGCAGCTAAACTCCATCACAACTGCTCTCTCACTCCCTCTCCTCAAAAGAAGAGGAGGAGAAGAAAGTATGCTGGAAAGAAAAAGGATACTTTAATTTAAGGGAGAAAAAAAAAAGAAAAAAAAAAAAAAAAGGAAAGAGGGAGAAAGTGAAAGAAGAAAAGACAATGTGGAGGTAAAGAGACTAAAAATTATTCCTTACTTTGCATCAACATGTGATGTTCAGCTATGTCCCAGAAAGCAGGACCTCAATACAAGGGCCTCAATACAAAGGCCTCAAAGACATTTTTGTAACAAGAGCCCTGCCCAGCTCAGCCCAGCCCAGCCCAGCCCTGCCCTGCCCTCTCCCCCTTCTCCTTCCCCTTTCTCACCTTTTATTGCTGAGTGTGAGACATTATGCTATGCAATATCCCTTTGGTTGGTTTAGGACAGCTGCCCTGGCAATGATCCCTCTCGTTTCTTGTCCACCCCCAGCCTACTGGCTTTCAGGGGTTTGGAGAAAGTCTGTGCCAGGTGATGTTGAAGCTGTGCCAGCACTGTTCAGAAACAGACTAAATTGTTGTGATATTAATGCTGTTCTAGCTACATTGGCAGAGAACAACAGTGTATGGGCTGCTGCAGGGAAAGTTAGCTCCATCCCAGCCAGACCCAGTACAGTGTTGAAACTGCAAAGTCAAACATCTTATTTAGGTACAGGAACCATGCAGATCCAGCTCAGTGCTTCTCAGAAAAATGGGAAAAAATTTAAAGTTGCCTTCCTATAGCAGAAAATGCCCATTTAATGCAAAACAAAACAGCGTCCAGCAAAAGCACCTTGTCTGGAAAGGGGATGACAGAATCACGAAGGCCCATTTGAACTTCTGAGGCTATCTTCAAACAAAGGCAGCAATGGAGAATAAATTTTCTGGAAAAGCCATTTTCATCACAAGCTTTTGAAGCAGTAAGAGAGGCCCTTGCAGAGATGAAAAAATCAGCAGTGCCATGGTGCAGAACATTGCACCCAGGTAACTTTGCTTGTGCCTACATTCATCATTAACTTGACTGGTCTTAATACTTCCCACTCTCTTTGGGCAGTATCCAGCTGTGACACACACACAGACTCCCATGCCAATGGTGTACAATTCCATAAGGCTGGACCTGCAAAGAAGAATGCAAAAAGGGTATTTAAAAATCACTATTTCCATATTTTATATGAAGCATCCACATGCTTTTTAAGAGGATGTATGATAGATAAAATTAAAGAACGCTTCTAAAATCAAGACCCAAAGTTACAGTCTGCCCAGCCCAATTTCCACTATTTTAAATAAACTGTTAGTAATGCAGGTTCTTCTAAAACCAACTACTTCAGTGCTAATTGTTGAAGGAAGATGTAAGTTACAGGATTTCTAAGGAATGGTAAGTAAACACTTCCATAGCCTTTTATTTTTTCCTTGCTTCTCAGTTTCCTTAGTGAAAAGATAACCGTAGGATTATTTTGTGAATTTGTCACATAAATCTACACTCTGACCTAATGTCCACAGATACTAATATGTTTGACCTTTATTAAATAGTTCTCTCTTACTAAGGCAAAGGTGGTGAGAAAGACAGTAATGAGATAGGCTGTCATTCTGCTGAAGAAAAAAGTAAGAAAGAAATTAGATGAAAAGCTGCTCAAGTGTTAAAGGTTCTAAATCTTTTAATGTCATTCCTGTAGCTCATAACAAACAATTTAATGTAGTTTGACATGACCTGTACATTTGTTCTTTGCTAGGTCCAAACACAGTAACACTGTTTGTAAAACTGAATGTCTTCCAAGAACATATTTCTTACACCAAAGTAGAAAATATTTTAAATCAATTATTTTAAATCAATTATTTTAAATCATTTTTTTAATACTAAGCTATTGTTTATTTTATTTATTTTACTTTTGATTTTTTTTTTCCCATTATTTACTTATGCTTTGTTTTCTCATACATACAGACCAATAATGCACACAAGGAATGTTTGAACGTGTGATACATGATGACACATATTTTCCATCTCTTTAACTAAAAAGACCTAAGAGAACAGTAATTCTTTCAAAACCACAAACGAACTTTAAAATGGACTTTTTGATTTCCAGTTTTTGGTTTGGTTTGGTTTTCAAAATAGAACAGTTGGATCCTCGGCCATTGTTTAGATATATCATTATTGGACATTCACTTTTCCCCGCTTGAATGAGCTACTTATTAAAGGCATGTATTCAACTCTTGCACTGAACATGTGTTTAACAGTCTCAAGTTGTGCCAGGGGAGTTTAGATTGGACATTAGGGAGAATTTATTCATGAGGAGGCGGTGGTCAGGCACTGGAACCATCTGGAACAGGGAAGTGGTGAACTCCCTGTCCCTGGAGGTATTCCAGAGACATATTACACCAAGAGACATTGTTTAGTGTTGGGACCTAGGAGGTCAGGTTGATAGTTGGACTTGATATTCTTGGTCTTTTTCAACCTAGGTGATACTATGATTCTATTTTTTTGTGTGTTAGAGGCTATTGAGAGTCACATACTGAAGATGATACAGTTATGTATATTCACAGACACAGACATATATATATGCCTTATATATGCCTTATTTCTGTAAAGCATGATTTGCCACATTGTTTTTTGATTCAGAAAAACTCAGCTCTTTCTATCCCTAGTCTTTCCTTTCATCTTTCTGGAATATAATGACCATATCTTTGAACACATTTGTGAATGTGGCAAATACATATGAAAAACAGATAGTTAAGAGATATGAATATGAATAGAATTAGGTAAAATAGCTGGACATTCATATAAATATGATAATGTAATTGTTCTACTTGTTACATTTAAAAACTGTACAGTAATATGCATGCAAACATTTGTGTTGCTCATATATTATAGAATCACAGAATGGTTTGGGTTGGAAGGGTCCCTAAAGATCGTCTAATTCCAACTGCAACCTTACAACAGGTTGGTCAACACCCCATCCAACCTGGCCTTAAATGTTTCCAGGGATGGGGCATCCACAGCTTCTCTGGGCAACCCGTTCCAGTGCCTCACCACCCTCAGAGTAAAGAATTTCCTCATATGTAATCTAAGTCTACTCTCTTTTCGTTTAAAACTATTACTCCTTGCCCTATCACTATATTCCCTAACAGTCCCTCTCCAGCTTTCCTGTAGACATCCTTTAGGTCACTGTGAGTTCTCCCCAGAACCATATCTTCTTCAGACTGAATAAATCCCAACTCCCTCAGCCTGTCTTCATAGGAGAGGTGTTTGTTAATCATCCCTGTGCCCCTCCTCTGGACTCATTCTAATATGTCTGTGTCCTTGTGCTGGGGGCCCCAGAATTGAACACAGTATGCCAGGTGGGGTCTCACAAGAGCGGAGTAGAGGGGCAGAATCACCTTCCTTGCTTTGCTGGCCACACTTCTTTTGATGCAGCCTTTGTCGGCCTTCTGGGCTGCAAGCACACATTGCTGGCTCACGTTGAGCTTCTTATCAACCAACACCCTCAGGTCCTTCCCCTCAGAGCTGTTCTCAATCCACTCTCCTCCCAGCCTTTATTTGTGCTTGGGGTTCCTTAGAAATTGCTTCTTTACTAGTTACTAAAGAGAACAGAATCACTTGTAATAATCTTCTATTCACTTTCCAGTAAATTAGTTCAGTAAATCCAATTCAGCAAGTAAATGAGTAGAACCCACAATAATAGCATGTAAATGAGAAGAACCAACATTAATCATGCCTAGTCTGAACTGTGGCCCTTTAAGGAGAGGATCAACTATCCTGGAGTCTATGGAAAGGTATCCTTGAACCCTTCATAGGGGTGGGCAGGCATATCCAGAGAGCAGTTCAGACTTCAGACCAGGTTGGGCTGGCCTCTGGAAATACAATTTTTTTCCCCTATTTTTCAGCTTAAATTCTGAGAATGAAATAGGCCTAAACCTAGACTTCATGTGTTATCAGGTTGTATGACTAGTAGGAGATGCTCATTTATTTGACTCTATGTAAATGAGTAACATCTCCAAACTTTTCTTCCCTCAAGTAAAATGTTTAATTTGCTGGAAGTTGCTTTTTTTTCTCTGATTAGTTAAAATTTAATTTTTGAATAGCTGACTGTTTACTAAACCTATGCATTTTGTCTATACAAATACTGGCATTAACTTCAGAAAGATTATCTGTGGACTGAAATCTTGCACAATGTCAGGAAATATATCAGCACTTGCAAATCAGTAAACAACCCTGTGCTGAGGAAAAATAATAATAATAACAAAAACAGCAACTTTGAGTTTAAATTATATCAGAATGAAATATGAGTAACTCATTGAAATCATGATGTCAATATCAGAGCAAAAATTGGAGATCATTCTTTAGATTTTTTCTGTCTGACAAATGATTTTTAAATGGCTTAAGTTGATAAACAGCTTAAGTAGAACAACAGCTTTATATCACAGAAATTAAAACAAGTATTTCTGGGCAAGTCAAGCAAGAGAATATTCTCTTACCTAGTTAAATTATGAGGAAAATTATTACTTTTTTTTAATGTTATTTATTTAATAATGAATATTAATAAAAGATCAGGTTTGGGAATTTTAAAACCTGACGTTCTTTTCCCGTGAAAGGATAGAGAAATATAACATAATTAACACTTGATATTATTACTCTGCATCTAATGTAAAATTGTTCCAAAAATAGATTAAACTTAATTATGATTCTCTCAACAAAGACATGCCTGCTGTTCAAGTAAAGTTCAAATTAAGCATTTTAAAGTCATTATTTATCTTAAATTGAATATATTGTATCTTGATATGTTGGTGAAACTGATATCTATTCATTTTAAATCTCTTTCTCCTAATGGAATGAACATTAATTTTAAGTCTTTTTTTTTTTTCCTCCCCAAAAGCATTTGCTTTAACTAAACTAGTTTATATTCCCCTGTAGAATAATAAAATGTGAATTTTCACTGTATTTTAGCATTCAATCAAGTGCAGATTTTGTTAAAAACAAAGCTAAACCCTTGATACAATTTCTGTTTCTATCACAGCCATTTAATATAATTTAAATGAATAAATTAAAGATTTTCTGTATACTATATAATTTATTTTAAATATGATCTTATGATTTCTAACTGAATTTATTTTATTTAATTGCAGTAAGTGATAATGTTTTCTAAATGGAAAAGACTGTGTCATTCCTCCAAAAAGCAAGCACTGTGTTTTACTGTTTCATTACAGACAGATTTTTTTTCATCCTTTTATTTTTTATTTTCTTTTTGGCTAAAAAGGGAATCACTAGGAAAACCGTAGTCATTAAAATTTTCTTAAAAACAAAATTTAACATGTTACCTGGGTAAATATAATTGTTATGTGGCTTCCTACGTAATTTGAATTTCTGGATTCAAATACTTTCTTTAGTAGATAATCTTATCAAAAGAAATAATTCAGTCATTTTCTACCATTCACATTAATTCTGGGATTACATTAGTTAGCCTAAATTAGTTTAGATTTCAACCTGAATTATTTCATAAATCTATTATTATTACTTTTCTGAAATTTACTTCTTATTTCTTCTTAACCAAGTGGCGGTTTGAAATGCTTTAGGTGAAGTTAGGTATAGTAGAAGAATTATTGGCTAATAAACAAAGAAAACTTAAAGAAAAGTAGTTGGCGATTAACAGAAACCAGAGGTCTATTAATTCCTATGATCTGTAAAGCTTTATTCATGTTACTTAAGAAATAACTGTGACAAGTTAATTCAAAAAGTTAATGACATAATACCTATGAAAAGACTAACCAATAGGTATGGAGCTAGAAAGTAGGCTATTTCTTCTATTGCTTTTACTACTTGTTCAGTGCACTGAAAATTTCCAGATCACTGGAAATCAAAGTTCATCAAAGTGAAGCCTATGGCAACTATTGAAATTACTTAAAAACTACAGAAACTTTCACCAGTGAAAATATCTAATTGTATGTAGGAGTCACACTAATATGAAAACTGAAAATGGAGCTCAATGCTTAACAAAAAGAAATTATGTTTTATTATATTGTGATGTGGTGGCAAAATTATTAATACCTAAGATTTGATACAACTGAATAGGAAACTTTTCCTCTCAACCAAAGCTAGCAGTCTGATTATTCCATCTCCCACTTCACTTTCAAGCTAAGATAATACAGGCTCCACAAAGAGCATATTGCCAACTGTAGCAGTTAGCTAATTATTTGAGTCCATCTCCATGCATCAGTATTTGCCCTTATTAACACATAAATGATCGTCTGAAGTTCCTTCTCTCTAAAGAATGCATATCCAACTTTGTTAACATTATATTTTCCTTACTTCTTTCATTTGAAACAGTATGTTAGTTCTGTCTTTGTAACCATTAGAAGGGAACACAGGGGCAGAGGGACTGCAGGAGCATTCTCTTACTATGGTCACAGTTAATAAAGCTTCTGTCTGACCTGTCTTAAATTGTAATTGTGTTACTACACACTTGGAGTCCTGACATTCCTGACAGTATCACAACATAAGACCAAATCTACACAAATCTTTTTCTGTGTCAGATACCCTCTCATTTTAAAGACTTAACAGTCTGTTGACCTGGTTTCACAAAAACAAAATACAACATACCCAATCTGAAGAGCCGTGTATTTTAATACCAAAAACAAGAACAAAAAGGTTTGTTTTTGTTTTTGTTTTTGTTTTTTCATGAAGAAAGCAAGTGAAGTGGTAATACCATGTGTAATTGCCTGTTTCAGTGAGTGAATAAGACAGTTAGTTAATCTCTATATATCATTGGTATGTGGGAATGTTATATTGTTTTGGGAAAGATTTAAGATTCTCCAAGGATATAGCTCATACAGTCATACAGGCTTCCCACTGAAGGTTGTCACCTCTTTTTCTCCACCACTCCCCCTTCCCTTTTAAGATTTCCTCCCACCTACAAAAGTGATGCTCAAACGAGTGGTGCAACTATACTGCTTTTAGATAAAGAATACAATGTCTTTACAGAGTTTCAAATTTAAGCCAGTGAGTTCACTTGCATAAGAAATCATACGAACACTAGAAAGCATAAAATTGTGAAATGCTTTAAATTTATATTTAATTTTCTTTAAACACAAAATATTGTGTTATAGTCAAAACCAACATAAAGCAGACATTCAAGTCCAATGTAACATTAATTCAAATGTTCATGAAGTTCAAACTGGAATCTTAAACAGTTTCAGATGCATTTGATTCCTACTTTATGTATTCAGTTTTTGTGAAGCCCAAGATAAACGTTCAGGAATATAAACAGAGAGAAAAAAATAATGAAAAAAGTCTTCAAATATTTTCCACTATGATACAAATCTCACTGAAACTCTCATAACGTTTTGGAGCTTATATATATATATATATATTTTTATATATATATATATATTTTATAATTGTATATTTATTTATAAATTATATTATTTTATTTATATTTGTTTTAACTACAGCTGTCCAGGTTTACATTCAGAACTACTATTCTTTGTGATTCTTTGCTGATTTTCAGAAATGTTGAGCATTTAAAAATATAACATACTCAAGCTGTGGCTATGCATTATTCAGAATACAATGATTCCAGAAATCTGCAAAGCTAGCTAGATAAATAAATAAGTTCATTGTCTGGTGAACTCACATTGCTTTTCCATAATTTAAATGATGTTTGCTTTCTACTCACCCATGACACATTTTATCTAGATAATCTGGATAATGAAAAGTTAACTTTGAAATAACTGCCAACATTGAAAGCAATTACACATGTAATCTCTAATTTAAAGCACATGTAAATTTATGTAAACATATGTCAGACTAGTAATGGCAAATTATCAATGTCATTCTCATCGATGCCCTTGATTTGCTCCATTAATCAAAAGGGATGGCCTAAATCCAAGCCTAATCTCTGGTTTGAAAATCTGCACTTTTTCTTGACAGAGGGTCAGATTTCCTTCCCAGTCTATCATCCCCTATTGCAATCCTCATATGACCTATGATGGAAGTGTAGTATAGTTTGGAAGTTAACCACAAAAGAAAAGAAATAATGTCACCTAAAGTCAAGATTAAGTCACTTCTGAACATCTGAAAAGAGGATCTCATAATACATACAATATTACATTTGCAATTTGTCATCCTTTGATCAGTCATTAAATGATGTATTACAGCTAACCTTTACATGCCTTCAATAAAGCTGTGGAGGGATGTTTAATTACTTCTCATAACAGGGACTGAGCTGTAAAAGGGAAAGAATGCATAGCAAAAAGTGAATGTTAATAGTGAGAATCTCAACCACTATACAGGAAGTCTGCAAGGTGAACATTGATCCCAGCTAATGTAATGGAGATTTTGAGGAGATAAGATTGCCACTGCTGTCCTGCCAACACTTTAATGATTTAAGTTGCAGTGAATGACCTGTCTCTCCAGGTATTTCCAGGTCATGGCAACTCCTAAAGTTATCATTCACTCCATCTGAAAACAACCACAGCACACACACAAAACAAAACAAAACAACAAAAAAAAAAAAAGATGAAAAAGGAAAAAAAAGGGGGGGGGGGGAACTAATCGGTTTAAGTACTTCAGTCTAGAAATAACCGAACAGTAAATATTTAATTAAGGAAAAGATTGTGATTAAACTATAGTTTTAGGGACAGCATTTCAAATATAGGTACCTATCCATCTCCTGTAAGTGTTAATATTGAAAGCATCTGTGTTATCTCAGAGCTAGAGTCAATAATTTTTAGAACATTGCAACATAATGGCCCAGGCTTACAAATAAAAACAATTATTAACCCTGAAATACATTTCTGAACCAAGTAATGTACATGACAGATTAATGTCTGGCAAACTTGTGATAACACAGCCACTGGTTTTTAATAGTGTTAGTGCTCCGTTACTCAGATCTTATCCATATTGATAGATTCATACATCTAAAAGAAAATAATCCTTCAGTTTCTTTATTGAAAGAAAATGGAAGTTAGATAAAAGACATTACAGCTATTGAATCTCAGGGGTTTGGCAGAAATTACACAGCATCTTCTGAATACTAACATCACAGTACAAATAACACTTTGAGGTAATTCTATTTGGAGGTCTGGGAGTGTCAGGTACTGAAAATTGCAATTATTCTAGCTAATGTGTTTGATTAAAGGAAAGCTTCTCTGGAGTGGATTCCAAAAAACTGTTAATGTTCTAGAACAGTTAAAAACATGGAGCAATATTTCAGAGACAGAGAGAGAGAGAGAGGGAGAGAGAGAAAGAGAGAAGAGAGAGAAGAGAGATTTATACATGTATATACATATACAAATATATGCACATATATACCCTGAACGTGTGCGGGATTTGCTACTCCACCTGGATCCCTACAAGTCCATGGGTCCGGATGGGATTCATCCCCGGGTGCTGAAAGAGCTGGCGGACGTCATCGCGGAACCTCTCTCAATTATTTTTCAACGATCCTGGGAATCTGGAGAGGTCCCGGTAGACTGGAAACTGGCAAATGTTGTGCCGATTTTCAAGAAGGGTCAGAAAGAAGACCCTAGCAATTACAGGCCTGTCAGTCTCACGTCAGTGCCTGGTAAAATCATGGAGAAGATGGTTCTCGAACTTATTGAGGCGCACCTGGGGGACAAAGCAGTCATTGGTCCCAGCCAGCATGGGTTTGTGAAGGGCAGGTCCTGCCTAACTAACCTGATTTCCTTTTATGATAAGATCACCCGTATGGTGGATCAAGGGAAACCAGCTGATGTGATTTTTTTGGACATCAGCAAGGCTTTTGACACGGTCTCCCATAGGATCCTACTGGACAAAATGTCCACCATACAGCTAAATAAAAACATCATACGATGGGTGAGCAATTGGCTAATGGGCAGGGCCCAAAGGGTTATGGTGAATGGCGCTGCGTCAGGCTGGCGGGTGGTCACTAGTGGGGTCCCTCAAGGCTCCATTTTAGGGCCGGTACTTTTCAATATTTTTATAAACGATCTGGATGTAGGAATAGAAGGTATTTTGAGCAAGTTTGCCGATGACACCAAACTTGGAGGAGTTGTGGACTCGAATGAGGGTGGAAAGGCCTTGCAGAGGGATCTGGATAGGTTGGAGAGCTGGGCGATCGCCAACCGCATGAAGTTCAATAAGAGCAAGTGCCGGGTCCTGCACCTGGGACGGGGAAACCCTGGCTGCACGTACAGACTGGGCGATGAGACGCTGGAGAGCAGCCTTGAAGAGAGGGATCTGGGGGTCGTGGTAGACAGCAAGTTGAATATGAGCCAGCAGTGTGCCCTGGCAGCCAGGAGGGCCAACCGTATCCTGGGGTGCATCAAGCACGGCATCGCTAGTAGGTCGAGGGAGGTGATTGTCCCGCTCTACTCTGCGCTGGTGCGACCTCACCTCGAGTACTGTGTGCAGTTCTGGGCACCACAGTATAAAAAGGACATGAAACTGTTGGAGAGTGTCCAGAGGAGGGCTACGAAGATGGTGAAAGGCCTGGAGGGGAAGATGTACGAGGAACGGCTGAGGGCACTGGGCCTGTTCAGCCTGGAGAAGAGGAGGCTGAGGGGAGACCTCATCGCAGTCTACAACTTCCTCGTAAGGGGGTGTCGAGAGGCAGGAGACCTTTTCTCCATTAACACCAGCGACAGGACCCACGGGAATGGGGTTAAGCTGAAGCAGGGGAAGTTTAGGCTTGACATCAGGAGGAAGTTCTTCACAGAGAGAGTGGTTGCACACTGGAACAGGCTCCCCAGGGAAGTGGTCACTGCACCGAGCCTGACTGAATTTAAGAAGAGATTGGACTGTGCGCTTAGTCACATGGTCTGAACTTTTGGGTAGACCTGTGCGGTGTCAAGAGTTGGACTTGATGATCCTTAAGGGTCCCTTCCAACTCAGGATATTCTATGATTCTATGATTCTATGATTCTATACCTACACATATATATGTACATATATACCTACACATACCCTTCTATAAAAAGGTCACAAGGAGGAAACAGGAACTACAGGCCTGTCAGCCTGACCTCAGTGCCAGGAAAGGTGATGGAATAGGTCATCTTGAATGCAGTCACAGAGCATATGGGGGACAAATGGGGGATCAGGCCCAGTCATGGGTTCATGAAAGGCAAGTCCTGCCTGACCAACCTCATCTCCTTCTATGACTGGCTAACCTGCCCAGTGGATGAGGGAAAGGCTATTGATGTAGTCTACCTAGACTTCAGCAAGGCCTTTGACATGGTCTCCCACACTATTCTCCTGGAGAAGCTGGCAGCCAATGGCTTGGACAGGTACACTCTTTGCTGGGTTAAAAATGGGCTGGACGGCCAGGCCGAGAGAGTGGTGGTGAATGGAGTGAAATCCAGCTGGTGGCTGGTGTCACCAGGGGTTGGTGTTGGGGCCCACCATCTTTAATATCTTTATTGATGGTTTGGATGAGGGAATTGAGTGCACCCTCAGTAAGTCTGCAGACAACACCAAGCTGGGAGGAGGTGTCGATCTGCTAGAGGGTAGGAAGGCTCTGCAGAGGAACCTGAACAAGATGGGTCGATGGGCAGAGGTTCAACATGGCTAAGCACCAGGTCCTGCACTTTGGCCACAACAACCCCATGAAGTGCTACAACCATGGGGCAGAGTGGCTGGAAAGCTGTGCAGAGGAAAAAGATCTGGGGATGCTGAATAATACTCACCTGAACATGAGCTGGAAGTGTGCCCAGGTGGCCAAGAAGGCCAGTGTCATCCTGGCTTGTATCAGGAATAGTATAACCAGCAGGATCAAGGAGGTGATCATCCCCTTGTACTCTGCTCCAGTGAGGCTGTACCTCAAATGCTGTGTTCGGGTTTGGGCCCCTCAGTGCAAAAAGAACATCAAGGCCCTGGAGAGTGTCCAGAGAAGGGCTACAAAGATGGTGAAGGGTCTGGAACACAAGTCCTGTGAGTAGTGGCTGAGGTCACTGGGGTTGTTTAGTCTGGAAAAGAGGAGGCTCAGGGGAGAGCCTTCTCATTATTGCTTTCTACAACTGCCTGAAAGGAAGGTGTGTGGAGCTGGGGGTCAGCATCTTGTTGCAGATAACCAGCAATAGGAAATGGCCTCAAGTTGCACCAGGGGAAGTTTAGCTTGGAAATTAGGAGACATTTCATCTCAGAAAGAGTAGTCAGACATTGAAATGGGTTTCCCAGGGAGGTGGTGGCGTCACCGTCCCTGGGGGTGTTTAAAGAAATATTGGATGTGGTGCTTAGAGATATGGTTTAGTGGGTGACATTGGTAGAATGGTTCAACCAGATGATCTTGGAGGTCTTTTCCAACCTTAATGATTCTATGATTCTATGATAAGTTTAGCTTTGGCACTTTTTCCCATATGATATACTTGTGGGAATTTTTCTTTGTTTTTAGAAATCACTATCACTTAGTGTTTTTGGACACATTAGCAGCAGTTGAGATGCAGTTTGCGAAATTTTGATATCTGTGACGTTATCACACAAAAAAAAAAAAAAAAAAAAAAAAAAAAAGCCCTTCTCTCATAAGAGAGAACTAGCAATATGTTTACTGATGGAAATACTGATTTAGCAAAGATAAATCATGAATAAAACAGTGGAAGGTGTCTGTAGCCATGGCAGATCAGCTGGAACTAGATAATCTTTAAGGTCCTTTCCAACCAAAACCATTCTGTGATTCTATGATTCTATATGTCCCCCTGGTGCCAACAACTGGGGAGACTGGGTGTCAGCTGTGAGAGGGATCCACATTGTAAATACATGTATATATATACAATGTAATATGCATAATATAGAATCATAGAATGGCTCGGGCTGGAAGTGACCTTAAAGATCATCTAACTCCAACACCTCTGCCATAGGCAGGGATGCCACTCACTAGATCAGTTTGGCCAAGGTCCCATCCAGACTGGCCTTTAACACCTCCAGAGATGGGACATCCACAAGTTCTCTTGGCAACCTGCTCCAGTGCCTTACTACCCTTACGGTGAAGAATTTCCTCTTATGTCTAGTCTAAAACTACCTGCTTTTAGTTTAAAACCATTCCTCCTTGTCCTGTCATTATCTATCCAAGTAAAGAGTCAGTCTCCATCTTTTTTATAAGACCTGTTAAAATATTGAAAGGCTGCAGTGAGGTCCTCCCTGGAGCCTTCTCTTCTGTAGACTGAACATCCCTAGCTCTCTCAGCCTTTCTTCATAGGTGAGGTGCTCCAGCATTCTGATCTTTGTAGCCCTCCTCTGGACTCACTCTAACAGATCAATATCCTTCTTGTTCTGGGGGCCCCAACCCTGGGCACAGTACTTCAGGTGGGGCAGAGTAGAGGGAGACAATCACCTCCCTTGACCAGCTGGTCACACCTCTTTTGATGCAGCCCAGAAAGCAGTTGGCCTTCTGGTCTGCAAATTCACACTGCTGGCTCATGTCAAGACTTTCATCTGCTAGAACCCCCAAGTTTTTCTCTGCAGGGCTGCTCTCAAGGAGTTCTTCTCCCAGTCTGTACTCCTGTCCGGGGTTGCCCTGACCCAGGTGCAGCACCCTGATCTTGGTCTTGTTCAACTTCATGCGGTTCATGCGGGCCCAATTATCCAGCCAGTTTAGATCCTTTTGAATGGCATCTCTTCCTTCTGTTGTATCAACTGCACTACTCAGCTTTGTGTCACCTGCAAACTTGCTGAGGGTGCAATCAAACCAATCGTCTATGTTATTGATGAAGATATTGAAAAGCACCTGTCCTAAGACAGACCCCTGAGGGACACTGCTCATCACTGGTCTTCACTGGGGCATAGAACAATTCACCACTACCCTCTGGGTGTGGCCATCGAGCCAATTCCTTATTCACCAGATGGTATACTCCTCAAATCCATATCCTTCCAATTTAGAGATTAGGATGTCATGTGGGAGTTTGTCAAAGGCCTTACAGAAGTCTAGGTAGGTGATAGCAATCGGTCTTCTCCTGTTGACTGATGCAGTCACTCCATCATAGAAGGCCGCCAGATTGGTCAGGCATGATTTACCATTGGTGAAGCCACACTGGCTGTCCTGGATCACCTCCTTATCCTGCATGTGCCTTAACATTGCCCCCAGGAGGATTCATTCCATGATCTTGCCAGCCACAGAGGTGAGGTTCACCAGTCTGTAGTTTCCCAGGTCCTCCTTTCTATACTTCTAAAAAAAAATAGGAGTGTGTTTCCCTTTTTTCAGTCACTGGGGACTTCACCTGACTCCCACAATTTTTCAAACATGATGGAGAGTGTCTTGGCAAT
Source organism: Anas platyrhynchos (assembly GCF_047663525.1). Taxonomy (NCBI): domain Eukaryota; kingdom Metazoa; phylum Chordata; class Aves; order Anseriformes; family Anatidae; genus Anas; species Anas platyrhynchos. The sequence goes on from NC_092587.1 coordinate 134,917,048, forward strand.
TACATCAGTCAATTCTCTCAAGACCCTGGGATGCATATCATCAGGTCCCATAGACTTGTAGTTGTTAAGTTGCAGATAAAATTGTTGCTAGTTATTAAATTACAGATGTGATGCTCTGGGGCCCATAAAAGGAGAGCGTGCCAACAACAACAATGGTAATGGTCAAGACCAAGGAAAGGGCAACTGTAAAAGGTAGACTGGCAAACCACTTCTTTAAGAACCAGTTCTACAAAAAAAGCACAGAGGGTGTTGGTAATTGGAGATTCCTCCCTGAGAGGTACTGAGGTGCATATTTGACACCCAGACAATCTCTCAAGAGAGGTTTGCTGCCTACCCTGGGCCTGCATTCATGACATCACAAAGAGGCTACCGAGCTTGGTCAAGCTCGATGACTCTTGCCCACTCCTGCTCCTTCTGTCCCCTAGAGGGACAACTGAGATTATTACAAGGAGACTCAGAAACATCAAAAGGGACTTTACATCTATTGGAAAATGCTGAAGGGATCAGGCGCACAAGTCGTGTTCTCTTCAGTCCTCCCAGCCATAGACTGGGACCCAAAGAGGAGGCAGCATATAGGTAAGGTGAATGATTGGCTGTGTAGCTGGTTCCATGATCAAGGTTTCATGTTCTACGATCTTGGGAGTAATTTAGAGAGACTGGGCATGCTTACACAGGATGAAGCACACCTGACCAAGTGGGTCAAGAGTGTTTTGGGCAGCAAGCTGGCCAGATTCATTAGCGAGGCTTTAAACTAGATTTGTTGGGGGAAGGGAATGTACCTGTAAGTGACTCAAAGGAACTCCTGAATGCCAATGTTTTAAGTAGCAGGGAAACACCTGTAAATCATTGTTTAGGAATTAGGAAGGACTCCTCTAAAAAGGCGTCATAGCCCACAGCCCAGCTGAAATGCCTCTACACCAATGCACACAGCATGGGAAACAAGCAGGAGGAGGTGGAAGCCACAGTGCAATTAGAAAACTATGATCTAATTGCTATCATGGAAACGTGGTGGGATGACTCACACAGCTGGAACACTGGAATGGAGGACTACTAACTTTAGAAGAGAGACAGGCAGGGATAGAAGGTTGGGGGTGTTGTCCCTGTATGTTAAGAAATCAATAGATTGTGAAGTTACCTCTAAGAAACTGCCAAGACCAGGTTGAGAGCCTCTGTGTAAAAATTAAGGAGTGGACCAACAAAGGATATCTTGTGGTTGGGGTCTACTACAGGCCACCCAATCAAGAGGCCTGTTGATGATGTCTTCTTGCTCCAACTACAGAAAGCATCGCACGCAGGGTCTCTCAACCTCCTGAGGGATTTCAACCACCCCAATGTCTGCTGGGAAAGCCATGTGGTAGGAAGTAAGCAATCCAGGAGACTCCTGGAATGCATTGAGGATATCTTCTTCATCCACATATTAGACAAACCAACCAGAGGAGAAGCGTTACTGGACCTGGTGCTCACTAATGCAGAAGAGCTCATAATAATATGTATGTGTTCTGGCTGAGGTGGCTGAAGATCCTCGACTGAGTCTCAGAGAGGGGAGCAGGATGAGGCCGCTGGTGCTATCTGTTTTTGTTTGAGTTCTCTGTATGTGTACATGTGTTATTTGTGTAGCCAAACATATATATATGTATATGTTGCATACAGTGTAAACTTCCTATCAGTAATACACACTCAACCTTGACACCAGAATGATCATCTATTGAATCAGACTAGAATGAACTAGAGACAGATAGAGGAGGCCTGGCAGACATGAGAACAGGAAACTCTTACATTTCCAAGTTTGCCAGACCAGGCAGTGCTAACAGATGTTAAAGCCAGAGCTACCTCTGCCTATTCTCCTTTCACAGAAGTAGCAGACCACTACACCCAAATTAGAGAATCCCTACCCACAAATCAACATGAACATTTTTGAAAGCAAGAAGTGGATGCTGAGCTGTAATGAAGGCAATTCAGACTAAGCAGTATGTTAGTCCATCTTCTGAACTTTGCCAACTCTAGAGAAGAATAGCAGAACCCCTCTTTACACTTATTGTGTAAAGACCTCATGACCATTAACACAATTTAGACTGAGAGTTTTGCCACCAGTGTTCCAGCTGACTTCCTTCCTCCTTCATCAGATGCAGACCATCTGTGCATGACCATGCAGTACAAAAATGGAGGGAAGGAAATGCAGAAGTGGCAGTACTGAGAAGGAAGAGTAAGTGTTGAAGTAAAATTCACTGCATAATATCATTACAGTGATCTGCCAGCTGCACAGTAATGGTATGATACAGCTGATGACAGCATAATTCTGAAAAACAGTCAGAGACTTCATTAAGCTAAATAAAAGCACTAAAGATTTCTTTCTTTTTGAGGGATGTAACAGTAAGAGCAGAGAAATCCTTCACATGAGGCAGAAAGAGGGGCTACAAATCTGAGCAGCTGAATTTGGGGTACTGTCCAGTTACTAAGCATTTCATTCTCAGACATGGCTGTGGCCATAGTGAGGACAGCCCTAGGGGACAGGGCTGGGCAAGGACAGTCAAGGCTGTTGGTGCCCTAAGGGACCTGACAATGCAGAAGTTTCATGATTGCTATAAGGACCACACTATGAACTAATTCAGAAGTGCCATCATATATATGGATGCTGAAGTGAATGAAAAATATTTTTTTCATCTAGAAAAATATGCATTTCTTCCCTATTAATTGTTTTATAATGAATACTGCAGAATAAAAAAAAAAAAAAAAAAAAAAAAAGTTCTAATTATAGAACCTCTTTAATTTGAATAGATTTCATACATTTTTTCCATCTTATTAACCCCAGTACTTACCTCCTTTGCTGATAAGGGAGGATAATTTATATTCATTCCCTTGTTTAATTGTGCCACTTGCACAATAGGTGCTCTCTGTGGTAGTTCATATAATGTTCAGATCAAAGCTGTGACACTGTTACACATTGTCTGTATTTAAATTCTTAATCATATATACTCCCTTTCTACATTAAAATGTCTGCAAGTGGAAAGATCAAAAAGGTTGATAAGATTTGGTCACATGACACTTCTTTTCTCACAGGTCATGGACACTTTAGACATCATCTCAGGATGCCCAAAAAGCTAGGATTATGCCTTGAATAGTGAACAAGTGAATTTCAAATTGTCCAGTCCAGGAAGACAATATTCCCTCATACCATTGTACTTTGTTTTCCACACGGAGAAAGTAATGATGTGCCATCCGCAAAGGAATATTGTCTTGGAGGACCAGAAGTCCTGGGAATGCAATGCTTCCAGACGTTGCTCAGAATCACCTCAGCCTTTGATCCCAAAATTCTCCTATATCCATCTCCTTGGTGTGACCAACACCACTACAGATAGTCATAATGTTTACTCTGTGAGACTGATGGACTTAGCTGATTAATTGTAACAGGGAAACCTGCAAGCAGCTTCCACTTGGCAACAGGCCTTTATGCCACCTGCCTGAGTCTTTTTAACTTGATGTTAAGCAACGTATTTATGTGTAATGTTCCTCTGCTTGACAGTAGAAATGATGAATAGAGCTGTTTACTAATACGAAAATCCTATAAAGCTCTAAAAACTACAATGCTGGCAAACCTCACCACAGACAGGATCTACACGCTGACAGTACTCCTGACTAGAGTACTGTCCGATGCTGTAAAACTTGGGGTTCCCACCATCTGGAGAGATATAAGATTAGATTATCTATGCTATCATATCTTCTTCCTTCTCCTGTTAAGTCACATAATGGTATGTTAATCAATATCTGACAGTCTGAGTATCTTTCTTACTGGAATCCAAAATGAACATTAACACCATTGCATTACATTAAGTGTTTGCTGCATGTGCAAGTCCAGTACCACTGCCAGAACCTGCTTCCCAGATTCAGCAGTCTGGTGGTAAAAGGTGACTAGAAATGGATAGTAATGTCTCTGGTGTCAATGTTCACTGCAGAAATCAACACATACATAGGTTGTCTTCAGAAACTTTTTCCATAGAAGCAGAACTGCCTAATGCTGTAAGCACTAATTTGATCTTTCTATCAAATAAGTCTTATGATACACTATATTCTGGTGCTATGCCACAAAACAACCCACCAAGGGAACAGAAGTGAACAAGGGGAAATGGCACCTGACCAAATAGTCTAGCTATGAAAAAGGGATGAGTGCTTTCTCCAAATAATTCTTCATAAGATAACAAGAATATTATTATCCTCATGTTATCTTTTTTGTGTTTCTAACCAAAACTGAGTAGCATTTGAAAAATGGGAGTAAGCAAGCAATTGTAGTGGAGCTCAGCTGCCCAGCTGAGTAAAACCATTACACATTGCTTAATAATAAACTTAAAATGATTAGGAAAATGGAAAAGATATGACAACTGACACACAAATACTAGCATTTACTTCATTAACAAATTCTTGCTATGTGAAGCTAAAAATTCCTTGCTATTATCAAAAGGAAACTTAAAATTCTGGATTGGCTTATGGGAAAAAATATCTTATTACTGTAATCTTTAATTCAACACTTTATTTATTATTCAAAGTAATGGTCACCAAGAGTTACGTTAAAGTTAAAATAAAGGTTATTTTCAGAAAGATCTAGTAGAGTTATTTTCAGTCTTTGAGTAGCTCACTGATTTCAAAATCACTATCTGATAACAACTGTCTAATATCTTACTAGCCCAAAGTTCACATGTTTTAAAATAATCTAAGATTTTTTTCATGGCTTTGTGTATTTACTAACCTAACTGGTTCTAATATTCTTAGTATGTTTTTCTTTCTTTTTTCCCTGGTTATGAAGTTTCTTCTCTATTTGCAAGCTGATTATTCATAAATGTACTGCCAAAGGACATCAAATATTTACAAGAAGGCTGAAGAGCAGGAATACAAAGATAAAGAAATGCTAAGAAGGTAGAACTCAGTAAGGATTGTCAACCCTCTCCACAGAACAGCTTCCCATGGTTGATACAATATCTATATGGGATTTTGTCAACCTTAAACAAACATTCTTAAGCACACTTGTGCGCATAAGACTGAGGCAGACTGACAAGTACAGATTTATTACTGGCGTCCACAGCTGATTGTATACTATTAGTGTATACAACACTAATAATGGAAATTACTCTTGGGGAAGAATTACAAAAGGAAAGAGACAAAGGGAAGGGGAAAAGAAAAAGAAAGGTAGAAGAAAATGGGTGATGGAAATGACACCTGTGAACTATCCATGGTGGCTGGCATGAAAAAGCTAAGATAGTGGCCCAGCCAAGCTCTGATGGGGGCTCTCTCCAGAACAAGAGATGAGGAAGAGGATGACAACCATGGCGATGTTTGCTTTGCTTTGCTTTTGTTTCCTAAGACTAATCATGACCTTCTCAAATTCCTTTTTAATTTTTTCCTGTTTGTGATGCTTTTAGTACTACTTGGCAGAGGTGAGAGCATTGCATACAGATTTTCTGTTAAGTTTCTGTGCGTATATATTATTGGATAATGTTGGTCAAATATTTAAAAAAAAACTATTGCCTATTTTGTCGTGAACTATGTTTGGTTTTCTCTAGACTCAAGGAAATTAAAAAGAACCTCACATCTAAAAGCTGCAAAACAAGAGAAAATAAGACAGTTGTAAAGAGGAGATATTGTCATATCAGTAGTAGTCACTTCCCATGAGAATGTGCTGTACCCAATACTATTCGGGTTAGCAGGTGAAAGCCCCTGAAATAAACATCATGAGAACAATATCATAAGAACAGCACTGGGTTAAAAAAATAAATAAATAAATAAAAATAACAAACATAAAAAAAAAAAAAAATAAAACAGCAAAAGCTTTGGGAAAGCACTTCTAAAGCAGCTTAGGTGAAAAATAGCAGATAGCACGCCCTTAACATTATTAAGGCTAACATACTAAGACACTTCAGGCACTGTGCAACAGCACTTGCTATTCTAAAATCTTGTTCACAATTGTGCTTTGAAGAAAAAGACTTTCTGTGTCTATATTTACTGTGTCTTCATAGATTTTGTTCTTCATGATGAAAACATATTTAGCTTTCTCTGTTAAAGCCATTATTTCTCAAGCTTTACATGAAACTAATATAGAAGTATACAGAAATGGCTACTGTTCATTTTAGTCAGTGAATTAACTATAATTCAACTGTACATCAATGAAATCTATGAAATCTAAACAGGTATCATCTCTATGTGTCCAGAGTATTAAATTTTACATACGTGTACTATTTGTAGTTCTGACTTCAGCTTTTCTTTAAATTGGTTGTGGATTAAATCAGTATATTAATCTAATATACTGAAACAAATAATATAAACATGACAGCTGGTACATTGCATTGCATATTAATTCCAGAGTAATCACAGTAACCAAACATCTTGTTCTAAGGCTTTGAAAAATGAATTGCAAGACAATGATTTAAATCTATTTTGTTAAGTCAGAAGAATACTTTGAAATGCAATATTTGTGCAGGCAACTGTTCACTTTAAGGTATTGATTAGGATGTTTCCCTTGAGTGTGTAATAAGAAAACATTGACGTTTACAGTTCAGTTGTTTGAGAGGTTAAAATAGCAAACCAACAAGATGCTACAGTTCTGAAATTGTTTTCTTTGCTTGGTTTACCAGATCCATTATTAAGAACCACTGTTTACATTTTCGTCTTTTCTCTTTTGATGCTCAATATGATAAGAAATAAACTTAATTTCAGTGATCAGTTGATCAGTGACAGTTTGTACTTTAAGTACCAATGCCAATATTTATTTTAAACTGATCTGATCTTTGTGTATGAATTTAGGTAATTATGATCTTAATTGAATCATAATGTTCTTTGAATTTTCATTTAATGTTATTCAGATTCTGTGTGGAACATAAACTTTTAATCTTAAACATAGGATATGCTTATTTATTTGCTTGTTTGTTTGTTTTAAACAGATGTCTCTTGCCTATTTTTTGTGTATATTTGTGTTCAGATATGTACTGTTTATCGGTAGCAGTGGAAATAGGGATCTCATGACCCTGTCAGTTGTTTTCTGCAACAGAGGTTGGTAAAATACTCGTTGAACTCTACAAAAACAACTATCGATTTACTCTGACTTAGTAGGATTTTCTTGGATGGCAGGATGCACTGGGCTATGTCAAATAACTGTCTACCATGCTGAAGCTATAGCTGAGGTCTGAGGACTTACAGGCAGCATAAACTCATTATGCACAGATGACAAAATTAGGTTTATGGGATATGTTATTTTTACACACAATACAGAGTAGGTAGATTTTATCAAAAAGAGTGTTTAAATATAGTAATAATGTTTCTTTTCCTTCCTTCCTTCCTTCCTTCCTTCCTTCCTTCCTTCCTTCCTTCCTTCCTTCCTTCCTTCCTTCCTTCCTTCCTTCCTTCCTTCCCTCCCTCCCTCCCTCCCTCCTTCCTTCCTTCCTTCCTTCCTTCCTTCCTTCCTTCCTTTCTTTCTTCCTTTCATCCTCACCTTCCTATGCTGACAGTAAGCACTGGGAATAAGAGTCTTTGTAAAAGAGGATCACCATTATCAATTTCAGTAACACATGATAAAATCCATCCCTGTACAAAGGACATGATCTGGTATAAGAGATTGCCTAAGCTGAGATTTGATTAAAAAAAAAAAGACCATCAAGTCTAAGAACGTATGGAGAATCCATGATCTCAGATTTCACTGGAGAAAATTACGATCATAGTCTTCAAAAGAGAAAAAAAAAAAAAAAAAAAAAAAAAAAAGACAACAACTTGAAGACACTAAGCAGCAAAACTGATACAGGTCAAAACTGTAGTTCTCAGAAAACTGACTTCTCCATTCTTAATATCATATTGCTAGCTCCAAAGACCACCATCATTCTCACCATTCTCACTGGAACCTCTATGTTCAGGTTGCAATTCTTACTGCAGCCATTGTGGTTTAGCTGGTACAAGCTTCAGGCAGAGGAGGCCTAGACAATCTCAAACAGTATATGCCAAGCTACTGTGCTTTGTAACTGTCTTCAAAAAAGAAAGAGGCAAACCAAACCAAAACAAAATTAGCTCTATTGCTACAAAGCATGCCCTTTTTCTGAACACTCCTGACCTGACCTCCTTCTTACAGAGGAAATAACTAAAACAAGAATAGGAAAATAGAATAGGAAAGGTGGAAAAAAGACACAGTCTTCTTCCAGTAAAAATTCTGCACTAAAGGAACAGCTTTCAGCAGCTTCTTCTTCCCACATCCTACATGACAGTGAACCTCAGAACAACCGAGGAAACATAGCTAAATTACTTGAGAAATACAAGAAAGGCACACATCATAGTGAAAATAATCATGTCAAATAATATGTGTAGAAAGATTCAAAGAAATAAGTGTCTTTAAGCCTGTAACCCAGGACTCATTCCGTCTTTCAGTCTCACAAAGGTACAACATTCATTGATAAGGGTCTTGGGGGAAAAACAAAACAAAAAACAACAACAACAACAAAAAAGTGGATTTTGTGAATTGGAATGATTCTTTTCCTTTTTTTTTTTTTTTTTTTTCTTCACAAGATTCAAGTCCATCATATATGTTCTCATGAGAATCAGTCATCCCCCATGAGGCTTCCTTATGTGAATGTGATTTTTTTCATCCATATGCCTCAGCTTTCTCTAGTTTGGTGCTTAAAATAAAATAAAAAACTAAAACTCATGAAAAATGCATGTCTTTGCCTTTCTACAGGCTTGTAACTACATGTACTGATTTCACTTTGAAAATCCATTATCCAACCTTCATCTTCTACAAAGATGATTTTAAGGACTCAGTGTTATAGTATATTGTCTTTTTGCTAACTGGCTGCTAGGCTAAAAGCCTTCCTAAAATGCAGTGAGATTTTCAAAAAAAGGATGCTTTATAATGGGGAATCAGAAGTCACGGTGTTCTATGCATTTTAAAGCATCTGAAAAAGACTGCGATTGATGCTTGGCGTCATGATAGATTTTTGATGAAATGCTGTGGCTTGTGTTTCTCTATTTTTTTTTTATTTTTTTTTTTTCAGATGCACTCACTACTCTATATGGAAGTCTTTAATACTTATGTTTGTACCTAGTATTAATATGATATATGAAGAAAATGTTAACATTTCTATTCTAAAATAATGCTATCTTTTCTTGTTTTAATGCTTTACAGAATAAACATATTCTGAAAATCCATACTTTCTTGAGAAAGCCTTACTTTCTAGGATCATTTTGAATATCATCTTAAAGGCAATTAATAGACGTGCAAGAGACCAGAAAAATACAGTCAGATCAGGTTCTTTATTTGCAATATTTAACAAAAGGGGAAAAAAAAAAAAAAGGAAAAAAAAAAAGGAAAAAAAAAAAAAAGCAAGTGTTTTATCTTACTACATATTTAAACAACTGAATACCAAACTTTCTGGCAGTGTAATAACTTTTCCCATTCTTGTATGTCCCTATTCGGTTTTATATGAATTTAGACATGGAAAAACAACAATTGGTGAGAAAAATGAGTTTCAGGAATATCAATTGGTATCTTTAAAATGTTCACATATATTCAGTCATTCGGTAAAAAAATTCAGCAATTCTTTGACTTCTCAGGACCAGAATTATTGTCTCTTCATGCTCTTTTCGCAACATTACTGAGTAAATATAAATAGATTTTTAATATAAATAATATGTTTTCTTTCCGTATTTCATCAGTGCAGTGGGTTTATGTGGCAAGGTTTTGGTAGCAGGGGGCCATAGGGGTAGTTTCTGTGAGAAAGATCTAGAAGCTGCCCCATGTTTGGTAAGGGCCCCATTGTTTTCCAGAGCTGAGCCAATAAGCGATGTTGTTTTGCGCCTCTGTGAGAGCATATTTAAGACAGGGAAAAAAACGCTGCACCACACAGCAGCTGGGAGAGTGAAAGGAGTGAGAAAACAGCCTTGCAGGCACCAAGGTCAGTGGAAGAAGGCTCCGGAGCAGAAGTCCCCTGCGGCCTGTGATGAGGACCATGGTGAAGCAGGATGTCCCCCTGCAGCCCATGGAGTACCATGGTGGAGCAGGGTTCCATGCTGCAGTCCGTGGAGGAGACCACGGTGGAGCAGGTGGTCCTGCACCGATGGAGGCTGCCGCCTGGGGAAGACCCCTGCCGGAGCAGATTCCAGGCCGGACCTGTAGCCCGTGGAGAGGAGACCACGCAGGAGCAAGTGACCTGGCAGGAGCTGCTGCCCGTGGGGGAGCCAGGTTGGAGCAGTTTTCTCCTGAGGGATGGACCCCGTGGTACGGACCCATATCTGGAGCAGTTCTGGAAGAGCTGCTGCCTGTGGGAAGCCCATGCCAGATCAGTTCATCAAGGGCTGTATCCCGTGGGTGGGACCCCACAGCACAGGGGACGAGAGTGACCGAGAAGGAGCGGCACAGAAGAAGCGCTGTAGACCGACCATAACCCCCCATTCCCCCGTTCCCCTGCGCCGCTTGGGGGGAGGAGGTGGAAGAGGGTGGATGGGGGGGAAGGTGCTTTTGGTTTCTTTCCTTTGTTTCTCACTTCTCTCGCTTGTTAGTAATAAGCAATAAATCTTACTATCTCCTTATGCCGAGTCTGTTTTGCCTGTTACAATAATTATTGCATGATCTTCTCGTCCTTATCTCAACCTTTGAGCCCTTTTCACATATTTTCTCCCCATTCCTCTTTGAGGAGGGGGAGTGAGAGAGCGGCTGTGGTGGAGCTCAGCTGCCCACTCAAGCGGAACCACGACAATCAGTGAGAAGATCACCACTATGAGACAGGGTTTAAACCAAACTTGGCTTTAGCCAAACTTGATATAAGAATGATAATGACTTTCTTATGAGCAGCCCAATATTGTCAATGGAGTCAGATAATGAGCTAAAACATACTAAAACATTTTTATTGGTCCACTTTTTAAAAGTGCCATGTTGTCACCACTTCACTCTACAGTCTTGGATACCAGTTTGAGAAGATGTGTTACATATTCATTGGAAAAAAAAAACCACCATGAGTCTCTGTGCTTTTTCTTTTTGGAGTACTGTTTTGCTTTAAATTTCCAGTATTTTGAGGTTTGCTTCCCCACATACTCACCAAACATTGTTAATTCATATTCTATATACAGTGTTATACTCTAATATACTTTTACAAATCAGAATTGATAAGCAGCAAATAATGAATTTGTGCCAAAAGCATGGGGTGCTATCTCATCATCATCATTCTGAGTCCTTCACAGTTGAGGGTGACTGTCATAGATCATTTAAGCCTGGTTGATATGCTATAGTTAGGTGTATAAAGCTGGTTAATGTAAAACAGCTTCTCTCCCAGGCCAGAGAATTCAATTACCTTTTTCTTTGTACTAGCTCACAGTATAGGTGCTGACTGACTTATTCATGTCAGCTATCTCTACCATATGTCTCACTCACCATGCATGGGTTTAACTTGCAATCAGTAAGTTTCAAGCCCTCATCCCTGGCTAATTTGACATATAACTTCAGTAAAAGTATGGCACAAAAATGCCTTCAGTGGAATTTATCCAGGTGACAGTTATGACTTCATTACAGTCTCCAGCTCTGTAGGCCTTTATGAACTGTCAAAATGAATGTCAGATTTCTTTCACAGGCATGTATAAAGGTGCCAATTCAGAATGTAAATTTTATAGATCTAGATAAAAACGATATTCAAGAACAGATGGATATACTCATATTTGTTGATTAAAACACATTTGAACATTTCAGCTTCTTCTCACAGAAGATATCACAGATTTTCCAGAAACTGTGAAAGACTGTTAGATCAATCCTTTTACTCTGATCAGACCCAATGATTGACTTGTCTATCATTTCCTGATTTTAAAAGAAAATGTCTACAGCAGGTAACATTGAAGTTCTATCATTTTAAAATCACAAGCTAAAATCAGTGGATGAGCCTCTGAAGAAGTAGCCAGTGATGTTGTAAGGAATTCTGTGAAAAGAAAAAGAACCTGGAATTGAGGGAAACAGAAATAAAAGGTATGTGTGAAGTGATATCGAAGGTTCATGTTTGACAAACTCTTTGCCCCCCAGAACATGCATATCTTTTGGTACTTGATGTTATAATGAGAGACATGCCTTTTTTTTACTGGTATATTACTGCTTCATAACCCAAAGCAACAATTTAAGAACAATTTATTTATGTGTTGTGCTTCATTCCCATTCTAATAGTGATTATTTTGCTGAATTTTCTAAATTTGAGTGCTTGTGAACTTTTTAGTTTATGACTTTTCCAGCTAATTTTTGTAGAAATTACTGATGAAGATGTTATTGATCTTCCTCTGTTATATAATCTCTAAAAATCAATATTAAAACATTTAAAACTTCAATTATTTTTACCCATAATGCTGTTAGCTTCGAACATACAAATTGTACATGACATCTCATCTTTCAAACTAGTAAATCAAATCCTTTCCTTCACAATTTCATTTGGAAATAAAATGCAATCTGTGGTCCAATAAAATCTGCATTAGTTTGTTCCAAATTCAATTTGAATGTGCGTGCACATACACACAAACTGCCGCAAGCAATCACTTTATTAATCAGATTAATCTCAATTGCTCCAGTGTACCAGTGGCTGTACTGAGAAAACTGCTGCTGAAGCAATCAACATGCAAGTGCTAAGTCTGAAACTGATATGCTTAAGCTTTTATGGTGCTTGTTTTTTTGTTTTGTTTTGTTTTGTTTTTTGCTTTTTTTTTTTTAATGATTCCTGCTTAATACAAAACAAAATAAAATTTTATTCATATTTGAGTGTGAATATACAACACAGACACATGGATTTAAATCTAGTTTTCACTGTAAAAAAAAAAAATGTCATCTTACTTTGTTTATAGGGATTACTTTCTTTAAGTATATATGGTTGTTTGAAGCCAGCAATAGAAAATAAAATGGAAAGAAATACAGGAATATACACAAATATTTTACAAAGAAAGTAACTCAGATTTGGATGACCTCAAGGTATGTTCAAAGTCTGAAGCTGGAATCAGAGTTTGTGGATGATTTTCTTCTATTTACTCCACTCTTCCCTTTTTATTTATTTATTTGTTGTTGTTGTTGTTTGTTTGTTTGTTTGTTTTAATAAGTCCTATGAAATCCCCAAACTCATTGTTATTTAACCTTTCTGCTATGCTCTCAAGACTGAGTAGTACAGCAGTGCCTAACAAAACCTAATCAATAAAGTCTTCTTAACATTAATTTGGTCTTTTTTTTTTTTTTTTTTTTTACTCTATCTTATTTTGTTGACTATGTAATATACTGCTCAGATTTATATATTGAAATAACCATTACCTCATTCTTCATTTCTTCCAATATAAAAGCTGCAGGGGCAGTCTCTGTGAGAAGAGACCAGGTGCTGTTCCCATGTAGGGGACAACCAGTTCCAGCTGGCTCCAAAATCGACCCACTGCTAGCCAGAGCTGAGCCCATTATGTCTTTCATCTCTATGATAACATATTTAAGAAAGAGCCAAAAATGCATCAGTTGTGAGAGACAGAAATGAGAAAAGTGTAAGAGAAACAACCCTGCAGGCACCAAGGTCAGTGCAGAAATGCAAGAGGTACTCCAGGAGGTACTCCAGGCACCAGAGCAGAAGTTTTCCTGCGGCCTGTGGAGAGGACCATGGACCAGACTGCCCCCCTGCAGCCCATGGAGGACAAAGTTGGAGCTCTATGGATATTTGTAGAGCAGATAGTCAAACTGCAGCCTGTGGAGAAGCCCATGGTGATCAGGTGGGTCTGACCTGAAATAGGCTGCAGCCTACAGAAAGGTGCCCACACTGGAGCAGGAAAAGAGAAGAAAGATGAAGGAGCAGCAGAGAAAAAGCATTACTTTACATGGGGAATTACTTATTCCCCATGGCTGCTCAGGGAGAAGAGTTAGAAGAGTCAGGAGTGAATTTAAGCCTCTGAAGAAGGGGGATGGGAAGAAGGTGAGGCTTGTTTTTAATTCTCATTGTCCTACTCTGTTATCAATTGACAAAAGATTAAATTAGTCTTCCCCAAGCTAAGTCTGTTTTGCCTGTGGCAACCCATGAATTTTTTTCATCATATTTTCCTCTGTTTGTCCTTCTGAGGAGGGGTGAGAGAAGCCTGATGGGCATTTGTTAATCAGCCAAAATTGCCCTACCACAGATAGACAATGTATCATTGGATGAAACTGATAACTAAAAGTAACTTTTACAGAATTTCTAGGTTGGAAGAGACCTCAAGATCATCGAGTCCAACCTCTGACCTAACACTAACAGTCCCTACTAAACCATATCCCTAAGCTCTACATCTAAACGTCTTTTGAAGACTTCCAGGGATGGTGACTCCACCACCTCCCTGGGCAGCCCGTTCCAGTGCCTAACAACCCTTTCAGTAAAGAAATTCTTCCTAACATCTAACCTAAAACTCCCCTGGCGTAACTTTAGCCCATTCCCCCTCGTCCTGTCACCAGGCACATGGGAGAACAGGCCAACCCCCACCTCTCTACAGCCTCCTTTAATGTACTTATACAGAGCAATAAGGTCACCCCTGAGCCTCCTCTTCTCTAGGCTGAACAAGCCCAGCTCCTTCAGCCGCTCCTCATAGGACTTGCTCTCCAGGCCCCTCACCAGCTTCGTCGCCCTTCTTTGGACCCGCTCAAGCACCTCGATGTCCTTCTTGTAGCAAGGGGCCCAAAACTGAACACAGTACTCGAGGTGCGGCCTCACCAGAGCCGAGTACAGGGGGACGATCACCTCCCTAGCCCTGCTGGTCACACTGTTTCTGATACAAGCCAGGATGCCGTTGGCCTTCTTGGCCACCTGAGCACACTGCTGGCTCATATTCAGCCGACTGTCCACCATCACTCCCAGGTCCTTCTCTGCCTGGCAGCTCTCCAACCATTCCTCTCCCAGCCTGTAGATCTGCTTGGGGTTATTGCGCCCCAGGTGCAGGACCCGGCACTTGGCCTTGTTGAACTTCATACAGTTGACCTCAGCCCATCGGTGCAGCCTATCCAGATCCTCCTGCAGAGCCTTCCTACCCTCGAGCAGATCGACACACGCACCTAGCTTGGTGTCATCTGCAAACGTACTGAGGGTGCACTCAATGCCGTCATCCAGATCATTGATGAAGATGTTAAAGAGGACCGGCCCCAGCACCGAGCCCTGGGGGACGCCACTAGTGACTGGCCTCCAACTGGACTTGGCTCCATTTACCACAACTCTTTGGGCCCGGCTATCCAGCCAGTTTCTAACCCAACGAAGCGTGCGCCAGTCCAAGCCAAGAGCAGCCAGTTTCTTGAGGAGAATGCTGTGGGAGACGGTGTCAAAAGCCTTGCTGAAGTCAAGGTAGACCACATCCACAGCCTTTCCCTCATCCACCCAGCGCGTCACTTTGTCGTAGAAGGAGATCAGGTTCGTCAAGCAGGACCTGCCTTCCATAAACCCATGCTGGCTGGGCCTGATCGCCTGCTTGCCCTTCAAGTGCCGCATGGTGACTCCCAAGAGGATCTGCTCCATGAGCTTCCCTGGTACTGAGGTCAAACTGACCGGCCTGTAGTTCCCCGGGTCTGCCCTCCGGCCCTTCTTGTAGATGGGCGTCACATTTGCTAGTCGCCAGTCAGCTGGGACCTCCCCCGATAGCCAGGACTGCTGATAAATGATGGATAGGGGCTTGGCCAGCTCCTCTGCCAGTTCTCTCAGTACCCTTGGGTGGATCCCATCCGGCCCCATCGATTTGTGGACATCCAAGTGCCGTAGCAGGTCACCAACCAGTTCTTCGTGGATGGTGAGGGCCACATCCTGCTCCCCATCCCCTTCCACCAGTTCTGGGTACTGGGTATCCAGAGAGCAACCGGTTTTGCCGCTAAAGACTGAGGCAAAGAAGGCATTAAGCACCTCCGCCTTTTCCTCATCTCTTGTAACTAAGTTTCCCCCTGCATCCAGTAAAGGATGGAGATTCTCCCTAGTCCTCCTTTTGGTGTTGATGTATTTATAAAAGCGTTTTTTGTTATCTTTAACGGCAGTAGCCAGATTGAGCTCCAGATGAGCTTTGGCCTTCCTAATCTTGTCCCTGCACAGCCTCGCTACATCCTTATAGTCCTCCTTAGTGGCCTGCCCAATTTTCCAAAGATTATAAACCCTCTTTTTTCTCCTAAGCTCAAGCCACAATTCTCTGTTGAGCCAGGTTGGTCTTCTTCCCCGCTGGCTCATCTTTGGGCGCATGGGAATAGACCGCTCCTGCGCCATTAGGATTTGCCTCTTAAAGAGCGCCCAGCCTTTCTGGACCCCTCTGCCCTTCAGAACCGCCTCCCATGGGACTCCACCAACTAGTGTCCTGAGCAGCCCAAAGTCAGCCCTCCGAAAGTCCAATACAGTGGTTTTACTGGTTCCCTTCCTGGCCCCGCCAAGAATAGTGAACTCCACCATTTCGTGGTCACTCTGCCCAAGACTGTTCCCGACAATCACATCCTCCACCAGTCCTTCTCTGTTTGTGAAGAGAAGGTCTAGCAGGGCACCACCCCTGGTAGGTTCACTAATCAGCTGCGTCAGGAAGCTATCTTCCACTTTCTCCAGAAACCTCCTAGACTGCTTCCTCTGGGCTGTGTTGTGCTTCCAAGATATTTTAGGACCAAGCAGCATTTTTTTATAATTAAAAATATATATATACTATTATCTATTGATTGAACAAGCATGTACATTTTTTTCTTCTTTCTACGTAACTGTGGATAGGTACAATATCCTTGAAAGGCAATTTGACTATTTCTTTCCAGTATGATGATGTACTCGACAAGTATGGATGTTTGCTTAAGATTTCAAGGATAAACTTTAACTTACAAAATGCAATCAGCTTTTACTAACTTTTTGTTTGTTTTTCTATATTACAGAAATAAAATTATCAGTAAACTTAGTTACAGTCATCAAGGTTAGCAAAGACCTATGCAAACTGACTGAGCTGATTTCTATAATTCCTGTTGAAGTGGTCTATATAATACTTCATAGCTTTTGCGTCAATAGATCTAAGTGATTAAAATATTTGGATACGGAACACAGACAAGCCATGAGTGGAAAAGAAGGTAACCTGATTAATAAACTTTGGTAAGTCAGAAAGTTTATTCTAGTCCAGTTAATTTGGATTGCATCATTTCCTTTTGGGTTTTGTCATGTCTGTTCACCTGAGTTTGATATTTATGGCTTGAGGTCCTGCAAGATTGCTTTTATCTAGCCAGTAGTCTACCCGTAGAAAACAGAAGTTGCTGGTGAATATGTGCCCTAAGTAAACAAGAAACGTAATGATATTTCTAAAATTTGATATCTCAAATGCTAAAGCAAAAATACAATTCAAAAATACAGACATACTGAGATAAATTGATAAAGAATATTTTTTACTATATTTTGTTTCATTTGATCAAAATTACTCAGTTCATTATAACTAAAATAATTTATCTATCAGTTGTACCTATCTTTAAAATCTCAATAGTGAAGGAATTATATTAGCAAAAGAGGTAAATACACTCTAGTTTTGTTTTGTTTTCTTTCAGGAATTCTGAAGGTGAGCTTCTTGTAGTTGAAACTGTCTAGACTTGTAAAAGCACAGAAACACTGGAGAAATGGCATAGAAAAAAATACAGTGGTTATAAACAGGCTTGGTAGTTCATGTCCGATTGAAGTTCAGAAATTTGACATTAAGCTTTTACTTTGATCATGTCATGGACTGCTGATCAATTAGAAAGTAAGCTCTAAAGATACATATAGCTTAAACCGTCAGGCAGCTAAGCAGCACACAGCCATTTGTTTATTTCACCCTGTTGCCTCTCTCAGTGCTAGCCCAGCACAAGAGACAGCATTGATTGGCTGCCTGGACGTCTGCTCCCCGAACAGGGACACCAGAGATGCACAGACACGTGTCTAGCTCAAGTGCCAATTTATTGCTGCGTAGCATAGCTTCTTATACTCGTACACACGACCGGCCTGGATCCCCGTGACCCTTTGCACCACCCACGGTCCCTCCCAATCCTCCCCCCACACACCCCACCCCTTCCCACAATGAAATGAGTGAGAGAATCAGCAAAAAAGGCAAAACAGACATTAAATCCAAATGCCCATCTCTAATTAGAATATTCATATGATGCACACTGACATACTACAAATATGTATACGAGCAAGAAGAGGAAAAAAATAAATGGCGATGATGAAGCCTGTAGTAATCCAATCTAATTCTGCAGAACTTGCAAAGTACCACATTGTACTAAGAGGTCCCTCTAAAAGTAATGAAATCAACCACCTGCTAGTACCTTCTGGGCATTTTTCTTCTAGATACTCAAAAATAATTGTTTCTAGAAGAAATGTAAAAAATTTCAGAAAAAAAATTGCCAGGTAAATATTGTCTGCATGGCGTGTATTTGTTCATTAAAATCTGTTAAAAATATACATGTATATATATATTTAAATTTCAAACAATCTAATAATTAAAGGAAACAGCTACTCTCCACAGTTAAAATAATGATACAGAAATCCTGGAGTATCTAAAACTCCAACTGTTTTACCACTCATTCCCTGCAAGTTACCTTTTGGCCTGAACTTGCTCTAATATGTTGCCCCTCTGTCAGTTAAGTAGGAATATGAGGATTGAGTCTTTTCTGACTACCAGTAAACCCATTTCATCTCTTATATCTGAAAAAAAACAGATCCTAAACAGCAGCGACGTCTGAAGGATAACATCTTTGACTTTAAATCCACAAAGAGTATCACACATAGATTGTCTTAATATAATGGATGACAACTGAGAAACTTGAGTCACTGTATAGATTTTTTTGTTTGTTATTAAAGCCTATAGGCATATTTTCTCTGAATGTGTACTTTTTTTTATCTGATCGTATGATTAAATACCTCTCAGGGTATACTTGAAATGTTACAATGACCTGAATAGTCAGTTTTGCTGCACTGTATCTTTTAGATGAGCATAAAAAGAGTTGTCATTTATATAAAAAGTATAAAAGCCTATGAATTATTCCCTTCACTCATAAGAGAGAAGTAGCTGTATGTTTACTGATGAAAATACTGGTTTAGCAAACTTAATAATGAGTAAGACAGTGATTTAACAAAATTCTAATGGCAAATGTGACATTAACAAGATTTATGATGGCAAGGTCTCTTGATTACTTACTGCACAGAGGACAGGGTCAGACTAACAGAATCAGGGAGTCCCCAACATTAAGTCATAAGATTCAAAATGGAGTCCCTTATACTGTCCATGCTCTGAGCAGTCTAGGTACAAACAGATCCTATCCCAATACTAGATTTAATGATTTATGCTTTAAGAATTATATGCACAACCAATACTTGATAATCACTTAGCTAAGATTACAAAGTTTCAGCATGCTTAGCAAATTACTCACAAAGTTTCAACAAGCTAGCTATTGGTCAATTACCAAATACCTGTCACAGGTAAGGAATCTCTCAGCCTGAAGGAGTAACCTTGAGTGGCATCCATACTCAAGGGTAGGATCTTAGAATCCTAGAACGGTTAGGATTGGAAGGGACCTTAAAGATCATCTAGTTCCAACTTTCCTGCCATGGGCAGGCACACCTACCATGTTGCTCAAAGCCCCATCCTTGCCTGGCCTTAAACAATTCCAGGGCTGGGGCATCCACAACTTCTCTGGGAAACCTATTTCAGGGCCTCACCACCCTCAGAGTAAAGAATTTCTTCTTCGTATCTAATCTAAATCCACCCTGCCTTAGATTAAAACTATTATTTCTCATTCTATCATGACACTACCTGACAAAGAAACCCTTCCCAGCTTTCCTGTAGGCCTTCTTTAGGTACTGGAAGGCCACTGTGAGGCCTCCTTGGAGCCTTCTCTTCTCCAGGCTGAACAACCCTGTCTCCTTCAGCCTGTCTTCATAGCAGAGATGCTCCAACCCTTTGATCATCTTTGTGGCAGTCCTCTGGACCTGCTCTAACAGATCCACATCTTTCTTATGTTGGAGGGCCTGAAGCTGAATGCAGTACTCTAGAGCAAAATAGAGAGGGCGAATCACTTCCCTTCAGTTGTTGGCCACGCTTCTTTTGATGCCATCCAGGATACGGTTGCCTTTCTGGGCTGCAAGCACATATTGACAGCTCATGTTGAGCCTCTTATCAACCAACACCCCCAGCTCCTAATCCTCAGGGCTGCTCTCAATCCATTCTCTGCCCATCCTGTATTTGTGCTTAGGATTGCCCCAGACCAGGTGCAGGACCTTGCATTTGGCATTGTTGAATCTTTTGAGGTTCACACAGGTCCACCTCTCAAGTCTTTCAGAGTCCCTCTGGATGGCATCCCTTCCCTTCAGAGTGTCGACTGCACCACACATCTTGGTGTAATCAACAAACCTTCTGAGGGTGCCCTTGATCCCACTGTTCACGTCACCGACAAAGATGTTAAACAGCGCTGGTCTCAATACTGACCCATGAAGAACACCACTCATTTCTGATCTCCATTTGGACACTGAGCTGTTGACTGCAATTCTTCGAGTGTGACCACCCAGCCAATTCCTTACCCACCGAGTGGTCCATCCAACAAATCCATGTCTCTCCAATTTAGAGACAAGGATATCATGGGGGACAGTGTCAAATGCTTTGCACAAAGCTACATCCAGGTAGGTGATGCCATTTTCTCTTCCCTTGCCCACCAATGCTGTAACCCCATAGTGTGCTTTAGCATAGTTTCCAGGACGATGTGCTCCATGATCTTGTTGGGCATAGAGGTGAGACTGACTGGCCTGTAGTTCCCCAGGTCTTCCTTTATTTCCTTTTTAAAAATGGATAGTGGCTTAGCAACTTCATCCGGTACCCTAAGAACCCTCGTATGTATCTCATCAGGTCCCATGGACTTGCACATCCTGGCATGCAGCGCACCACCCCTATTTATGGGGAAAAATTATAAACTACTATTCATATTTGCATACCAGCCATATTTTCTGGGTGCGTGCTCTGCTAGCCCTTGGATCTATCTCCCCCAAATCCATCTTGAGCACAGTTCAGCTATCACAACCAGACACATAAATCACAGCTACCACTGATGGTTATTACCTGGGAAGTGTCATGGGTACAAGGTCAAGTTGGGAGGGGGGAGGCGCAGGGGAAGTACACTACCACAACATGTCAAGACAACTAAATTGAGTGTTATTCTATATATACACTCAGAAGCAGAGAAAAAATAAGGGGTGGGGTGGGAGGTGGGTGAGTAGGTGTAAAAAGGGGAAGAACCCAGACAGGATAGCATTGGATTTCTGTAAAGAATTAAATTGTTCAGATTCACTGATATTCAGTGACTGTATTTAGTTACTTACATATTACCACGATATTTCATACCTAACATACTCTGAAGATTATACTTATGTCATAGCTCACTGATTATTTACCTCACGTTGAGTATGTGTTCAGAAGAATGGGGAACATTCAGAGTAGAGAAATAATATAAAGATTATTAACATGGACCAGAAATCCTGCTTCCATCAGTTCTTTGTGAGCTGTTGTTATGGCCTAATTCTCCCATAAGAGCTTTGATTGGTTTATTATTTCAAAGTACTTTGACAATTAAAAAGATCCCTAGCGCTCAGCACTTCACTCTTAAGCGATTAGTTGCCTATATCCAACAGTTTAATTGATGCATGTAACTTATTATCACAAGTGTCTTTTGATGTAAAACAGAAGATTTACGACCCTCCTGGGACTCATACGATCCAGACTGGAAAATAGTGACGTAAATTGACTGGAAACACACAAAATTTTAAGTCTGAAGACTACCTGCATAGGATTGCAACTACTTGTATCAATCTGCACTGGTTTATAGCCAAAAATGCAAGATTCCTGAGCACAAAAGAGAACTTGGCAGTGGCATAATCAGGAAGTTTAGCTAGAAAGAGAGAGCCATCTACATTAGTAAATTAATCATGTCTGTTCTCTGGCATTGAGATTAGCTGGCATTGCATGGCCTGCTTCCACGCTCTTAAACCCTTGTATGCTCTAAAGTTAGGTGTCTGACTGCAAATTGCCTATAGGAATAGTATTCAAACTATACTATCACCAGGAAATGTTTGAGAGAATGCTGGACAGCCTGGGCCAAAAAGGCACACTAGAGACTCCTCTAATTATTTAATAGTTTCAGAAATTGAATTTCAGGACTTGAAAATGTTAGCTATCACTGTTACCTTCTGAAAACAAACAGTCATAGGGTTCCACATAACATCCCTGTAAATTTTTAAGGCCAGGTTGGATGGGGCTTTGAGCAACACGATCTAGTGGGATGTACCCCTGCCCATGGCAGGGAAGTTGGAACAAGATGATCTTTAAGGTCCCTTCCAACCCAAACCATTTTGTGATTCCAAGATTCTGTGATTCTCTTTCCCTTATTCAAAAATGTGTTTTGACAGCCTTACAATGAGCAAGACAAATTCAGGTATCAGGAAACTATATCCATGTATCTCCCCCAATTCAACCACACAGCTTGGAGTTAGGATTTCCAAGATGCAGGGGTAAGGCATTCAGACTTACTTCAAATATTAGGTAGGGCACCCTTTACAGTGGAAAGAACTGTAGGTTAAACTCTTTCACTTGATGATAGGGATGCTGTAGCTGTCAGCGTGAGAACTAGGTAGTGTAACATCTTCCCAAAGCACCAGCTAAAAATGGAGCCTTACTATGCTACCCCAGAAAGTTAATACAACAGACCTTTGCTTTGCGTAACTCAAGGAAAATGCATGTAGTTGGAATAATTCTAAAGAATGACAGTGGAGAAGCTAGTATCTATAGCAGTTATTTGCAAATGCTGTATTTCAATGATTAAGGCAGAACATGTTTCACAGGTGAGAAGAATTAAAACTGTGGGTAAAAACAAAAAAATACAAGTAGATTGGAGCTTTTTATAAATATTCTTTATATCTTTATTTGTCATGAAGTAATTCCTTACATGTCTGTTGCTGGTAGACTTCTCCAAAACCTGCTATTATGGAGAAAAGCATTCAATAATGATGTACATTGTCTACGTGCACTAGAAGGTGAGAACAAAAGCTAGGGAAGAGCAATAATTGAAGCCTTGTTTATCCAAAAAAAAAAAAAAAGTCAAAAATAAGAAAGAAGCAAGAAGGAAATAGGCAAGTCTTTTCTTTGTAGCTATTACAAATAGATATATTAAAGAAAACATGATCAATAAAAGCAAAAAACCTGATGAAACCTATTTTTGAAAATACATGGAAATACAGATTTTAATGGCAGTA
Organism: Anas platyrhynchos; assembly: GCF_047663525.1. NCBI lineage: Eukaryota > Metazoa > Chordata > Aves > Anseriformes > Anatidae > Anas > Anas platyrhynchos. The sequence continues at coordinate 134,940,267 of NC_092587.1, forward strand.
CTCTCATTTATGTTATCTATGTCATTTATGACTTTCAAATATTGCTGGCATATATCTTGTTTTTCCTACTAAGTAAGGAATGAGGTGGAAAAAGAAATTAAATGCAGTATAAAATGCATGACATTTAATTTTTGAAATTAACCTATGTGCCATACTGTAAGTAGAGACCAGAAAACCTGTCTTAATATTTATTTCCACTTAATATTTGTTGGTGTGGTGGTTTTACTCAGAAATATCTCCTTCCCCATATTAGGTCAATGGGTTATGGCAATTCCTAACATGTCACAATCTGGGATTAAATATTAAATCGAAGTAGTCCATGATGCAACGATAATAGTAATACTAACATCCACATAAAGACAACTTAATTCATGTCCTTTTCCAAATTCTTTGCTGGAAAAGAATAATATTAAAAAACTGATATGTATCCAACTTTCGATCAGCTGAATATATTAATACTGTGCTGCCTAAACTAATTATACATGAACACCTGTATCTCAGACAAGATAATATATTCCAACAAATTTAAGTGGCTCAATAATTTTTATTTTTTTTTTAAAGAGAACTACAAAGACATTTCCACTATTTATTTTATTATTAGCTGACCCTTAAGGTTTAAGAGTTCCATGCTTCATATGTAACTCACAAGACTTTGAACTCTATCTTCATTCTTTCACCTAATACTGTTAGATTGCCTTTTTCATCTTCAGAGGTAGCTCAATTCATTTAACTGAAACACACTTTTGCAAATCCCTAGAACTTCAGGAAAAGCTTTGAAAATGAGAGGAAAGATCAAAGGTGATTAAAATATCTTTGCGTACATTAAGATGTATTTCCAGTTCACATATTAAAAGGTAGAGTTTTACATACCTTTTCAAAAGAAAAACCTGACAAGTAAATTAAGGCAAATTTTGCTCCAGCTAGAGGACAATATGCAGTCTCTCTTAATGTCAAAAGTAATATACTACACATCTACCATAGATTTGAAGGACATTTAAGCAAGAAATGTTTTGTTGTTGTTTTGTTTGTTTTTTTCAATCACAATATAAAACATAGTATATAAGTATTGACTTTCTCAAGCACTTTTCTCAAAACATCTAGAGCCACCTCAAGGTATTTCACCAATAGTCTGAATAGTCTGATGTATTTCTTGACTACACACTTTCTCTTTAGAAAGTGTGTAGTCAAGAAATTATGCATTCCAAACTTGCCAATAATCTCAAAATCAGAAATAAAGGCATGGTAAAATCTCAGCAAATTATTTTCAAATAGCAAAGCAACAATTGGCTAGTGCCTAGAGCCAGAAAGCTCTCACATATATAATATTCAGCTGCCAGTGACACATTTTAGTGTATCTTCATACACATAGAGACTGAATATCTAGTGACTATAATATAGTGAATTTCAGAACCCAGTGATCAATTCTCTATTTGCAGCTAATCCAGCTGAAATGATCTCTATTTTCACTTCCACCTGACTCAGCCAGATGCGTAAAACAGGCAAATACTTGTTCATTTTCTGCTGCTGTATCCCTAATTCTCTGTTTTATTAGTAACTGATGATATCTTTGCAAATGCAGTAGGGAAAAAAAATTCTCCAGACCCAAGACCCTATTTTAGATTGCTAATATTTTTTTTTCCCATAAAATTAATGATATCGTGTACAACACTCCACAGAAGACATTTCGTATGTGACAGAAAAAAATGCTTAGTAGGATTGAAAAACTGTTGGCTTGATGTCTAGATGATAGCACATCTCATGCATTTTGTAGGCTAACACAAGGCCATTCTGTCTGCATTATAAGCAAACAAATGCAGCTTACCGTTAGTCTAAGTCCACCAGGAACCTTAGGATTTTGAGTTGAATAATACAACACCTGAGCTAGTAGTTATGAACTGGGACATTAATATATCCCAATATATCCAGTAGTTATGAATTGGGACATTAATATATCCCAATTCATTTATTTGAAATTTGCACTACAGTTGTTTCTAGAGAGGGCTTGATTCTGCTCACAAACACACCCAATAGATATATATATATACACACACACATATGTATGCATATATTTTCTTTTTTAATTTCCTATTGTAAACTAAGTGAGCAGAACAGTAACTTTTCTAAATTCCATATAAAAGAAAGAACAAAAACAAAAGCCTTTTACAGGCAGGTCTTAAGCAAAATGTGCAAAAAAAAAAAAAAAAAAAAAAACTCAAAGGTCTTATAAAACAAATTTAACAGGAGGAAATCTAAGTTTTTGTAATGTAGGAAAAAGTCACCGTGCTCCTTAATTTTTCATTTTATATTTTTTTCTTAAAGTTATAAATGTGTGTCATGGTTTTGGCTGGGACAGAGTTAATTTTCTTTGTAGAGGCTTGTACAGTGTTGTGTTTCGGATCTTTGATGAAACAGTAAACTGATGTTTCAGTTGTTGCAGAGTAGTGCTTACACAGAGCCAAGGACTTTTCGACTTCTTGTGCTGCCTGCCAGCGAGGAGGCTGGGGGTGCACAAGCAGCTGGGAGGGGACACAGCCAGGAAAGGGATATTCCATACCATATGATGTCTTACTCAGCAATAAATGCTGTGATAAAGGGAGAGAAAGAAGGGGACATTTGGCGTTTGCCTTCCAAAGAAACTGTTACATGTGATGAGCCCTACTTTCCTAGAAGTAGCTGAACACCTGATGGGAAGTAGAGATTCCTCGTTTTGTTTTGCTTACACACACAGCTTTTGCTTTACCTAAGTAAGCTGTCTTTATTTCAACCCAATAGTTGTAACAATAAACAAACAAAAAACAAACAAACATGAGCACTTTTACCTTTCTGATTCTCTCCTTCATCCCATCTGGGCAGGGTGAACAAGCAGCTTTGTGACACATTAGCTACCTGCTGGGGCTAAACTATAATAATGCAATAAAAATGAAGCAGGATAAGAACCAAAAGAATTAACATTCTACATTTGCTGAAGTTGTTCTACAGAAGAATAAACCGTGATAGCTTTTTCAAAACTGGTAATACATTTCAAAAAGTAATATTATCATTTAATATACCTACTAAATGGTTGGACCCCCACACATGGAAAAAGAATATAAATCACTTAATTGGAAAATTCAGTGAATCATCATACGTGATTCAACCAAACTTAAACACAGCAACATATACACAATGATCAGATAAAAATGCTAAGACTATTATAAAAAGGAAAATAAAACGCAGCCAACAGTATCAGACAACTATCATTAATCAAGTAATAAAGCCAGTAACAATTGTATAATACATTTAAAAGGTTTATTTTCAGAAACATTTTATATTCCTTAATGTAGAGTAGAACATGACTTCCAATGGCTAGACTTCAGTGACTTTTTATAGCAAGCTAGTGAATTATAAAATAAGTAAAAGGTGGGAATAATTTAAATTGCTAAAACAGGAGGAAGGAAAAGATTCTGTATTTATGCTTAACATTGTTTTGAACGCTACATATTTGTAGCTTTGTTTAGGTCTTAATGTGTATGTGGAGACTGGCCCTGTGCAATGAAACAAGTCTTAAGTTTTAGCTATATATCTGTATAAACTTGTATGCATAACAGAAATTCAGATTTTTAACTACTCTCTAATACTCGCCAGGTTTCCTCAACTGACCTACTGTTGAGAGAAGAAAAAGAAATAACATAGATGTCTGGCTTTGTTCAACCTTATGTAGAAATAAACATCTTTTGACTATGTAGGGAAGATTTTTATCCCAAAAATTGTTCATTTGATTCAAAACTCCACTCTTGACATTTTGCACAGAATTTTTGTTAAAAACAGAGAGGTGTACATGTCTGAAGTATCACTATTTCAAGACTGTTTCCCAAATTTTACATAATTTGATGTTTCTATCCAATGACTTTATACTGCTTTCAGTCTGAGTATTACTCAGATTATTGCATCTGACTTTCCCATATTGCAAAAGAAGATGTATATAAAGTAATAGAGAGCTATAAAAATGTGAATACGATTGTTCTATCTGCGTGAGCAAGTTTTTTTTATGAAGGCTGTCTGTTATACAGACTTTAAACTCTGGTGTCAGACACGCTGGATGATGTACTTCACCTGTAATGGTTGGCTGTTTCCTTCTGAAGTGTGAAGGATTAATGAGATATGAAAATCTTCTATTTCCATCAAGTAAAATATGTGCCATCACCCTTCACAGACAAAACAGACAATGATGCCTTTTCTTTCAGGTAAAAATAAAGTGTTTAATTTTCACTGTATGCTTTTATAGAGGGAAAATTAAATTGGTAGTGTTAAGGATTATTAAGCTTACTCTCAGAATCCAGTCCTGTTACATAAGTACTCTATTTGCTTTCAGTACCTTTCTATTTTGATACAGTACAACAAGGAGATTTTGGATGCATGTTGGGTTATAGGATTAAGAATAAAGTTATAACACTACAACAAGACAAAACTCTTTTGTTTAATATATTAGGACATTATCTACCATGCTGCTGAAGTCTAGACCATTAATTCCTACTTTTAAAGGGTAATTACCACATTGTCGATCAGGTTCTCTTGGCTCAGTCTTCTTCTTATCAGCCTTTTCACTCTGCTGTCTATGCTTTCTTCCATTTGTATCATCTCTTCTACAGATCAGACACCTATTTAACATGAATTTCATATTGCTCATATAACTACGAAATTTCTAGTTTCGTTTTATTCTTTCTGGTCTCTCTTTTTTTTTTCTCCTTCTTCCAAAGTAGTTCTAAGTACATCTATAAAATGAATCAGTCTTAGAGGCTAAACAGTTTAATTATTCATCCATTCACTGAAATGGATATGACTCCTTGCCAATAAGACCTGAATCCATAGATGTTATATTCAGGCTAATAACTATAAATAAATAAACAAATTTTCACCAATGCACTGTATTTTTTAAAACTGCAAGCTTGCTTCTTGATTTTTAAAATAATCATTATAAATAGGCTTAGGAACCCAAGGAGTCATTATACAGAAAGAAGTACATACTCCCCTTGGCATTTCTGAGAGCAGACTTCTTTATTCAACTCCCCTCATTTATTTAAAGGAAAAGACAAAAAGAAAATATTTAAATATTTTAGTCTTACATTATGCTAACTCAAGAGTAAAGCTCAGTTCATTTATGGAAAGGTTTTGCAATGCATGGCAATTATAATAGAAGCAATATAGTTAAAATGTATGCAAGATTGGCAAACACTTATCATCTAAATCTGAGGCTTTTGTAAGACAAACTTCAAGTGTGAACAAATTGTCATCAAAACTGACATCTGTAACATAACACTTTAAAGATGAGGGCAAGGGGCTCTGTTTGTAACTCAGTAACTCCTTCCTTTCTTCCTCTAGACAAACCTGGTTACCTTTGCTGTACATTTGCTGGAGAGCTACTACTTAGGGTTCTTCAGCTAGCGTGAGCACAGACAGCATATCTTTCTCTTCATCATGCTCCACTGAGCAATGCAGAAATGTCAATAACTGGCAGTGACTAGGTTAGTAACCTGTTGGGAAACATACTGTTTTGGATGCAGTATTAGATGCTATTTCTTCTGTTGTCTTCATATACACTCATATAAATCAAAATCCTACTTGTTACATAAATTGATTTTCCTCCCAAGTCACATTTTGTAACAGGGCTTCGTGCTGCATCATCTCAAAAAGATCCATTAAAGATATATATATTTGTGTATGTGGGAAGAGAGAGAGAACAAGAGACAGTAGCAGAGGGTGTCAGAGACATAGAGTCCTAACACACTAACAAAATGAAAAGGATCCTGTATTTCTCTGCTACTTCTCCTGAGGAAACAGTGAGTTAATGCTTAGCAATTTCTCAGTTGAGGTAATGAAATGTCCTACTGTCCTCAGATCACTTCTGCTCTCGTTTCATTCATGTTATATCACAGGAAATCACCAACTCCACACTTCAAAACTTACCTGTTCAACCATGTGTAGTAACTACTATAAAAAACACCGCTTTTTGGAGCACATTGAAAAAGGAAAACAGTCAAATCTGTGTAAAATTCTTCTCTATTTCCAACCATCCCAGAAGTGATATGAAAAACATAGGCCTTTGCTAATCTCACCAAAGATGGAAAATGGGAAAAATCAACACAATTTAAATTTGAAACTCTAAACTAATAACAAAACAAAGGCCCCTTTCCAAGGTCCTCTCTCATAGTTATATGAAAGCACATTAAGTGCTTATTAATGCATGATAGCCCACATACCAAATAAATGCTGTCTCTTTTGCTTGTCTGCCTGCTACTGTGGTGGCTTTACCCAAATGGGCAGCTGAGCTCCACCACAGCTGCTCTCTCACTCCCCCTCCTTAAAGAGAAAGGAGGAGAAAACACAATGCAAAGGGCTCAAGGGTTGAGAAAAGGACAGGGAGATCACTCCACAATTATTGTGATAGGCAGAACAGAGTAGGGAGACAGTAAAACGTATTACCTATTACTAACAAGCTAGAGAAGTGAGAAACAAAGGAAAGAAACCAAAAACACCTTCTCCCCATCCACCCTCTTCCACCTCCTCCCCCTGAGAGACACAAGGGAACAGGGAACGCAGTCAGTCCCTCACACTTTGTTTCTGACTCTCCTTCTCAGTCCCTCTCTGCCCCTGTTCCACATGGGGTCCCTCCCATGGGATGCCATCCATCCTGAACTGAGCATGCAAGGGCTGCCCACAGGCAGGTGTTCTTCAAGAACTGTTCCCATGTGGCTCTGTACCACAGAGTCCATCCCCCAGGAGCAAACTGCTCCAGCACGGGTCCCCCATGGGCAGCAGCTCCCCCCAGACCCCCTGCTCCTGCATATGCTCTTCTCCACAGGCTGCAGCTCCAGCCCAGAGCCTGCTCCTGTGGGGGCTCTCCATTGGCCGCAGCCTCCTCCAGGCCACATCCACCTGCTCCACTGGGGACTCCTCCACGGGCTGCAGCGTGGAGATCTGCTCCACGTGGGACCCGTGGGCTGCAGGGGGACAGCCTGCTCCACCAGGGGCCTCTCCACAGGCTGTAGGGGAACTACTGCTGCATGCCTGGAGTACCTCCTGCCCTCCAGCTGCACTCACCTTGGGGGCTGCAGGGCTGTTTCTCACTCCCTCTCTCTCCCAGCTGCTGTTCAGCAGCAGTTTATTTATTTTTATTTTTTTCCTGTTCTTAAATATGCTCTCACAGAGGCGCAAACAACATCGCTCAGTGGCTCAGCTCTGGCCAGCAGCGGGGCCCTTACCTAATGTAGGGCAGCTTCCAGATTCTTCTCCCAGTAGCCACGCCTATGGCCCTGGGCTACCAAAACCTTGCCACATAAACCCATAAACCCACTATAGCTATTTGTTTACAAGTCTATTTATTGACCTAAGTGATATTTTTTCTTCCTATGACCAGTGAAAAAACTTTTTTTTTTTTTTTTTTTTTTTTTTTTTTTAATACAAGCTAGCTGAGCAATGCAATGTATACTGACTGTGCTCTGCTAAACTACATATTTTTGAGGGTTCTTCTTTCTTTTTGAAGAATAAAACCTACCTCAGTGCCAAAATGGATATTCCTATTAAACGAGTATATAGAGCAATATACAAGATTTTGTTGATCTCCAGGGGGTACCTTCACTGTCAAACTGCAGTGAGAAACATTAGTGGTGTGGGTTTTGTTGTTGTTGTTGTTGATGATTTTTTTTTTTTCCATTAGAATAACTTTTTCCTCAAAAATAGCATATAAAAATTGGAACTTCCCTTCAAAGATAGTGCACTCTATACAAAAGCATCTCACCATTCATTTGGCTAAAGTATTGACTCTATATTTACTGTCTCTGTGCCCTTTAAACAAATCAGAAAGTAAAGAGCAAAAAAGACAACCATGGATATACCAATGAGAACAGTTCCATAGAAATACATATATATTGGAGATAAAAGACTTCCATATCTTAAAAGATGAGAAAGGTCTGTTTTTTTCATGAGGAGACCATTGCTGTGTATCTAGTAAGCCTTAGGAAAACTCAGAAGCTGTGTTCTTCTCCTACAGCTGACAATAGCAAGGAATGGCAAAATAGGCCCAATGAAATGCATTTCTGTGAAACTGGAAGAAACTGACTTGCAAAGAGAACCAACTGTAGTAAATAGACAACCATTGGGTGAACAAGCATCACGATTTGCTCTTAATGCCAAACAATATTCTCGCTGCATCCAGAGGAAGGCATTGAAGCTGGTAAAAAGGCTGGAAGGCATGTCCCATGAGGAGAGGCTGAGGGCACTTAGTTTATGTAGTCTGGAGAAAAGGCGGCTGAGAGGTGACCTTACTGCTCTCTGCAACATCCTGAGGGGAACTGGAGAGGGATGTGCTGGTCTCTGCTTCCTGGTAAACAATGATAGATTGTGTGTGAACAGCACAAAACTGCATCACAGGAAGTTCAGACAGGGCATTAGGAAAAAATTCTTTACCGTTAGGCTGGTCAAACACTGGAACAGGCTTCCTAGTGAGATATTGATGCCCCGTGCCTGTCAGTGTTCAAGAGGCATGTGGATAGTACCCTTAACAATATGCTTTAATTTTTGTTTAGCTAACAAGTAGTCTGGCAGTTGGACTCGATAATACTTGTAGGTCCTTTCCAACTGAATTATTCTAACTCTAATTCTAATTTTTAAATATATGCATTTGTACTTCAGGAAATCTGGTTATTAAGCAAACTCTTAAAGATCTAAAAATGTTCTTTCTATTAGCTTCTGCCAATTAAATTATGTTGGATTCCTGGCTGATTATTTCTTGCAGATATTAGAAACTTTATTTTACTTAAGTAAGTGAAGTTTACATAAAATAGTTGAAAAATTATGTTTTGATTAAGTAGGAAGAATTTGTCTATAGATTTTTAATTAAACAAATAAAAAAAAAGTCATATATGATGAAGACTTCAATGTATTTTGTTTTATGAAGGCAACTATGTACTGAGTTCCTTCATGAGCAGTCTTTCACTTTTTTAGAATGATAAATGTACACATACAAGGACATGCAAAATGTTTCAAAATGCAAAATATTGTGAAAAATGGTCTGAGTTAGATTGTTTCGGGGAATTTATCATAGAATCATAGAACAGTTTATGTTGGAAGAAACCTCAAAAATCATCTAGTTCCAACTCCCCTGTGGCAGGGATGTTCAGGTTGCTCAGGGCCTCGTCTAACCTGGCCCTGAACACCTCCATGGGGCATCCACAACTTCTCTGGGCAACCGGTTACATTGCCCACCTATCCTCTGAGTGAAGAATTTCCTCCTAATCTCTAACTTAAATCTCCTCTATTCTAGTTTAAAACTATTCCTCATTGTCCTGCCATTATCTGATTAAGAAAAGAGTCTCTCTACAACTTCTCCAATTTCTAAGAGTTAACTACAGATAATAAACAAACAAACAAACAAACAAACAAATAAATAAGCCATATCCACCTGGTTAGGCAGGAGGTACGAATGCAAAGTCATTAATTGTGGATTAAACAAATCAAGATGTTCCCACAGTACCAATGCAGATATTTAGCAATAAAATGTGTGATACCTATACTGACCTTTCTGGATGGATTTGAAATGAAGTATATACTTCAGTGTGCTTATATACTTATCTACATCAATACATTTTTATTTCAATAAATGCATACATACATGCTTACATAGACATATACCTCCAGAACAAAAGTTGCAGCTGTTTTATCTTTGAGGTTGTTTAATATGAGATAAAGTTGCCCAGTAAAGGAGATGATTCTTTTCTGTAAAAAATAATTTAAATTTCAATGATGTCATGTAAATATTTTGGGATTACCAAACTGTATTTCAAGAACATACGCAGGTTTGTCATTGTATTTTTTCTTATAAAATCTCTGAGCAATTTAGAAGATAAATACAAAACCTACTTTTATAAAGGAGGGAGAAGGAGGGGAGAGATTAAATTTCTAAATCTCTAAAATAGTGTTAATTCACTAATCCCAAATGCCCTCATGAAGGCACACACCCCCAAATAAATTTTATACCTGAAATCACAGATCAACACACTGTTTGCAAAACCTTCACAAAAGAGATATAGGAATAAAGACTGTCAAGAAGGAAAACAAAACAAAGAAAAAAAAAGGCAAATAGTGGTTTCTGCAGGTAGTGAGATGAAAGATCTTCCCAAATGTAAACTAAGGTTACAGACCTACAAAGATTTTTAAGTTCAGATTTTATTTGAGGGAGATAAATTTTGTGAAGATTTTATTATTATTATTATTTCCATAGATTTCCATAGTTTTCCATACATTTCTTTGAGAATCTCTAGTATTTCAAGTGGTAGCTGTGGGCCTCTTGCTTTTAATTTAAACTGGCACCTAGCAGCTTATCATAGTTTTACTAAAATTTAATGATCCAAGCTGTCATTTTTTTATGTCATGACATTTAATGGCATCCAAGTAGCAAAGAGGAAAACACAAGCTATATTTTGAATCTACCATACTGATAATAAAAGGTGACAATCTAATTTAGCATACTTTATATGCATTCACATTCAGCCTTTAGTCACTGATATGGTATTTTTATCTAGATTGTGTGTCTTGTAGTGCACAAAGTAGATGCTACAAAAACAAAATAGGACTGTGTGGGAAATTAAGCTCTTTCTCTCAGCCTCCACAGAAGCTGCTTTGTGTGTAGTAAACGAGTTACATTTAAAATGAAGACATTGCAGAAGGGAAAGGATCTTTGCCCAGACCATGCAGATGAATAATACTCAGGTGAATTCAGTTCAGGTCTGCCTCTGTGAGGTCAGGCAACTCATGTAAAGGAACATTTTCACAGGTGCACAATAGCAGTAAATTTCCCATGTTCTAAATACTGCTGAGAAATGAGGATCAAATTAACAGACATGCTAAATGCTTAATAGCTACAACTCTTATTTAACAGGGAAGTACTTTGGGAAGAAAAAGTGACATAAACTGCTAAAATCAGAAACTGGACATTCAAACTTAAAGAGTTTTCTTGTCAATATTTTTGAGCTTTGTACCTTACTAATTTTATCTCCTTATTCATTGTGAAAATCACTTTACTAAATGCTTATGGAGCTATGAAATTCCATAGTGACATCACAGAAGAGAAGCTCATAAGTTAATTATTGGTTCTCTATTTTATGGCTGAACAGTATGAAATAAAATAGGACAAGGGCTATACACTGAGTGAAAAAGATTGCGAAGGGACTTGGAATAGCTCTTGTGAGATGCATTTCTGTGGAAATAATGTGGTAGCTTTAATGAAGTAAAATCTGAAATTAAACTTCCCTGAATCCATTTTTAATAGAGTTTCATGTTTCAAATGAGAACCTCAATGAAATCTTCAGTCCTTTTTGTTGATCATCACATCATCATACAGTCAATGCCTCTACTCTCAGGCATTTTCCATTGTTATCTCAGGGTTAAGGTGAATCACTGGGGAGCAAAGAATAAGAATGCTGCAAGTTCCTGTTCTCTGTTCCACTGCAGTCTATTCCACACCTCAAAGGCCCTATGGAACAAAGTAAAAATGATAATGCATTTATTCCACTCTCCACAGGGAGGAATAGTAAGGATAGACTGAGGTTTCTAAATTTGGAAGAACTTCTCAGCATGTCAAACACTGCCTGTAACCTCAGTGAATATTTCCAGTATTTTTGACATCAGCATGCAAACATCAATGAGTTTACAATTATCTTTTAAACTATCAGTTTTACAATGCAATTGAGCATAAACTTTGAATTACAGGATTTTTGTTTGTTTGTTTTCTGTATGTGTGTGTGTGTGTAAGATACAGCCCAAGCTGTTACTTGCAGTTTTATGCCAGACATCAATGAATCAACATTTGTAATGATATGTGCTTCTTTTTACTGGCATGTACTAGAAGCAATTCTCTGTTCCTTCAGCGCTTGTTTCTGCATGTCCTTCAAGACTGTATAAGAGAAGGGATATTCTGTCCAATGTTCCAGATAGAATTGGGTTATTGAGGACCGTAGTGGTAGTGCAGTGGCTCACCACATTTTCAAGTATATGAGCATTGACCATTCCCCGTAGAAAAATTTTGCTAACTTCAGATGTAATGCAGACCCTGAGTCCAAGCAGTAAACTTGCTGAAACATCTTGATTAACTTTGAATAAATTTATCAATATAGGGAAACACATAACATAATTCAAAGTAAACGGATATCTTCCCTTCATTCCAATTCCATTTTCAGCTTTGGTAGAATTTCAGATCTAAATTCAGAATCTTAGCTTGCATTTTAATCTGACAATTCAAAGGCATGTGTATGTGAACTAGGTGTCTAAGTTGACATTCTAGTCTATGGAGATACATAATTCAATTCAGTTGCCCCAGCTATATTTCATGTTATTTTCAGTGTCCTACATTATCTTGCCAGCTTCCAGCTGCTGTCCAGAAGAATATGGATCATTTGTAAGTAGTGTGTCATATCTGACAACTCCATGTCTCCTACACCTGTAGATATAAAAAGGTATGTATAAACCAATATGACTAGAAGTAAGAGAGAAATACTTATTCTAGAAGGTAGTAAAAGATTTTTATGCAGTTGCCAGATGCATGGGAAATACATGTATATAGAGGGCTGTCTCCTTCATCTCTGCTGAACAACCTCTCTTTTTTTTTTTTTTTTTTTTTTTTACTTGTTTCTTCTTTGAAACAACAAAATTGAACCCTTTATTCTAAGCTATTTGTCACAAAGAGGTTCTACACTGGTCAGACTTCTGCAAAAAGCATATAATCAGTAACTTTTGATTTACCTGCTATCTTTATGATTTATATGATCATATAAAATTCATAGCATTTGTTTTTAAGTCATCTTACAAATCCAAACATTTTCTAGGCTGCATAGATAAAGCAGTTAATAAATTCAGCATGAATAGTGAAGTTCATGCCAAACCTGCATCTTTATACTGCAGATTCTATAGAAAAGATCCCACATACTATAAAATAAAGCTAGTATAGAAATGTTTCTGAGAGTTTTTTAGAAATGTTATTGGTGCTGTCTTCTGAAAATAGTCATCTGTAAAACAAAGCTGTCTTGCAAAAAAAAAAAAAAAAAAAAAAAAAAAAAAAAAAAATCCCCAGCTACAGGACTCCAAGGAACAAAAAAATATAAATTAACTGTTAAGTTACGATGCTGTACCATGGGCACAAATGATGCAGTTGATTGTGTAAGGGCAGGAAACTAGGACATGAAAGTTATGGACTGGTCTGTCTCTTCCTTTCACTCTGTCTCTTTGGAAAATCAGTTACAAATTTGTGACTTAATACACATCTATGGAAGGAGCACATATATATACTTTTTCTTTTTTTTTCTTTTTCTTTTTTTTTTATCATTTTTTATACCTTAGGTGATGTTGATGTTATTTCTATATTGCATGTGTGCATGCATGTGTGTATATAAGTAACAAATACCTGTCTGAGTGTTTGTGGTTTATTTTTAATCAGTTCTACAGTGAACTAATATCCAGAAAGCTGTAGCTTCAAGTTCAAAACAAGTATAGACATGATAAATTATAGACTAAAAAGATCTAAGACAAAATATAAACAAATAGATGCTTGAAATACTATTCTGTTCAGGGTCAAGATCCAGAGAAATTCCTGATCAAGCAGCTGAGATGCTCTGGACAAGTATGTGTTCTAGAAGATGAGTACTAACAGTTGTGCTAGTGGGCAAGCTCAGCATCATTGTGATATTTGCTGATCTAAATGTATGATAACCTTTCATCTACAGACATTTGCTTTTCAAAAAAAAAAAAAAAATCTCAAAATTTTAATTTGAGAGACATAATCAGAATCAACCACAATTCATTTAGTTCATTCAGATGTTTAACTTTAAGGAGTTAAAACACTGGCACAGAAATACAGATAATTCCAAGGTTACAGCCTTAACCTGAGAGTACAGAGTATCCTGAGGAAGACTTCTGTTTAATTAAATGTCCATAGGCAGGAGTACAAGAGTACAAGATTATTTCAGGGGTCTATACAAAGCATAATAACAGTATAGAAATGGTATAGAAAGTAGAGCAGACATAATCAAATATAAAATTAATTCTAAAGAAAAATTGTTTGCATGTTACATTTGTCTTTGTGTTAGTCAGCTTTGCAGAAGTATTCTAAGATACCAATCCAAATAACATAACATTTGTATAATTTGCTAAATCCACAGTTACAAATTTTACCTGTGTGAACTTAATTTTGTTATTGAAATCTTAATGCATTGTATGAAAAGTTAAAAATATATAATCAACAAAGAACCCACTCCTTATGCATTTAACAATTCATATTAAATGAAAACATAGGAAGTTCATTCACAGTATCTCTCATATTCTCATGCTTAATGTCTTATTACAGATTCAAAAACCAAAATATAGGTATTTACATATAGATGCCAATTTATGAGAAAGATCTTCTCATTGTGGTCAATAAAGATCTCGACAACCTACCCAAAGAAGGATTCAGACAAGCAAATGTAGGTTTTTGATGTAGTTTTCTAAACAGACTCCTCTAATGTCATATACTATCTATCTTCTATCTATACTATACTATACTATCTAATTGTCTAACATTGCTGATCCAGATGGCTTGAGGTGTCTTGCTCTGTCTGTCATATCTGTCATCTCTGTAAGAAGCTATGTTCAGTTGTATTCGAGATTACTTCTGGTCACGTGTATTGGGAAACCAAATCAAGCACTGTGCATCCACATCGCGATAAATTGAAGAGCTCTCTATACACTGCTGGCTGCCTTGATTCAATTTTCAGTAACTGTAACAGAAGATTTGACAACTTGTGTTTAGACACCAAGTTTACCAGGATTTGGTGCATTCACACAAGCAGATCCATTCTGTACAGATATGACAAAGAATACAAAAGATAGTTGTGGCAGTTATTGCAGCATATTATGATACTATACAGTATCTTAAATAGCATCAGCTGCCTGTGTTGAGACCACTGAATCAAGGTTCAGCATCTGAATCTCTTGTGGTTAAAGATCAAACTGGTATGTCAGAGACTGCGTGGACTTAGTTTCCAAAATGCTTTGATCATAGACATTGCAATTGAACTGCATGACTTCCCTGTCAATCAGGGAATCAAATTGGTCAAGAAGAAAATCTAAGCAAGTGATCCTGGAGCTTCACTATGCCTGCTCCCTTGGTTAACTGAAGCGTTTGGACTCAGCTGTGGCTGACAATAGGCAGGTCATCCTCCTCCTCCTCTGGGCACCCTGCTAGTCAAACACTGCATCCACTAGTCAAACACTGCCAGTGTTTTACTGCTAATGTAAAATTCAACCTGGAACCCAAATTTGTTTACACTTTAAAGTATTTCTAGTTCATAGAAATACTCTGAATAAATAAATGCTTATATAGTTTAACTTAAAGAAAATTGATCTTTTTTTAAAATTCTGTAAACTTGTGTGCATATACTGTATCATTCCACTACGTACACGTAAAGCCAAAGGGACATAATAGAAACATGTTTGCATCTCAGAACATGTAGGACCTGGAATCAGTCTTTACTTGCAGTAAAGACTGCAAATTCAACTCCAATTGCAGATCCAAAGGGAAAATACATTCATCTTCAGTATCATAAATCAGATTGTATCTGGAAGTTAGGCAAGTGATATATAATTTTCCATCTCTAAGATCACGCTTATACAAAAAAGAACAAACAAACAAACAAACAAACAAACAAAAAGAGAACAAATATGAGAAAAATCAACAGTAAAGGCTTTATCTCATGCTGATGACATTTTACACCAAGTAATTGCTTCTGACACACATATAAAACAAGGCAGAGATGATTTTCCTACACAGGATTGTGCATCTACAACATTTTTCAGTCTTTGATA
Source organism: Anas platyrhynchos (assembly GCF_047663525.1). Taxonomy (NCBI): domain Eukaryota; kingdom Metazoa; phylum Chordata; class Aves; order Anseriformes; family Anatidae; genus Anas; species Anas platyrhynchos. Next base: position 134,956,134 of record NC_092587.1, read on the forward strand.
CCTAGGACTGACTTATAAGACTGATGGCCTTATAAGATCTCCTTTTATTTGCAATTCATTGTTAGTTCTAGAAAGCAGTGCACTACAAAAACAGCTTAGTTACAAATAACAATTTAAAATAATTAATGAAAGCAAGATTTCTGAAATAATGAAAGTTTTGTCTGTCAAAGCAGACTTCTCAGGGATCTTTGATGTACATGTAAACACATAGTGTTAAAACACTATATCTTTGTATAATACATACCATATTGCGTCATGCTCTAGCTAAACCATCAAGGTCATACTGCAATATAAAAGTGTCATATGAGAAATAACTGTAATTAAGTAAACCCCTGTGACATATAAAGTGTTAGAAAGACTACACAAAACTGATAATCAGGTCACGCATAAATAGCATTGGCTAAGAGAATTCACAGAATCACATAATCATCTATGTTGGAAGAGACCTCCAAGATCACCAAGTCCAACCTTTGACCTAACACTAACAAGTCCTCCACTAAACCATATCACTAAGCTCTATATCTAAAGGTCTTTTAAAGACCTCTATGGTCTTTAAAATGGATGGTGACTCAACCCCTTCTCTGGGCAGCCCATTCCAATGCATAAAATCCCTTTCAGTAAAGAAATTCTTCCTAACATCCAACCTAAAACTGCCCTGGAACAACTTTAGCCCATTCCCCCTCATCCTGTCGCCAGGCATGTGGGAGAATAGACCAACCCCCACCTCGCTACAGCCTCCTTTAAGGTACCTATAGAGAGTGATAAGGTTGCCCCTGAGCCTCCTTTTCTCCAGGCTGAACAAGCCCAGCTCCCTCAGCTGCATCCTCATAATATTTGTTCTCCAGACCCCTCACCAGCTTCATTGCCCTTCTCTGGACTCGATCAAGCACTTCTATGTCCTTGTAGCGAGGGGCCCAAAACTGAACACAGTACTCGAGGTGCGGCCTCACCAGAGCCGAGTACAGGAGGACGATCACCTCCCTAGCCCTTCTGCCCACACTGTTTCTTATGCAAGCCAGGATGCTGTTGGCCTTCTTGGCCACCTGAGCACACTGCTGGCTCATATTCAGCCAACTATCAACCAATACTCCCAGGTCTTTCTCTGTCAGGCAGCTTTCCAACCACTCATCTCCCAGCCTGTAGCTCTGCTTGGGGTTGTTGCACCCCAGGTGCAGGACCCAGCACTTGGCCTTGTTGAACTTCATACAAATGGCCTCAGCCTATTGGTCCAGCCTATCCATATCCTCCTGCAGAGCCTTCCTACCCTCAAGCAGATAGACACACACACCTAACTTGGCGTCATCTGCAAACTTACTGAGGGTGCACTCAATGCCCTCATCCAGATCATCGATAAAGATGTTAAAGAGGACTGGCCCTAGGACTGAGCCCTGGGGAATGCCACTAGTGACTGGCTTCCAACTGGATTTAACTCCATTCACAACAACTCTTTGGGCCTGGCTATCCAGACAGTGTTTAACTCAATGAAGTGTACGCCAGTCCAAGCTCTAAGCACCCAGTTGGAGAATGTTGTGGGGAACGGTGTCAAAAGCCTTGCTGAAGTCAAGGTAGACCACACCCACAGCCTTTCCCCCATCCACCCAGCATGTCACTTTGTCATAGAAGGAGATCAGGTTCGTCAAGCAGGACATGCCTTTCATAAACCCATGCTGACTGGGCCTGATCGCCTGGTTGCCTTGCAAGTGCCACGTGATGACACTCAAGATAATCTGCTCCATGAGTTTCCCTGGCACTGAGGTCAAACTGACAGGCCTATAGTTCCCCGGGTCTACCCTCCAGCCCTTCTTGTAGATGGGCGTCACGTTTGCTAACCACCAGTTGACTGGGACCTCCCCTGATAGCCAGGACTGCTGATAAATGATGGTAAGCGGCTTGACCAGGTCTTCCACCAGATCTCTTGGCACCCTTGGTTGGATCCCATCTGGCCCCATTGACTTGCATACATCCAAGTGCTGTAGCAGGTCGCCAACCATTTTGTTGTGGATTGTGGGGGCCACATCCTGCTCCCCATCCCCTTCCACCAGCTCAGGGTACTGGGTATCTACAGAACAACTGGTTTTGCCGTTAAAGACTGAGGCAAAGAAGGCATTAAGCACCTCAGCCTTTTCCTTGTCTCTCGTCACTAAATTTCCCCCCGCGTCCAGTAAAGGATGGAGATTCTCCTTTTTGTTTAATGTATTTATAGAACTTTATCTGTTGTCTTTAACAGCAGCAGACAGATTGAGCTCCAGATGAGCTTTGGCCTTTCTATTTTTTTTCCCTACACATCCTTACAGCATCCCTATAATCCATCTGAGTGGCCTGCCCTCTTTTCGATCTATAACACTTCATCACCATATATTAAGAAGGTCTGTCCTTCAGTTGTCAGACTGGTCTTCAGAGCTAGAATTCTCTGCATCTTCTCAAAGATCTGCCTCAAAACAAGAGACTAAAAACAACACAAAACAAAATAAAAACACTATGACTTACATCTGGTGTCAAAGAGTGTATTTGCTTTCAAAATGAAGATGTAAATTTTCTATAGTGAAGAAAATGAATGTTCACCACAGAACATTTTATTTAATGTTTTATTGAATTGTCTCCTTCTTCAGATTTACAGAGCAGATCATATGGTCTACACTAGCTACACTAGAAATTATAAATCTTATTCCTAATCTCTTATGTGAAATTCCAGTCTTTATGGTGCAGATGCTCAAATGATCCAGTATTCTGCTTTTTTGGAAGTTAGTTATAATGAATGGAGTGTCTGTGGTCAGACAAGTAAAGACTAAAACACTACACTAAGGGATGTAACTGGTGGCATTTATCTGCTTTTAGCTACCTTAGGTCAGAACATGTTACTCAGTCACAACACAATACTTTTTGAGAAGAGAGAATTATGCTGCCTTCACTTTCTATATTGTTAAAATCCACACAACTCAAAGAGTGGAGAGATTTGAGAAGCATTGATCCTTTAGGTCCATAGTACAGATATCTTAACAGATACACAGTATGATTATTGATATTATATTGGTTGTAGGCTAAAACTACAGCTAAACATATTATTTAACACTTCGTATGGAAGTCTGGCTCAGTTTCTATTAGTCTCATCCATTTTCGCCACATTTTCTTTCCCTTTTTATTAACAAGTTTCACTCTCAAGTTAGGGTAATAGTAGTAGCAGCTTTCTCAGTGTTTTGTTGTTTTTTTTTTTTTTTTTCCTTTGAGAGGTAGATTTAAAGAATTCAATTTAATCTGCATTTTAGGTTTCTCCTTATTTTGGAAACTACTGCGGTTTATCTGCAATCTATCACAACTCTCTTGCTCTCACAGTGACAATTATTCAATACTCCATCTTAATCTAAACATCATTTAAGAAAAGTTAGGTACATCTACCCAGCCTGGTGTTTAGGTTACTGGTAGGAATAGGGAAAATGCAGCCAAAACAAAACATCATTAGCACAGCAGAGCAAATGTGATTAAGGGGTTCTGAAGTTCTTTGACCTATATCTGGGTCTAAATCCTATATATCTTCCTATCAAAGGGGGGAAAGATAAACTGTTTATGATACTCAGGGGTGTCAAAGCCTGAGTATCCTTTTGGGAAGTCATATGAAACATGGTGCTCATCTGAAGACTTTCATTGTGATGCACAAGGTTTTCTCATCTTTTTGTTTGTTGGTTTCTTTTCCTTTTATTTTTTTTTCTACTTCCTCTCATGTGCTGTATTAGTTTTCCCCATTCATTAGTTCTTCGATACAAAGCAGTTTCCCTCTGATACTGAAACTCTGTTCTGTTTTGTGTTACTTCTACCCTAAAAATAGGGAAATGATTAACTTAAGTGAAAGAAGCAAATAAAGGAGTCATTGATGATTTTCCTGCTATTCCTTTCCAGAAAGGTTTGTTCCTTCTGTCATTTGGGGAGTTGGTCAGACAAAGAGCAGAAGCTTCAAACATATAATCTTTGGCTGAAACTATCCTGAATTCCTGTTACTGCTTGGAGTTTTCTGCAATAAATTATAGGTAGGGAATAAGCCTATCTTAGACATTTATAGTCAAATAACTTTGAATAGGGGATCCGTTCTGCCTCAGGATAGAGTTTCATGATATATTGTATGTTGCTACACATTAGCGCTATATTAGAAAGAGAGAGAGATGACCAATGTTATTTACCTGTTATTTATTCCTTTCCCTGTTCCCAACAAATATTTGGAAAAATCTCAGTCATATTATGACAACAATTCAATAAGAATGAAAACTGAACACAAGAAACTCCTTTTATTCATTATTGATTTCATTATTTATCTATTAATGAGACGGTTCGTAGTCCAAATTCTGAAGGAAGTCAAGCAGAATTCAGAACGTAAAACATAGTATAAGCAAGTATAGTGAAAAAGATTAGGGATTGTCTTCTCTCTTCTCAGTAAACAAGTCACTTTGACTATAATGTATTCATAAAATGACTCAGCAGTCAAGGTCTTTTTTGTTTGTTTGGTTGGTTTTGTTTTGTTTTATTTTTTTTACACTTGTTCCATTTGATTATCTGCTCATCCAAGCAACATACCCAAATATGACTGGAAGATACATTCTATTAAACCCCTTGAATCTTGACAAAGTGGGATGTTTCAACCTTTATTTCTTTTCTGACAACATGAGATAGAAAATCACTTGTAAATGAGAGAGTGTTAAAGATAAAAACTATAGATAATAAAGTAATTCTACATATTTTGACTTTATTTATTTAATTTATTTTCTCACGGATCTGATCTGTTGATGTTTTCTTTCTTTTATGTATTCATCTCTTTTAACCTTTTAGTGTAACCCAGGGGTACATGCAAAAAAAAAAAAAAAAAGACGGAATTATTCATACATTTTTTTATGAATAACGACAGCTAAAGGGCTTAACCAGAAGGACTAGCCTTGGCATCTCACCACACTAGATGGGCGAAAATTCATGAAAAAAATGTTAAAGGAGAAACTAAGGAATGATCAAACAAAAACTGTAACAAGAGTGTAGTCAGAGCTACAGACTCTGCTAAGGCAGTCTTCTAATATAGATGGTCAGGCAGAATGTGAGAGGACAGCCTCAGGATAATGTCACAGAAGCTGAAGTTCAGGGAATAATTATATTCAGTAAATACAGCTTCTTCTATGTCTGCATATAACAAGAAACTACAACTTCCTGTTAAGAAACTGCTTTGCTACACAAAGAAACAGTGCAATGGAGTTCTAGAAGCTACTTATCAGTCTTTAAGGAGCTGATTACTAATATTTTCTACACATAGAGGTTCAGTGTCACACCTTCCTTTGCATTCCTGGGCACATTTCAAAGCTAGTAATCTTATATCCATTTCTATTCCTAAATTTCAGAGTTACATCAGAGTCATGATCTCTAGTTTGTGAACAGGTACCTTACAGCTTCTCCTAGCTGCTGCCCTGTTTACCTGTGTCCTGTCCAAAGTAAAAGAAAACAGGAATAATAAAAATGATTAGATCACTCTATCATTAGGATGTAATTTCCTTTGAAATTTCATTGTCGTGTTTTCCACTTGAACTTTCATTGGCTGATGGCTCTGAATCAGGTCTCCATAAAATAATTGAAGTTCTATTCACATTTCTTTCATCATTGCCTTTGAAAGAACTCCATCTGTACAAACTTTCAGAGGTAAAAAAAATTAATTATGAAGGACTTACACAGTAGCCAACATGGATCTAAAGAGTGTAATAAAATGTAAGAGGAATAGTTTTTGTCTATGTTTATTTTTCTGTTCCCCAGATAATTTGTCATTTTTGCATGCAAAATACATAGAAATTAAAATAATAAGTAAATAAATAAATAAATAAGTTTACAGTGTGGAAATATGAAGGGATCAAATAACACGCAAATATGCAGAAATGTCATTTAAACACATTTGGGAATGACATCATGCAATTCAGTATTTGGCAGGGCAATATAGCAAAAAAGAAAAGTGTTGTTTCCTTTCAGCTATATTTGTTTGAAATAATACTTAAAAAACAATGATAAAACGCTTCCTAGTAGAAGCCTGGTATTTTACTATATAAATGTAAGAAACAGCAAGACACCAAAATATCATCTATCATTAATAGGATATATTTTTTCATATGAAAATGCTTTTGAAGCCACTAAACCATTTCCCTTGGGCAATTCAGTATATATGTATATGCCTGTTTAATTCTTGATCCAATGTTCTATGACTGTAAGCCAGCATAAAATGTAAGAGAAAATAAAGCTGTTTCAGATCTTAACCATTTATGCATGTATCAGAAATATATCTATCTATAAAGTGACCAAGTAGAAGTAACAATTTGAGCTATAGATACACAAAGCAACCCTTTTTGCTACGTTTACTATATATGCTAATACATATATTTATGTAATATTTTTTATTTTTATATTTTATTATTTATTTTATTATTATTGTTATTTATTTATTTATTTATTATATTTTTTTAATATTTATTTTTGCAGAATTTCTGCAGAATGAAACTGCAGTCTGGTGATTTTAATTTAGATCTCCACGTTGCTACTTGAGATTTTGCACACAGCATGGATTAACTTGAGAAATACACAAAACAAACAGGTCTCTAGTGGATAACTTCAAATTTTTAGAGTACTTGAAGAACAAAAATGTTAATTTAGTTTTCTTCTTCCAGAAAGAGTTTCTTATGTACCTCTACATGCTCGATATTCAAGAAGTTTACATACTACCATTCCAGTAGTATTCTCGATATCTGCCATTATATCTATGCTTCAGACATGAATTCTGTCTGAGACAGAGGACAATCATTTATCAATATGGATTTTCTTCTTTCTCTTTGTTTTTTAACCTTTTTTTTTATTATTATTATTATTCTATGTGCAGCAGCACCACTTGCTGTCCAGAATATTAAATACCTTTCAAAAATATATTTATTTTTTTTCTCTGCTTTAGCATCCTGTAAGCTTATATTCAAGTGTGGTGAGAGATCCTGTCAAAAGAATAATAATAAAAATAAACAGACTCTGGATTTCAGTTAAAAGCATATTTTCAAAAATGTTTCATATACTGTAAAATAACTTTGATGAGTAAAAAGTCATAGTGTTTGCAAGATGCAGCAAAACAGGTATAACCTTGAAGCTCCTTAGCCCTCAATTATTCTTTATCTCCATAAAAGCAACTTAGTAGTCATATTCTTACTTTTTGACAAAAACAAAAAGCAAAAAATGAAAACAACAACAAAAAAAAAACACTTATCCAAAAACCTTGGAATTATATAAGACGTTGCAATTTGACATTTTTTTCCAATACTAGGTCAAAGAATTTGTAAATGGCTAGACCACAGATCTAAAGTGTATCTGTCAAAAAGACAATTATTTCTACAGGTATAAATTTTCACATTTCACAGTCCAACCCACATTTTAGCCCAACAACTAATTACAGCCAATGATACTTCTATTCTGTGACAAGGGATCTTTTTACTTTGGTATGAAAATAAAACCCTTGAAATTTAGGGGAATAGAATGTGTTTTGTTGTTATTGCTTTGTTTGTGTAGTGTTTTTGTTTTTGTTTGTGTAGTGGTTTTATAGTGCTGGGCAGCTAAACACCACAACTGATCTCTCACTCCCCCTCCTTAGATGAGGAGGGAAAGAAGTAAAGCAATGAACAACTCATGGGTTGAGATAAGTATAACTTAATTAAAGGGAAATAATAATAATAATCATTAAAGAAAGATTATTATGAAATAAACAATTTACCTAGAGGGAAAAAAAAATGAAAGGGGGAAAGAGAGGAGGAAAGGGAAAAAAAAGGGGGAGGAAAGCAAACAAATAAAACAAATGAAGGCTATGTGGAAGTGCAGAGGAAGGAAATTACTCTCTACTTCCCACAAATGAGTGATGATTGACCACTTCCTTGAAGCAGGGCCTCAACGCACGTAACCGATGTTCGGGAGGAGGACCAATGTTTTCCCAACGAGAGCCACGTCCTTGAAGCAAGGCCTCAACACACACAGCCGGTGTTGAGAGGAGGACCGACGTCTTCTCAATGAGAGCCCACCCCTCCCTTCTTCTTCCTGTTTCCACCTTTTATTGCTGAGTGTGACATCACATGGTATGGAATATCCCTTTGGTTGGTATAGTCAGCTGCCCTGGTGATGTTTCTCTTCTCACTTTTTGCCTACCCCCTAGGAGGGTTAGAGAGAGTCCAGACGTTGTGTCAGCACTGCTCAGCAGTAGACACAAAACTGGTGTGATACCAGTGCTGTTCCAACTACAAGTGCAGGGCACTGCACTGTATGGGCTGCTGCAGGGAAAGTTAACATTCCAGCCAGACCCAGTACAGATTGTTGTTTTTTTGGTTGGTTAGTGGTTCTTCTTGTAGATTTTTTTCTTTCTTTTTGGGGGGTATGAGGAGTTTTTAGTGTCTTAGGGTTCTGTGGGCAGGAAAGAGAGTTTGATGTTGACTTTTTTTTTTTTTCCCAGATGTATCACTTTTTCTAATAAAATATTTTTTTTTCCCCTTCAAACCTGTCCTGTTTACATAATTTTATCTTATGAAATGACATTACTATTCACATTAAATTAATATCCCACAGCTGTATTTATTATGCCACTGCTTCTGTTCATACCTCTATTGGTATAATTAGTACTTTTTGCCAGTCCATTGCTCTAAGTTCACTGTTAGCTATACTTTTGCAGTCACCCTGCAGGTATGATTTCTGCACCTTCCTTCCCGTGCATTTTATCAGTAGTGATTTATATTTATCGATGTCATCAATGGAAATGTTGAAAAGAACCATGCCCAATACTAATTTCTACATAATACCATATGCAAGAAAATTCAGTAATAACTCACCTGTCTATTAGCCAGTTTGTGATCTACTTGTTGTATGATTCAATGCTTTCATTAGAGTGTCATATGGTATTAAGTCAAATACTTTATGAAATTTCAGCTCTATTTACCAAATCCATAATCTTATCAAGGCTGACAGTAAAATCTGATTTGCTTGACAAGATTTATATTCCAGTAAATCATGTTGACTACCAATAATTATATTTTCACCATTTAATTCATTATGATTTAAATCCTGTATCAGTTTATCTCCAATATTGTCCAAGACTTATTCCAAGACTGTTTCAGACAACTCCCAGAGCTCTTGTATGGAATTGGTCCAGACTTGCTGGTTTAAATTCATATATAAGCTATGTCTTTACACTCAAAGTTTGCTAACAATGCTCAGTGAAAAAGAACACAAAGTAATTTTTTTGAAAAAAGCAGTGGAATAAGTTGTTCATTGCTGCTTCCAGAGGAGTTTTCTTCTACGCACCAGCTGCTAAGTAATATAGACTACAATCAGATTTCAGGACTGCTGTAATTCAAAAGATGGTCAGAGAATTTGAGTCACATGAAGCATTTCATGACACAGTCATTTACTATTGTCCAAAAATTGTAGCTTTTGTAAATTACCTTTTCCTTGGGAACGAAGATGGGGGAGTCGTAGGTCACAATCAATATTCTTTGGAACATCTTGCATATATTAAGCTATTATTACCAATAGAATCCATCTTTTATAACGAATCATAATCATTTATGTACAAGTCTAATTCATTCAGTAGAAAAAATAGTAAAAAAAAAAAAAAAATCTGAATCTTTGAACCTGTCAGAACCATCTGTAACACTCTCAAAGTCTTGCCACAGATCTACATTGGCTTCCATGGGCAACAGCTGCTCCAATGAAATGCAATGTTGTTCTAACCCATTCTGTTACAATGAGTAAAGCTAAGGAAACTTTTTTTTCCATCAATATCAGAAGGTGTCCTCTGAATAGGACACACCACGAATGATTCATCAGCAGAAAATCATGCACCCTAAACAGAAGAAGGATGACAGCAACTTGATGGTTTACCATGTATTTTATGTTTTCCTTTCTGTTGACCAGAAAAACAAGCTATAATTATAGATGTGTATAGATATGATATAGATATTCCAAGCCTCTACTCAAAAAGAAAATTTTCTCAATATTTTAATGATTCACCTAAGTCTCAAAACACCATTACAATTACAATTCAGATACTAAGCTTCAACACCATCCTCCTATTTTTCTATGAAGAACTTGCACTGAGATCTTCTTCCATGGGTTTATGGAAGGCAGATCCTGCTTGACGAACCTGATCTCCTTCTATGACAAAGTGACGTGCTGGGTGGACGAGGGAAAGGCTGTGGATGTGGTCTACCTTGACTTTAGCAAGGCATTTGACACCGTCTCCCACAGCCTTCTCCTCAAGAAACTGGCTGCTCTTGGCTTGCACTGGCGCACGCTTCGTTGGGTTAGAAACTGGATGGATAGCCGGGCCCAAAGAGTCGTGGTGAATGGAGTCAAGTCCAGCTGGAGGCTGGTCACTAGTGGCGTTCCCCAGGGCTCGGTGCTGGGGCCGGTCCTCTTTAATATCTTCATCAATGATCTGGACGAGGGCATTGAGTGCACCCTCAGTAAGTTTGCAGATGACACCAAGCTAGGTGCGTGTGTCGATCTGCTCGATGGTAGGAAAGCTCTGCAGGAGGATCTGGATAGGCTGCACCGATGGGCTGAGGTCAACTGCATGAAATTCAGCAAGGCCAAGTGCCGGGTCCTCCACCTGGGATACAATAACCCCAAGTAGAGCTACAGGCTGGGAGAGGAGTGGTTGGAAAGCTGCCTGACAGAGAAAGACCTGGGAGTATTGGTTGATAGTTGGCTGAATATGAGCCAGCAGTGTGCTCAGGTGGCCAAGAAGGCCAACAGCATCCTGGCTTGCATAAGAAACAGTGTGGGCAGAAGGGCTAGGGAGGTGATTGTCCTCCTGTACTCGGCTCTGGTGAGGCCGCACCTCGAGTACTGTGTTCAGTTTTGGGCCCCTCGCTACAAGAAGGACATCGAGGTGCTTGAGCGGGTCCAGAGAAGGGCGACGAAGCTGGTGAGGGGCCTGGAGAACAAGTCCTACGAGGAGCAGCTGAAGGAGCTGGGCTTGTTCAGCCTGGAGAAAAGGAGGCTCAGGGGCAACCTTATCACTCTCTATAGGTACCTTAAAGGAGGCTGTAGCGAGGTGGGGGTTGGTCTATTCTCCCACGTGCCTGGTGACAGGACGAGGGGGAATGGGCTTAAGTTGCGCCAGGGGAGTTTTAGGTTAGATGTTAGGAAGAACTTCTTTACCGAAAGGGTTGTTAGACACTGGAACAGGCTGCCCAGGGAAGTGGTGGAGTCACCATCCCTGGAAGTCTTTAAAAGACGTTTAGATGTAGAGCTTAGGGATATGGTTTAGTAGGGACTGTTAGCGTTAGGTCAGAGGTTGGACTCAATGATCTTGAGGTCTCTTCCAACCTAGAAATTCTGTGATTCTGTGATTCTGTGAAAATCAAAAATATAAACTAAATATAAACCCTTTCTAAGATTTATGAAGGCTGGAATAAGTAAGATACTGAAGGAAAGGACCACCCCAGAAAAACTGCAGACAAAAAAAAAAAAAAAAAAAGTTCATTTATGTCAACCAAGGAGAACCACAAGGCAAAATGCTCTAAAACATACAAGTGATCTTGGCCAGACCACTTGGACATGTATATCTTGGACATGTACAGCTAATAAGTGTATAGGTGTAAAAATATGGATGGACAAAATCTAAGTGAGAAGTACTGGGACTGGGAAAAATCATCTGACTTGAAGATTTTGTAAATAAATATTAGTATGCCCTGCTCTAAGATCTCAAACTGCATTTCTACATTAATTTCCTATATTAATTAAATTGATATGAAAAGCTTTGATTCAAAGCCAGGATAAGGTGATATTGACCAGGACAAGATAATTTAATTGTCTTGCCTGTCATGCATGAATTCAAGAAGAATTTGGACAACACTCTCAAAGATATTATTTGTTTTTTGGGTGGTCCTTTGTGAGGCCAGGAGCTGGACTTGATCATCCTTGTGGGTCCTTCCAGCTCTGGATGAACTAGCTATTTGGAAGATAAGGAGAATAGACAATTAGAAAGGATAGTAGCAACTCGGACATACACTTTACAATGAGATTGTCAGGACTAGGAGGAACAAGCACTTAGTTTCTCTTCTCCCACTAGAAAGACATCCAGGACAGCACCTGGATGATTACTTGTTCCATTTAGGTTAATCTGCGAATAACTATATTAATGTGCCATGTCAATCTGCTACATCTTGTAAAGTTTTGTTCTGTGTGATACGTGTTCATTAGTAATAATTTTAGTGTTATTGCTTCTATTTTTGATGGTCATCTTAATCCTATAAAATAACCCTTGTGACACTCTTTACATAGATTATGCTTTTAAATGTCAGGTTACTGACTTTTGCCTTCTGTCTAGAACTCCTTTCTCAAGTTCTTAATTACTTTGACCAGTCACTGTGCACACATTGAAATGTCTTTACGTTTGCACACATTGTTGATGCCTTTCAGTCAGTACATGCACCAATTATGCATCTCGGACACTATACTGAATATCTTCATAGAATGGCTCATGTCCAGGATTGCCCCAGCCCAGGTGCAGCACTTCGTTAGGTTCACATGGGCCTGATTCTCAAGCTTTTCCAGGTCCCTTTAGCTGGCATCCTTTCCTTCTATTATACTGACTGTACCACTCAGCTTGGTGTCATCTGCAAACTTGCTGAGGGTAGACTCGATCCCACTGTCTATGTCTTTTATTAAGGTATTAAACAGTACCAGTCCCAATGATTCAACTGTTCTCATTGTGAATTATGCTTCATGTAACTGATGTGAGACCACAAATATCCTGTTGTGATTCATCTAGGATCAACTGTTTCAGTTACCCCAGCCCTCTATAACCTGATTGTAAGCAGTTAATCACATGTTCTTCTCAGCCCTAGGAAGCCCTGTAAGAAAATATCTTATATTAACTTTCTAATACAATTGGATCAGAGTTGCTGAGTTTCAGGGAAACAGTTTCTGTTTTCCCTGCATGTAAAACTAACACACCATTTTGAAAGTAAGCTTTAACTTCACAACAGCATTTGGCTTAAATGAGAAAGGAAAAAAAATAGTGCACTTGCAAGTATAATCTTTACACGTTCATAGTGTACCTTCATCAGCTGAAGGTTAAACATGATATCGGTAATATCTAGCATACAGGAATAATAGAAGGACAACAACATCAAAAAAACAGGCTGTTTCTGACTCACAAGATGGCAAATGGACTCCCAGCTAAGCTAAAATTTGCACTGAAGCTCATTCTATTTCTATCTTTCTTTATTAAATACTTCACTATCTTCAGCTTTTCCTCTTCATCTTTTGGGATTTCCCTGTGTAAGACCATTCCTGCTCTTCTTAAACATGGGTACATGAACGTATAACTGTCAGAAGGTTCAGAACTGAAACTGACAAAACGAGGTTTTGCAGAAGTTGTATATTCAGAAAATTAATTATTCCTCTGTGAACTCAGAAGAGCTACATAGGAATATACGTAAGTTGCCAAGTTACTACCAGACGGACCAAAGCCCAGGACTGTAACAAAATTATTATAGTATATGTGGACTTAGAACACTTCAGAAGAGCACTTGACACAGTGACATGGCACAGATATCAGTGCTTATACAGTCAAATATAGTCAAGCTCAGTGTGCATATTTTTGTGTATATAAATATGTATATATATACATAAAAGGAAGGAAGGGGGGAAATATTATCACTTGTGTTTTAAAGGGGAAATATTTTTAATGTATCTGTAAATATTCAGGTTCTTAAGTTTTTTTGTACTTTTGCTTAGATAGGTGAACACTGCATTTAGCAGCATTTTTGAATTTCTGCATAATTTATTTACTTATTGTCACGTTAAAGGGGTGTAGCTGATTAACCGTTACGGGCCCAGTTGGATTCAGAGTACTGAACCAGTCGGACATTCACCAAAACTGGGGGTCCGTTCGGACATTCACCAAAAACATAATAACCGCCTGGGGGTCCGCTCAGACATTCACCAAAAACGTATTAATCACCTGGGGGTCCGTTCAGACATTCACCAACAATGCATTAACCGTCTGGGGGTCTGGTTAGATTCAGAACACTGAACTATCACGGATAACCACCCGCACCCTAGTTGCATTAATGAGAGCTATCACAATGCAATCAAGTATGGTTTATTACAGCAACAGATAATCAGGTTCTTTTGGATTGCCGGTGATAGTGACTATCTGCAAAAGCAAGCTAGTATGCATGAAATACACAGGTGACACAGGTGTTACAGATGTTATACAGGTGTTATAGGTGTTATAGATGTTACAGGTGTTACAGATGTTATAGGTGTTATAGGTGTTACAGGTGTGCAGCCTAGAAATAAACGCGTTAAAAGGATCAAAGACTCTATAGAGATTTATAAGCAAATATTCAGATCTAACCCAAAGGCGTCCCAATGGGGGGGGAAGAGAGGCTCAGCCTGTCGACTGATCCCAGGAGTCAGGAGGTCCTAAGGATGTTGTATGTCCTCGGGATGGTATCTCCCCTGACGATGGTATCTCCCCTAACATCCCCTCTCTCTTGGGCCAATTTATATTATTTTCTATCTTTTAGGTGGAGCTTGAGTGGCTCTAGTCAAGCATATCTTAGTTATGATTGGTGTAAAGTTTTCCCGTCTCCGTTTAAAGTAATAGGCTCCGAGAAATTCAGGGCGCATGCTCAGTGAGGGGTGGTCGCACCTTGGAGGCGGGTAGCTTTTGGGATGGAGGTGTGTTTTGGTATTATAATGATATTATAATGAGCAAAAAGTACACTAGGGTACAGCATTTGTCAAAACATGACAGGTCTTTGGCTTAGGGTGGCAAAAAGTGCAGCTTTGTGCACAAGAACAATCGAGGCCCCACCTGATTACAGAGCCTAGCCGTGGTGTCTCCACTCCACTCTACGCTCCGTGGTGTTCCTTAGAACTAGCACACCAAGTTTCCCCAGCGCGATAGCATCTAAGGTTGGGAGCCTAGGGAATGCTCAGATAATGCAGTTATGCCCTACCCTGAAAGCCTCTTCAATGCTGTACCTTTTCCTTAAAAGTGTGAATGTTAGTTTTATTTTCCTAGTTACTTCAGGCATTTACACCACACTTATATTTGCAACCTGTCTCCTTTTCAAATTTTAATTTAAATACTACAGGCTGATATAGCTAGAACATATTTATATTCCGTGGGAAAAAAAAAATGTAAAAAGACTGTCAGAATTATATAAGAATCTCAGAAGTTTTGATCTTTTATCTGTATTAAACAAGAAAAGCCTTGCAAGATTTAAACTGGAAATTTCATTTCCAAATGAGCCTCCAAATTCAGAAAGTTCATGTTTAAGTCTGCTAGCTTGGAACTGTAATCAGAAAAAATTAGATGCCGGTGATGTTTCTTATTTTTCCAGTTCCTGAGCATAAGCATTGCAGTGTGCTAGCTCAGAATGATTCCTTTTGTACATGGTTAATTAAAAATAAATAAATTATTAAATATTGTCATATAAAAGTGGTTATTTCTTCAAGGAGTTACATGTGTCAAAGTTTCACAAGAACCAAAGACAGCATAGCTCATCAGAAAGCATTATGCCTAAACTAGTGAACCTCATTTAGTATGCCAAACAGCAGATTAGCAGAAACCTAAAGGATTTTTCAGCCAGCACACTACATCCTTTCGTGAGCAGCAGTGCTGCCTGAAAGCACACTGGATCTTCTGAACTGCATGTGTTTACCTTTTTATTTTTCGGTTATTTTCAGTGGTTGCCACAGAAAATTTTGTGTTCCTTCAGGGGAAAAATAATTTATTACTTCTATCTTCTATCCTTTGCATTTCCTTATGCTACTCTGGTATTATAGGAGAATGTCCTGGTTTTGGCTAGGATAGAGTTAATTTTCCTCCTAGAAGCTAGTATGGTGCTGTGTTTGGGATTCAGTGATATCACACTGATGTTTTAATAGTTGCAGAGCAGTGCTTACACTAAGCCAAGGACTTTTCAGCTTCTCACACTGCCCTGCCAACGGGCAGGCTGGGTATGCAGCAGGAGCTGAGTGGGGATAGGTGGGGATAGACCCAGGACAGCTGAACCCAACTGGCCACAGGGGTATTCAATACCATCTGATATCATGCTGAACAGTTAATATGGGGTGGCTAGCTGGGGTGGGGGGACCAACTGCTCAGTGACAGCCTGGGCATCAGTCAGCAGGTGGTAAGCAATTGCATTGTGCATCACTTGTTTTGTACACATTAGTAGTAGTAGTAGTATCATTATTATTATTAGTAGTAGTAGTAGTATTTCTCTTTCTTTTCTGTCCTAATAAACTGTCTTTATCTCAACCTGCAATCTTTCACTTTTTTTTTTTCCCCAGTTGTCTCCCCAACCCACTGAGGGGAGTGAGGAGTGGTGGTGGGGGAGTGAACGGCTGTGTGGTGCTTAGCTGCCAGCTGGGTTAAACCACAACAGGGATACAGATGAACAGGAATGACAGTAGCTAGGTCTTTCTTAACCCAGCTGTATTTTGAGGTCAGAAGGCCAATAGGAACTGTGGCAAATGACCCTATTAGCCGAACTATAGTGATCTTCTGATGGTCAAAATATGAATCGGTTTATACAGAATGCTAGTATAGAAGTTGTATACAGCTCTTTATTCAGCTAGCTGAATCATATCTATACAGCTCTGAATATAACAGTTAAATAAAAATGTAGTCACTTCATGTTGAAGTGCACTCTCATGTATAATATGGCAATTATTAAAGAGCTCTGAGATGAAAGTCTGGAATTCAAAACCCATTTATCTACCTGAAATTAAGAGATATTAATACTGACCAAGTTTTGTTAAAATGCCTATGCATAAATTAAAACTTAGCTTTTGCATTAATGATTTAATCATAGTTATGTGGGGTTTTTTGTTTGTTTGCGTTATGTTTTGTTTTGTTTTGTTTTAATAATGCTGCTGTATTTTAGGTGTTTGAGATTTCACTTTAAGTTGAAATGTTATATATCAATCTGAACAATGTTCTGTTCAAGCAAAGACTGAACAGTTTAAGAGTTCCATATCCTGCAGTAATCTCTCAGAAAAAGGCACTCAAACTCCTTTTAAAAGACACAGAAGTCAATAGACTCTTTAAAAAGTCAGTGAATTTTGGATCATGGCAAACAAATAAAATTTTTATCAGCTTAGTCACAACAGCTCTTTTAATTGATTAAGAATTCTCCTTGATATTCTGTCATGTGAACTGTGACCAAGTTTATATTTTCCATTGTGTCTTTCATGTGTGAAGTAACTGAGACTGTCAGGCCACAGTTTTTAAAGAGTCTAAAGGACACTTCTTTGTTCTGAGTGGTATTATGTATCTGTATCCTGCATCAAGCTTACTGTATTGCACAAAGTCTCAGGCATAGAAAATGTTTAGCTTTTTAGTTTTATATAGAATTTTCTGAGTTAGTCTAGCAAACTGCTTTCATAAAAGTCTGGTATTTTACTAATTTTCAAATTATGCTGCAGAGAAACTATATTATACTCTTTCTATCCTCATGCTCCTTGTCTTCATAAAAGTTGTTTTTTGTCAGAGGAATTAATTTATGTTACAGAAAATCTATAAAAAACTATACAAATATGTCTAATTTGCAAAGTCTTGAAAAACAGTATTTCCTGTGCTTGATAAAGGTTTTCCTAATCTCATTCATACATTTGAAAGGATTCATCTGCACTTTGCAGGTTTCACCTATGGCTTTTTTTTTGTTCTGATCTTAAAGATTTGGAATCCAGCATCAGACAAAGCAACTAAAAGTAATGTTACTACCATGTTTTCACAACAGGCATCATTCTGTGGAGGGACTCCACGTGGAGCAGGGGCAGAGAGTGACCGTGAAGGAGAGGTGGAGATGAAGCGTTAGGGACTGACCACAGCCCCCATTCTCCATTCCCCTGCACTGCTTGGGGGTAGGAGGTAGAAGAGGGTGGATGGAGGGGAAGGTGTTTTAAATTTATTTCCTTTCTTTCTCACTTCTTTAACTTGTTAGTAATAGGTAATAAATCTTACTATCTCCCTACGCTGAGTCTGTTTTGCCCATCACAATAACTGCTGAGCAATCTCCCCGTCCTTATCTCAACCCTTGAGCCCTTTACACTGTATTTCCCCACCCCCTGTCCTCTTTCAGGAGGGGGAATGAGAGAGCAGCCATGGTGGAATTCAGCTGCCCACCCACGTAAAACCACCACACTGAGACAGGTTTTTACAGTTTTCTTGAGGAAATATCATAAAGACAGATAAGCAATTAGGAGACACTGAATGAAAATAGATGAAAGCTAGGGTAATTTGAAAGAGAATAGAGTTAGACATAATGAAGAACAAAGAGCAAAGATGGCAGGAGAACTGGCAATAACAGAAGACAGGATTTAGCAGAAGACTTGTGAAAAACTAAAGAAATGCTGATAGATTGAAGAGGAATATAGAGATTAGTTTAAAACTAGAAGGCAGTGAGAAAAAATACATATCTGGAATTGATATCACATGGAACACCAGGAGAGAGAAAATGGATTTCTCTAGGAATAAGACTAGGAAAATGGGAATTACATCAGAAGTGGAGACTGGGTTAGGAATGATGAGTCAGTTTGGGGAAATTAGGACAGGTAGGACAAAGAACCAAGGACCAGGATAAAAAGTGCAAGGAACAGAAAGCAAGACTGATCATATGACAATAGTGATGTTGGAAGTTATAATGGTATTTGATGACATTCTTAGCAGATACTGAAGTCACAGCCACACAAAGTGGAAGGAAAAAATGGAATCATCTATGGAGCAAAAACTACATGGAAATTTCCAACAAGTGTATCATGTGATGATATGACACGATGAGTCCAGAACTGAATTAAATTAATTGATAGAGTTTCTCTCTGACATTATATAGGTTTGAATTAGATATTTAATAGGTTTGAAGACTGAAGTGACTACATTGACTAGATGATTGATATCATTTGCTTGAACATTGTTGCCTAGTGGCATCTGCAGCACGATATTGCATCCACAGTGGGCTGGTAGAAACAGAACCTCTGTGAGACCTGCTCTCACTCTGAAACAGCAGTTGAAGACCAGCAAAGATATGCTAGAGGCTGTTAAATGGAACCTGTCATCAATGTTTTATTTTGTACTCTATTGGACACCCAGTTTTACTAAGGCAAGAAATTAATGTGCAAAGTTAATTAAAATTAATTTATATTTTGGAAAAAAAAGAAAAAGAAAAAAAAAAGAACTGTATACTGCTCTATCATTTTATAATAAAAACTAATTCTGTTGAGTAATTAGTTGTACTAGTTGTGGGCACTAAAGGAAAATGTGTTAAGCAAAGGGTTAATTTTATACAGTTAACAGGTTTTAATGGTCATCAGTAACTTATACCTGAGTAACTTACACATGGAGTGATTAGGAAGAACCAGGAATGTGAACATCTGCTCATTAGTGAGCACTGTTCTTTCTGGGCCATGAATAAGGTGTGTAAATGTGATTATGCAATTAAGATAGGGATGCAATAAAGAGACCTAAATGCAGACTGCACAGACAACTTGCTTTCTGGCATTTATTATTTCTGAGTTTCTTGTGTTTTATAATTTTGTGAAAAGTAATGGGTTCTGATTTTTTCCTTAATTATTTTACATAATTGTATGTATATTAAGCTTCCTTCAGTGACTACAATAAGAAAAGTAACAAGAATTCATCTTCAACCAAAATGGAATAGAGAACGGCACTATGTGAAATTCATCTAATAAAGGTGGCTACTTGTATAACAAAGAAATATACTGTACTCCTCTATCACAATATATTGAGCTTGGGTTAGCCATTCCTTACCAAATCAGCAGAAGAATCTTGCTTATTTAGTTTTATTTTCAATTGATAAAATATACTTATGGGCTTTAAGCACTATTACAAATAAATACATAATTGAGGAAAAAAAAAAAAAAAAAAGCAAAGAAGATTCAAAAGGTAGCTCTCTGCCAAAAATAAGAAAGGAACAAGGAACAGTGAAGACGTACTTCATCTAAAAAGATGCTTCAAGACCATCGAGCAGAGAGATGCACATTGACTGCTAAAATACTCAAACTTAAGAAAGAGAAGTGCTGTAGCTATATCCTATCTAATGTGGCATAACAATGCTGGTTTAACCAAGCAAACAATCAAAGGCTCTCATTTGAAAATGTGCAGATACTTCAAAAGTTAGATTATTAAAGATATCATACATTTATTTTTTTTCAGTTGACTTTGATCAGGATCTGGCTAACAATTTTTGCAGTTGTATGAAGGCTAAGGTGAGCAAGTAAAGAATGTGCTTAAAGTTTTCAAGTGGTAATAATGGTAAGTGAACATGGGTTTACAGAATTGTTTTTGAGGCTCAGGAGTTCACAAAGATGAAAAAGTCAAGAAAATATGAAACAGAGTTAATTTACATAAAGAATTTCTCATCCTTTTTATTCCAGGCTTGACTTTGGTTGAACTTACATCTGGCTGTAAAAGAACACAGGAAACAAAATGTGTCATCAGTTTCCCACTGCTTGTTGGCATCGTGATTAAATGTTGGCATCATGGCATCATCATTTGCAGAAGCTAGATTTTAAATGAGCATAGCAGGTCAAACATTCTTCTCAGGGAAAGACAAGGTTCATTTGGGTACAAGAAAATTATATTTGTTCTAATACAAGAAAAAAAGTCATACATCTTCAGTCAAAATTACAGTGCGTTTAGAGGAGGTCATCTGGGGAGCGGTGACTGAACAGAGCATGATGGATAATTCCTCACACACAAGCATGAGCATGAAAGAGTAGTGAAAAATTGAGACTACCTACTTTGAGTTTCTGATGATACTGCCAACACAATGGAAAATCTGAGCCTTTGTCTTATTTTAACACTCTTATAAAATTGAGTTCACCTGGGGAGAACTCTAAAAAGACAGAAGAAACTACTGTTGGAGAGTACTCATGAAGAAAAATCCCAGTAATTTTCCCATTTAATAAGTTCAAAGTATTTATTTTCTCACCATATTTGCTGTTAAACTCATCTCTCTAAACATTCATAAATATATAAATATCTTTCTAAGTGCTTTTAAAAATTCATACTATGAGCTATGATACTTTACTCTTTATTAAAAGAATCAAAATCTTATAATTCAGGCAGGTGCCAGGATCAAAACAACAATGATAAGATCACCTGTTGGAAATAAGATGAGAAGCAAGCAGGAGACAATGTCAGTTCAGGAATCTGTCCTTGTCTTTTTCAACAATTAATGTATTTTTTTGAGACAACTTTTTTTTTTTTTTTTTTTTTTTTGGGGGGGGGGTGGGAGGGAGCTGTTTGTTTGCTTGCTTGTTTGTTTTCAGACAAGCTAAGTTCTTTCCATTTAAGCTATTTATTTATTTTAAGCCAGTCCCTTACTCTGTGGTAGGCTTACAGGAAACATAGGAAAAAAGTTGAACATTGGAATGCACATGACAAAAATCTCAAACTTTAAAAAGTTACAAAAGCTTTAGTAACCAGAAAATGCAATTTCCATTATATATTACTCTTCCTATCAAAATATTGCACTTAGTTTTTTTGTCACATTACATGTGACAAAGCAAAAGATCTTAGCATGCTATAACACTTCAAATAGTTTTTGTTTTTAGCTCTGCAATACTCATCATGTGGACTATCAGAGATAGTCTTCCCCCAGAAGAATCACAGAATTGTCTAGGTTGGGAGAGACCTCAAGATCATCGAGTCCAACCTCTGACCTAACACTAACAAGTCCTCCACAAGTTCAACATCTAAACATCTTTTAAAGACCTCCAGGGATGGTAACTCCACCACCTCACTGGACAGCCCATTCCAATGCCTAACAACCCTTTCGGTAAAGAAGTTCTTCCTAATATCCAACCTAAAACTCCCCTGGTGCAACTTTAGCCCACTCCCCTCGTCCTGTGGACGTGGGAGAATAGACCAACCCCCACCTCGCTACAGCCTCTTTTAATGTACCTATAGAGAGTGATAACATCACCCCTGAGCCTCATTTTCTCCAGGCTGAACAATCCCAGCTCCCTCGGCCACTCCTTGTAAGACTTGTTCTCCAGACCCCTCACCAGCTTCATTGCCCTTCTCTGAACTCACTCGAGCACCTTGATGTCCTTCTTGTAGCAAGGAGCCCAAAACTGAACACAGTACTCGAGGTGCGGCCTCAGCAGAGCTGAGCACAGGGGGACAATCACTTCCCTAGCCCTGCTGGCCACACTACAAGCCAGGATGCTGTTGGCCTTCTTGGCCACCTGAGCACACTGCTGGCTCATATTCAGCCAACTATACACCAATACTCCCAGGTCCTTCTCTGTCAGGCAGCTTTCCAACCACTCATCTCCCAGCCTGTAGCTCTGCTTGGGGTTGTTGCACCCCAGGTGCAGGACCTGGCACTTGGCCTTGTTGAACTTAATACAGTTAAATGAAGAACATTATTAATGTCTCCCAATCCTGCCCATCTATTTTCTTCGTGAGATTTTTATTTATTTTTTTTCAGGGTAAGTTTCCTTCCTCTTATGGATCCAATCTTTTGAGATGGCATAGAAGAGGAATCAAGGATCAGGTTGTAGGCAAGAAGGGGTAGAAAAAATGACAGTGAGGCTGGCCGCAGATAGAGATCAAGCTGGATTAAATAGAAACATAGAATGATAGAAACACAGAAACATAGAAACATAGAATGGTTTTGGTTTGAAGGGATCTTAAAGACTATATAATTCCAAGCGTTCTGCCATGGGCAGGGACCTGTTCTACTAAATGAGGTTAGTCAAATCCCCATCCAACCGGGACTTGAACACTTCCAGGGATGGGGAATCCACAGCTTCTCTGGGCAACCTATTTCATTACCTCTCCATCCTCAGAGTAAAGAATTTCTTCCTCCTATCTAATCTAAATCTATCATCTTTTAGTTTGAAACCATTACTTCTTGTCTTATAACTACACTCCCTGACAAAGAGTCCCCTCCCCAACTTTCTTGTCATCCCCCTTTAGGTACTAGCAGACTGCTATATGGTCTGCCCCAAATCCTTCTCTTCTCCATACTGAACAACCCCAATGCTCTCAGACTGTCTTCATAGGAGAGGTGCTCCAGCCCTCTGATCACCTTTGTGGCCCTCCTCTGGACTTGTTATAATAGGTTCATATCCTTCTTGTGCTGGGGGCTCCAGAGCTACTCCAGGTGGGATCTCAGAAGAGCAGAACAGAGAGGGAGGATCACTTCTCTTCAGTTGCTGGACACTTTTGATAGCCTAGAATATAGTTGGTTTTCTGGGCTGCAAGCACACATTGACAGCTCATGTTGAGCTTCTCATTAACCAACACCCTCAGGTCCTTCTCCTCAGGGCTGCTCTCAATCCATTCTCCAAACAGCCTGTGTTTTTGCTTGGCATTGCCCCAGCTCAGGTGCAGAACCTTGCACTTGGCATTGTTGAACCTCATGAGTTCCTGTCAAAGTCCCTCTGAATGGGATCCCTTCACTCTCGTGTGTCAACTGCACTACACAGCTTCATGTCATCAGCAAAATTGCTAAGGGTGCCCTTGATCCCACTGTCTATGTCACTAATAAAGATGTTAAACAGTGTCGGTCCCAGTACTGGCCCCTGAGTTGTTACTGATTTCCACTTGGACACTGAGCCATTCACCACAACACTCTGAGTGTGATGATCCTGGTAATTCCTTACCCACTGAGTAGTCCATCCATCAAATCCACATCTCTCCTATTTAGGATGATATCATGGGGGACAGTGTAAAATGTTTTGCACAAGTTCAGGTAGATGATGCCAATTGCTCTTCCTCTATCTACCAATGCCAAGTAACCACAAAACCTGCAAATTGGTTTAAGGATTAACCTGGGGCTGCCCAGAAACACCATGATAAAGTAAATACATCTACTTGCAGTATAAATATTAAATCAGTTTTATGTTAGAAATTGCACAGCAGGAGATGAGCTCTCTCCTGGGAAAGTATTCTGGTATTGAACTTTGAATGAGGTTCCCAGATGCAGCTGCAATGAGACCTTCCCATTCCTCCAACTCAGTAGCTGAATCTTGTGAACAGCTAGACTCAAGAGTCAAGCCATCTCTTAATATTTCTTAACATTTTGAAAACTAAGAGAATTTCAGTCTTCAGACTTTTTTATTTCTACTATGTTTATAAGGTTATATACTCCTGTATTACTCTTGTATTACTTTCAGGTAGCTACATCATTATGGATATTTCTTAGTATTCATTGACTAGTATTTTCAGTAAAATTATTTTAAAGTCAATTCTCTGGAACACTTTGATTGCTCTGGATTGAGACCTTGGCTTCCTTTTGTACTCAGCTCATACTTTGGGGTCTACATGGGTTTCTTATTTTAATGCACCTCTATGCATTATATAAAGACTTAAGCCTTTAATGCTATAAATGTAATCAAAGGGTGCATTCCCATAAGAACATCATTAGGAATTAAATCATCTGTTATTTTTCTTCTTATGGTGATCAACGCATTAACTCTAAATTTCAGTCCCCATTTTTACAAGAACTGTTGTGAAGACAAAATCAGTTCTCTAAAAACCACTGAGAAGGAAGAGTCAAAAATTAACCTTTCTGCCCAATTCCTTCTTTGCATGAATACACTGGAGATGGGTCTGTACACTTCCAAAAAAAGAATTCCTTGCTTGCACAATTTCAGATGACTTAAATGGTAAAATTTATCTATTGCTTTCTTCTCTCCAGTAACTTTAATTTGCAAAAGAGTGGACCTTGTCTGTAGTTTGGTTACAACCCATTGCATTTGTGACACAGACTATGTACAGGATTTGCATAGGCTAATTGCATTCCCAGATCTCCATCCTCCCAGGTATTCTCTCTCTGAAATTTGTCAAAATAAGTTTTTGCTTTAGTTTCGGATTTCTGTAATTTAGTAGCTACAAATGCACCTGATTCAGAAATTTACATAGTATTTACATAATGCTTTACCTCCCTTATCTGAGAGCACTAGTATTCCACAGGCTCTGGCACCTGTATACTTCAACCTATTGTTACCTTAAAGGGAGTTTCTGGAAGTAGCTGTGGAGTTTTGAAAAACTGTGAGAACTAAGGGGCTATTACTATAATCCCAATTATTCCTTTGTCATCTGGTAACCTCCTCAGTATTTTTTTATTCATCTATTTCATTTTTTCTACTATGCCTGGTGGCTGAGTTCGTACAAAATGTATCTTATTTGTTGTCGTTGTCTCTGAACTCTTAACATCTTTGAATATTCTCAGAACAGCTGTCAGATTCAATATTAGCTGGGACTACCTAGAGAGAAAAAAGGTTATTCCACCATGGCTGCAGATGTTGCTAATGCAGCAGTCCACTGGAAGAGAAATGTTTCAACCTTACTTTAGAGTACTGGGAAGGGAATATACAATTACAAGTCAAAATTAATTTCCTTGATGATTTTATACCAGTAGACCCACAAATAAATTTGAAAGCATTCCATCATTTCATATTTCTGAGAGCCTGAGGGAACTTTAAATTCAATGGTTTACTTGGAGAAACAACCAAGCATGCCTTTACACATATCCTATTCAAGTCAGAAGCCCAAGATAGAAAGCTTTTGATAAGTCTTTGTTTTCCTAAACGTTGTCCAGTGAAGGCATCATCAGCATAATACTGCGTTTCCTTTCTAAAATGAGTTGATATTATCCATACAGGAATCTCACTTCCTTCATACAACAGTAACTCACAATATATTTGCATTTTACCTAAAGAAACTCTTTACCAAGTCCTTTTCCTTGGTTATCATTTTCAAATACACAAGAAAATGTTTTTTTTGTTTGTTTGTTTTTGTTTTTGTTTTTTTTCTCAGTCTTTGAGTAAAGCACTTCATTTTTGTCTGATTCCTTCATGAGATCTTTGAACAATACAGACTCTTCTTATGCTGCTATTTTATATATATATATATACATAAAAAATTGTTTTACCAGTTGATATGTCATCTATTTTAAGAAGGCTAAAGTGAAATGAGTTTTTAACTTTTTCACTTTGTGATGATTTCTTAATTTAATAAGGTTACAAATACACTGCAATGAAGTAACAAATTTATAGATGTGACTCACCAGAAGTGTTCTCATGAGTACCCTGTGTTGACAAGAATACTGTGAGAGAATTGCATTTCCAAGCACAGCCTGAAAACAAAGTAGGCATTCAACTGCTATGAGCACATTCAAGTGCAGGTGATGGAAAGCAATTCAATAGTGATCTGAGTGAGAGACAGCTGAGTAACGCATGCCTCAAGTGCTTCCAGATGTGTGGATGAAATTGTGTGGCTGTCAAATCCAATATATCTTTTCTTGATTGCCATAACTAGAACCATTACAAAACCTTAGCTTGCAGGCACATCTGTATGTGAGAGCAGTGATTTGAAGTACTGGTTCCCTAAAACTTTGGTTCTCTCATCTAGCCTTTGGGAGTGCTGCAGAATTTGTGAAGGTGCTGTGTCAATTGGCACTACAGTAAAAGCTTCTTGCTAGAGTTAATGAACAGTACACCAGACAGGAGTTTGACTCTTCTCCATACTTCCTTTGGTAGCAAAAAACTGCATGGCTGTGTGGGTATTATGTTGTACAGTCTGACTTGGACCAGTCAGAAATGCAAAATGTTTGATGATTATTTGTGTTTCTTCCAAACAGAATATTTACTTGCAGTGGTCAACAAGCATAGAGACTTAACTTTAAGTCTCTGAATTTTCATGGCAGTCTTATGCTGCATCTGATGCTGAAATCATTTAGAGTACTTGTGTGCCTCCCATTCCCTAGCCATTTAATCTGTTTTTCCTGTAATCAGTTCAACTGAGACAGAGCTATTGGGAATTAATACTTGATAATACCTATTAGCATCCAAAAAGAGTGTGCTGGCTGTTGAATGAAAGGTTTTTCATCATGTTTTCTCATGCAGGATTGTTGTTTTGGCTGCCTTTACAAGGTGCGACACCTAAAAATACCCCTTCATTATCAGCTGCACTTTTGACATATTATACTTGAGGTCTAATTCTTTTATGGAACCTGATAGTTTTTAGTTTCTTTAAGTATTCTTTGATGGTTAAGTTTCATGAATTTTGGCAATTTTGTTTGTGTTTGTTTAATTTCACAATGAAAGTGGAAGAAACGTTCTGTGATCCCCTGGGTAAACACGTAAAACAAGTACTCAGTACCCACAGAAGCAGATGTACAGTTTTACAAGCACCTTTGTACAGTGGAGTGCGAAAGAAAGGTTGTTGCCTGTGTGTAGGAGTGAAAGCTACTCAAAAGTGAGATCTAAAGATGTATTCAGATGCTGGCTAGTAGGTATGACTTGGTTCAATTTTCTGTAACCATCAGTAAGACACTACAAAATGTCTGCTTTTCCTATTTGCTAGACAGTAAAATTAGTGACTGAAAAACATTCTCAATTTTTTGGTTAGAAGTTGCCAAATTGGGAAGGGTGACAGAGGCAAGGTTGGTACAGCTCCATGCCCCAGGTCCTGCTAGCCGCAAGGCTGGGCACAGGTTGCCAGCAGGCACAGGCACACACACAGTGCAATGCATGTATGTACATACATGGCCAGCTGCACAGAGCAGCACCAGCAGGAGCACCCACTGCCTCATCCTGAACATGCACACATACATGGGTCTCCACAGTCATTGGATTCAACCTCCCAGTGCTGTGCAGCTCCTGACACCTGGTCCCAAGCTCTCCACCTCCCCACTAGCAGCTCTGGCCTGTGCTCAGCCTGGACTTTAACACACCCACACCCTGCACTCGCTACAGATTAGTCTTTCTGGCCCCAGTCCCTGGCCTCATAGAAGAACCACATTTGGCCCTGCCAAGCATGTGCACAGGGAGCCCTGGCCTAGGAAAATTGTCAGAAATTTAGTTTAGTGATGAGGCAGGAGAGGCTGGTGCAGGAATGGCTGGGTACGACGCACCACGCCACTAGTCACTTTCATTTCCTTTTCCTTATATTTTCCCACTCTTGGTCCTACCCAGACCTCCCTGATCTCTCCTTTTCCTGCCTCCAGTACTTACCTTAAGCACTCATAAAGATCCTGGCCTGAGCCCCAGGATGTCCCTCTTCTTTACAAACACCACTGCTAGTACACAGTAGTACCATAACTCTGCATGATTCCTGCCTGCCCCGATACATTTTCCCTTATGCCTCCTCTTTTTGTACTCCTCTCTTTTGGTGGTTGGTTGGATTTCCAGCATGTAGACTGAATTTGAGCTTGGTGACCCAAACCACGTTTCTTCTACGTCTGAGTTTTTTTCTGTGTGTTTTTGGAGCTGTTGTTGAGGAGGAGGCATAAATTCAAAAAGACACTGGAAAGGAAAATCCAAAGCTGCACTTGTGGAGATGTTGGTGATGGATTGATATTGTTCTCTAGGAGACTACTGGTGCTTAGGGAATATAAGCTTCTGTGGAAGATTGCAAAGCTTACTTTGCTGACAGTATCACTATGCACAATTATTCACTGGATCTCTCTTACTATCTGTGGTAATGTTTCTGTCTTGTCCAGAATATTTGAGCAACTGTTAGGATTAAAGAGCTAGGAGAGTCGTAAACTTCCTTTCACATGTTGATAGTACTTCTGAAGCAAGGGCTCTCAATTTCTGATCCTTATGGGGAAAAGAACCATATATTTTATTGTGCCACTGCCTCTTCAACGTGAAAAAGTCAGTCAAGTACTTAATCAAGACACTCAGGAACTCAGGAACTTCCTTTCATCTTTTGTTAAGAGAGTTGTTAACAAATAGATTAATATACCCAGCATTTTCAGAAGTACCATTACTCAAAACTCCACATCTACTGCCATGGCCAATGGCTCATAGCTAGGCACTGCATTTTTTTTTTTTTTTTTTTTACAGTGGGCTTTTAAAACTCCTCATGAAAACCAGTAGGGTGAGAACTCAGTAAACACTGATGAACTGTCAAATGAAGCAATTTAATTAAAGCATCAGTGTCAACAATAACATGAAAACGCAGACAAAGTTTTAACAAGTACCACTTGTTCAGCTATTAGATCATTTTTCTTCACAGCCTCTGTACTTTAGTTTGAATATAAAAAATCTCGTTACCAGTCATAATTGCAACTGGAGGCTTAAGAATTTTGTTAAAGAGGAGTGAAGCTGATGAGTAGGAGGACTCATTCTCTGTAATCAGAGAAATTATTCTTTGATGAGGAAGGAAAACTCTTTATGATTAAAGGAATGAGGAAAAGAAATTATGCTAAGACTACAGATGTGATATCAGCTAGAAAATTCTAGTGTCATCTGAGAAGAGTGCCTAGATTGCTAATAGCATCTTAACAAGCTGTATTAGTGGTATGAGCATCATGTAAGGATCATGCTATAGCAGAAACTGTTAGTGAATAACGGTCACTTTAGATGTGCTGAGTGTCTCAAAATAGTAGTGTTTGCAGCAGAATACGGTGCCTCTTACTTCTGAGTTTTATGTCTTTACTAACATTTGATGAGTAACTGCAGGGGAAAAGTATCCCAATGGTTGGTAAAGCATGACCATTACCTCAGTTTGCCAGTTCTGTATTAAAGACTGTAGATCAGATTATTCCTCTATGGATGAACTTTGGTATCTATCAAGTTTTGGAGTGAAATAAAGACCTGTTTCTATGAGGCAGTCTCAGGCAACATGCTGCAGTATGCAGAGTGACATAGCATTTTGTAACTTTCACGTGTGCCAGGTAAATCATGTAATAACAAAGAAATTTTATCAACTAATTTATTTGGTGAAAATAAAATCATTTAAGTGCAAGTCTGAAATACATTGTTCTTTGTCATGACTTTGGTTGGATGATAGTTAATTTTCTTTGCAGAGGCTTGTATGATGCTGTGTTTTGGATTTTTTATTAAAATAGCATCATGCTATATACACCAATGTATTTGGTTTTTGCAGAGAACCAAGGCCAAGGACGTTTCAGCTTCTCATGCTGCCCTGCCAGCGAGGATGCTGGGGGTGCACAAGCACCTGGGAGGGACACAGCCAGGACAGCTGACTAAATTGGCCTTGGGGATGTCCCATACCATATGGCATCCTGCTCAGCAATAAAAGCTGCGGTATAAAAAGAGAAAGGAAGGAGATGTTTGGAGTGAGGGTGTTTGCCTTCCCAAGAAACCATTACGCGTGATGAGCCCTGTTTTCCTGAAAGTGGCTGAACATCTACCTGTTGATGGGAAGTAGCAAATGAATTTTTGTTTTGCTTTGCTTGCACACACAGCTTTTGCTTTAACTAGTATACCATCTTTGTCTTAACTCCAGGTGCTTACACTTTTACCTTTCTGATTCTCTCCTTCATCTGACCTAAGGAGAGTGGGTGGTACTGAGCTGTCTGCTGGGGATAAACAACAGTTCTTGTCCTATACTCCAGAGAACCGTTTCTGGTTACTATGAACTTGTTGGTATTGGTAATGCAGTTTGTGTTTCAAAGTAATGCAGCCAATTAACAACAGTTGCTTTCCAAAGCTTATGCTTTCAACAGGATTTGTGCTCTAATATAGTACTTCAGATATCAGGCAAATATATTTCCTTGTATCTCAATGGCTTAAAGCCTTAATTGCTGTTATTGGTATGACAATCAACAAAGTGACAGATGCTTCCACTGCAGATTTCACAAGTAGCAAAGAAATAGCAAATGAAGGTTATAGTCTGAGATGACACAGTAGAGATAGTTACAGGAGATCACAAGGAAAACAGTTTGGGTGTACAAGAACTGAGCTCCACTACAAACATGAAAGTCCATCTCAGAAATTATGTGAAAGTAAAAACTCATTTCATTAGCTAGCATAAGGAAAAACAACCACCACCAAAACAAAACAAAACAAAACAAAAACAAGCAGACAAACAAACAAAAACAAAAAAAAAACAGCCCTCAGATCTCAGTGAGTAATGTAACAAGAAAAACAAGTCACTAATAGCTGACATTCTGTTCAAGAAGAAACTGTTTCAATCTTTTGACTGAAAAGCAAACACGGTTGGTCATGTGATGCAACTGTTAAATATTTAATAAAAACTCACAAATATAATATAGAATATAGTTCTCCAGATCCCTCACCAGCTTCATTGCCCTTCTCTGGACTCACTCGAGCACCTCGATGTCCTTCTTGTAGCGAGGGGCCCAAAACTGAACATAGTACTCGAGGTGCGGCCTCACCAGAGCCAAGTACAGGGGGACGATCACCTCCCTAGCCCTGCTGGCCACACTACTTCTTATGCAAGCCAGGATGCTGTTGGCCTTTTTGGCCACCTGAGCACAAGTTTGTATACTAGTTTGTATCTTTTGGTAAAAAAAAAAAAAAGTCTTTTATTTTATTCTATTATTTTATTATTATTATTTTATTTTATTCTGATTTTATTCTGATTTTATTGTCAACACTGTTCTACATATATGTATTTGAATAAAACTGAACAAATTCTAAATTATAATTCCCTATTAAAGATTACTTCTCTGAAGGACAGGTTTCAAGCTCAAAATAGCTATGTGTCAGAAATGAGATGAAAGCTGGCAAGATGCAGTGTCACCTTGGGAATCAATCCAAAAAGTTATTCTGTAGCACCCTTTTATCTTACAGTAGCCAATTCATATGCTCATTAATTATAACTATACATGATGCATATACCTGACTGACAGGCTGGGGAGCATAGCTACTGAGAAGAGCTTGGGGTTCCGAGTGGACTGTAGGCTGAACATGAGTCAGCTGTGTGCTGTGGCAGAAAAGATCTTCTACATATATCCTGGGATGTATTAGGAGTACAGTACTCTATACATGTATATTGCCTACAGTTTTGGACCCCCAGCACAGGAAAGTCATGGAGGGATCCTGGAGGGATCTCAGTGAAGACCCCCCAAGAGTGGCACTTGTTCTGTGACGTACAGCTGTAGAAGCTGGTCTGGGTCAACCTGGATACAGGATAGTTTGGGGGCACCCCACAGCTCCCCTGTGCCTACAAGAGATTTTTAAAGGAGATACAGCCAAGCTCCTCACAGCCATTCACAAAACGGTGCATATACATGTATATGTCCTTATCCATGTACCTGAAAAGATACCATCATATGGACATCCGTGACCCATTGTCTTTTAAAAAGAAAATAAACCTCACTTTTACTACCATTTGCTTCAGTCAGTTAAAAAAGTCTCTTTCTGTGTACCTTTCTTCAGACTTACTCAGAAGCTTGACAAGACAGTTGCATCATTTACAGTCAAGGGACAAATTCCTATGAAATTAATGAAGTTGTTTAGTTTATTCCCTTGTACTATCTAGTATATTTTGAATTTCAGTAATGTGTTGTCAAAGCAGGGACTCCACACAACTCTCTCAGGAGGAGACCTTCTGTCTTGAAAACCCTTTCAGATCTTACCAGCACAACTTCTTGTTCCCTTTCCTGATCCCATTCCCAATATGTTCTGATCCTAAAAAGACATTATACCTCTGGTTTAAAAATCTTATGGAATATATTTTAATACCTGATCTTATAATCCTATAGGATCTGTTATTTTGAAGTTAGGTTCAACAAAGACATGAGAAATAGACCCGGGAGGTTGTTGATAAGTGCATGATTTGTTGTTAACAAATTATTTGGAGGTGGTGGTGGTGGTGGTTTGTTGTTGTTGTTGCTTTGTTTTGTTTTGTTTTTTGTTTTTATCTTAATCAGTGATTCCTATCACTCCACTGTTAATTGCCCTGCTTCTCTTTCCTTCTCCTTCCCCTCCCCCCCTTCAAAAAACTGCAAATAACACTAACATAGAAATGACTTTTCAGTTTGTTTGTAGTTAGATTGCTTTTTCTTTTAATTATATTCAATAAATCTACTCAGAGAGAAAAACATGTATTGTAATTAAAAGAAAAATAAACACATTTTATTGTTAATATAAAGATGGTCTTACTACTTGCTCCTAAATAGGGAAAGTTTTCAGACACAGTACCAGTCAACATATTTTAAATATCAAAGTGCTGCAAACACAGAAATTCCATAATCACAAAGATAAGGTGAGAGGTCCTACGGTATGCAGTACAAACAATAAAAAGAAGTTAATTACATAATATACTAGCACTGATCAAAAATAAATAAATAAATAAATAAAAGAATATTTGCAGATGTGAAAATGAGTGCCTATAAAATAAAGATGCAGAACAAACAAGCTTTCAACTGAAGAAACAGAAAAGGAGGCAAGTTCTGGATATATAAGAAATGTACTAATATTGTTATTCTTGAAGATCTGATATTAGGAAAACATATGTTGTTAGCGCCAGCAACAGGAAAATGAGGTTGTTTGGATTCCAGTCCTGCTCTCACTAAGTGCCACTAATGACACAGATAAAAAAATCATATTTGGTATTGTTAACCATTAAAGAAGCATTGGAAAAAGGTGGTAAGTCAAGAAAATTTAAATGGTCACTACTTGCAGGTTTATCTTGCTCATTTTAATGAGTTCTATGTTCTATAATCCATTTATGGTAAATGTTAAAAAATGTTGGTGGTATTTTAATTAAATTTGTGTGCTAAAAAAGTAAAAATTGGAAAAAAAAATCTCCTGTGCAGAAAGGACATTTTATTTTTAATGAAAAACACTGTTGTTGTCTTGTGGAAAGTGCTGCTATACGCTCTTACTGTTTGTATTATTATCACATGGTAATTAAATACTGAGGTATGAAAAATGAGTATGCTGCTTATGCATAGAAAATTCATTTAGCAAGGTATCCTTGATGTCCTGAAACATTTATATAAGGGCTTCTAAGGCTTCATATCCTTGTTTGTTTGCTTGTTTATTTGTTTTAATTCAGTTTGTTTTTTGAAGTAATCTGGAAAAAAAAATAATCAAATAACCCCCTACCTGTCATGGGTACAATTTGCATACAGCTACACAGCGGTTTTTAATCTGGGTCATTCAAACTGATATCTCATATAGAATAGATAATGTAAGGTAAATAATATTAATAAGACATGATTATTGCCAAGCTGAATATTAAGACAATTTCTTTATTCATACTCTTCTTTCCGCCCCCAGACAGCAATCTCACAATTGAGCTTAATATAGTAATTAGGAAGATGGAGGGTAAAAGAAAGAGTATGTTAACTATGGACACATACAATTCCCTCAAATCTTATCATCAGTACTCTTGTAAAGGATTCAGTCCACCATTTTAATTTGCAAGCTTTTAAATGCGCACCTCAATTTTCTTTTTGAAAATCTATAAAACATAGTAACAGCCTGTGGGGGGAAAAAAAAAAAAAAAAAAAAAAAAAAAAAAAAAAAAAAAAAAAGATTCATTACTATGGAATAACATTCTGTGAAACTGCTTTGCAGGAAGAAGGTATGAATTCTTTTAACAGGATTACTTTAGTCAATTGAATTTGTTTAATGCAGTTATGTAGTTACCTGACTCCAGACATTCTAGGACATTTTTTTCCTTCATACTCTGCAAAGACTAATGGAGTTTCTGTAAGCAATAATTCAAATTTAGGATATTTCATTAAGCACAAATTCGGGGAAAAAAAAATATCTAAATTAATCAGATGTAATTGCTAAGACATTGGGTGGTGTAAGAATGTAGAAATGAGCCTTTCTAGATTATCAGCTGCAACCACCATCTGACTGAATTCAATATTTCTGTTTACAAAACTCACCAAAATTTTATGATCTTGTTGGTCAGACATACTTTAAATATCCAAATTAAATGCATTCCTGACAAGCTATTTAGAATCATAGAATCAAATAGTGGTTTTGGTTGGAAGAGACCTTAAAGACCATCTAGTTCCAGTCCCCCTACCATGTGAAGAGACATCTTCTGCTAGACCAAGTTGATCAAAGCCCCATCCAACCTGGCATTGAACACCACCAGGGCATCCATAGCTTCTATGGGCAACCTGTTGCAGGGCATCTCCACCCTCAGCATACAGAATTTCTTCCCTATATCTAATCTAAATCTCTCTGTTAGTTTAAAACAATTATTTCTTGTCGTATCAATACAATCCATGATAAAGAGTCCCTCCCCATCTTCTTGGAAGCCTCCTTTAGGAACTGGAAGGCCACTATAAGGTCTCTCTAGAGCTCTCTTCAGGTCTCTCTTCAGACTGAACAACCCCAACTTTCTCAGTGTGTCTTCATAGGAGAGAAGTTTCATTCCTTTGATCATTTTTTCACTTGTTTGTTTTTCTGGGAGGTGGTGAAGAAATTGGGGAAGACCTGCCTATGGAAAAGAATCTGGAGAAATCTCAATTTAGATCTTTTCTGATTAACATAAATTATAAAAATAAGAATGCAATAAACATTTGCAGTTCCATAAAGGTCAACTTTAAGAGACAGTTGAAACCAGACTGAAGCTCTCAGGGTCTGTATATGAGATTTATTACTTTCTTATCCAGAGGTGACAAATATGAATCCTACACTGAAGTTTAAGTTATACCAAATAAGGCTTCAGAGCCAAAACAAAGAACAAGCATTTCAGATGGTCAGTAGGAAGGACAAAGGAACGGTTAAAAGGATATGTCAGCAAATTAAGGGCTGATAGGCAGATCTTACATAATATTTATGTATGTGTGCTTACTTTCCAGATCTCAAACAATAGAGAAGATGAAAATTACTTTTAATAGACTGCTTTAATAAAAGCAGTTAGGATATGCTACAAATTGAATCTATCAATGAATGAAAAGTAAATAATATTTGCCTTAATTCTTAAAAAAAAAAAAAAAAAAAAAAAAAAAAAAGTGGAACAATGAAGTGAAATACAAGAGAAACAGACTTAAACACAATAAAGAATATCTTCTGAAAGTCAAATAACTAGGGGAGGGGGGGCAGTATTGGGAAAGTTATGAGGCAGCATGTCATCATACATTTTTAATGAAGCATTTTTTTTCCTAAATATAATTCTATTGATATTTACTCATTTTTTAAATTATTTTTTTATTATTATAAATATTTACAAAGTCTCTCAACTTATGTGTATTTACCACTACTTTAAACAGCAATAACATAAAAAGTATGTTGACTTATAACAGATGTCTAGGGAAGACTATAAGAGCCGAATAAGTGTAGGCATTAGAATCCATTTCTCCAGCCTCCCTGGGTCTGGATGACAGCCCTGCCCTTGTTCAAATAATGAAAGTGACTTTCAAAAGAAAACAGTGTAACTAGCTGTACAGAGTGCATTCACAAGCTTTCTCGGATAGTCCTAGTTAACAAAGACATGAATTACCTATTCAATAAAATGTGCAAGTATAAACATTTACCTTGTAGAAATTATAATCAACTTCCATTTCCTTCCTCCCTTCTTCCCTCTCAAATAGACAAATGGTATACAAATCATAATTTAAAATATATTATTTTTTGTGAGATTTACGTACTCCTGTCTGTGCTGGTGTTTTCCACTTTACCTTAGCTAGAGATATTCTCCATTATGATTGATTTCTTAATGATTTGGTAAACTTTCTTAAAAGTATAAAAAATTTCTGTCATACTTTTCTATACCATTTTTGGTAGCATACTCTCAGTTGTGTATCAATTTTATCATTCTGATAATAGATTTTCTTTATCTTTCAATTTGATGAGTATGCAACCAGCATTTGCAAGTTATATTATCATGAGACTATATGTGAGCTAAGCATTCTATAGGGTTAAAAGTTAAGAGACACTACATGGCATTTAATATATGAAAAGACCTCTTTTCAGACATTTTTATTTTTTTTTCTGATGTGACAGACTGAGTCTTCATAGTACTGATGGAAAGTTTACGAGTAAGAAGTTGAAATCAATCAGATTGAAGTTTATGAGCCAGCCATGTGCCCTTGCTGCAAAGGCTGATGGTAAACTGGGCTACATAAAGTATAGTATTGCCAGCAGGTCAAGGGAGGTGATCCTTCCTCTCTAATCATCACTGGTGAGGCCACACCTGTGTCCAGTTATGGACTACCTAGTACAAAACAGTACATGGACATACTGGAGACAGTCCAGCAAATAGACACAAAGATGATGAAGGAACTGGAGCACATCTCCTATATTGAAAGGCTGAAAGAGCTGGGACTTTTTAGAAGAGTTCAGGAGTGATCTGAAGTATCATCAAAGTATGAAGGGAGAATGCAAAGCAGACAGAGCCAGGCTGTGCTCAGTGTTGCCCAGTGGCAGGACAAGAGGCAATGGTACTCTTGAATTACAGGAGGTTCAACTGAATATGTTTAATGTCAAATTTATAGAACTCATACCTAAGGTGTTCTTTTTTTCCTTCTTGAGCGTAAATACAAATCTAGTCTCCATTGCCACCATTTATGTAGTCAGTTCTTGATGCAAGACCTCTGTTTCATGTGTTCCTTTCTTTCAAAATTCTTTGAAGATTGGTGAGAACCAAAGATACTATATATTATTAGTTTTTTTTCATTACTGTTTTTCCCTCAAAAGGAAAAGTACATGGCCTCATTCTGTCTCCTCCATCTTTACTTTGTTTCTGGGAATAATAACACAATCCAAATAAATGGAGAATAAGAAACAAAAACTATTACTTACCAGGTTAAAAGATGCGATAAATCCACTTGACAAGAATATTGTGAAAGAAATAAATTTTGTTCAACATAAACGGAGGAAAAAAAAAAGAAAGAAAAAAAGAAATAAAAGTGCTAATTGGCATGTTAACTGACAATACACATTATCTTTGAGGCTCAGAATAGAAATTGTGATAAAGCTCTTGAAAAATCTCTAGGTAATGCTGGAAGAATTATATTGGAAATATATTGCTGGATTTCGTTTTAAGCATTCTCAGCAAGAAAGATGTGGATCATTTGAAAGAGCACACCACTGAGAATTATAAGAAGGCTTGGTAAAATGAACTTTAATAAAAGAAGGAAGAATTGGGAAGATAAGTGTGCAGAAATAAAACTGGGAGAATACGTGATAAAAGACTTCATAGTTCTAAAGTATGCAACTATTATAAATACTTCATATATCAAACAGATCAAAATGAAAATAAATTATTCTCGTAGCCCACTGTAGATAGGAGATAAAGTAACAGGCTAAAAATACAGGAAGAAATGCAATCTAGTTGTAGGAGCTGTTAATTACAGATGCTTCATGAAAACGTCACAGAATCACTGTCATCATAACGGCTGTTCTGGTTGTTTGTTTTGATTTGGTTTCAAAAAGAGGGTGGACAATTGCCTATCACTGATCAAGATGTAGTTATTGCTGATCATAACTTCTATTAAGGAGGGGATCTTAAGATCTCTTCCAATCCCTTCCAGTCTGTTTTATACGGCTTCATGGATTGCCTTAATAAAAACTGAGACAAACAGCTAACATTGTTTTTCAGCCATATTTCTGTCTTTATTGACCCAAACCCACAATATTAAGTGCCACTGTTTTTTACTGAAATAACGTATTCTTACTGTTTCTCTTAGCCTTCCTCCCAAAGCCTAACTTAACTTTCCAGCTGGCAATTCCTATTTTATCCTGAAATTAGAAAACAAGATTTTCTTTGCTTATCAATGGTTCTGTAAGTATATTTACCACTGCACTTACTTTGATGTCTTTCTGGTGTTGTTTATTAATCTATAAGGTTTATATTTTTTTTTTTATAGTGTTTTTTTTTTTTGTTTGTTTGTTTGTTTGTTTGTTTTGGTTTGGTTTGGTTCTGTTTTGTTTTGTTTTCCTAGAGATAAAACAGGTATGTTTAGTACTAAACATAGATCTTTGACAACTAGGTTACATTAGCTTGTAACAGTCATGCAAGATTTTAACTAAGATGAAAAGATTAAAATGATTATAATCATTATAGAGCATGTTATAAATGAAGTCTCAACTCAATCTGAATTTAGTAATATTTATAAAAGGAATATTTATAAAAGGCAAGTAAACAGCGCTGGGTACACAGGGAGTCTATGCTCTACCAACATGCACATACGAACATCAAACATTCTAAATATACAGAACATTGCTTTTACATAATAAACCCGAGTATGCCTTCACATAAGTACAATCAGAAAAGGTAACACACAATCCTTTAAGTTCCATGACTTAACAGTCTCCATTTTCCATTCCTTTTCTTGATTACAAACACCGGAGAATTCCAGGGCTAGTCGTGGAAACAATATGCCTTGCTTTAAGTTGTTAAGCAACACGGTCTTCGGGCCTTATGTATATACTAATCTTCCCGGATTGAAGAAAAACATATCCATCTCCTTTTCAAGACCAAGAGGGCCCAAGAAGGTCAAAAGGCACGTCCAGGTCACCAGGGGGCGTAACAGCAAAAGCATTCGATGGCTGTAGCAGCAGAGGGGCCCATGGCGTAGCAGTCGGATCAGTAAATGAGCCCACAGTTCCCTCACTGTCTGGCAAACCACACATTTGTGGTCCCACATGGCTGTTTAAGGCGTCAGAGACTGCTCGCCAGGTGCCGAGCAATACCACTGCAAGCTTGCCGTTTTTAGTTGCAGAGTCCCACAACTTGACATCAATTTGGTCCCATATTTCAGGATCATAAACCGTCTAATTGTTAATAAAGGGAACAAGTTGTAATGTTACCAGGACACTCGTTGTTTCTAAGGACATATGATTCCCCATAATGCGCAACTGATTACCAGCGAGGGGCAGTTGTGTGCGCAGGTCCGCTTCTCTCAACTTGAGCTTCTTTCCAGCTCCGGTGCACCCATTTCCAGTGACTTTCTCTATGAGCTTCTCTGAGTGGTTTGCTGAATCTGGCCGAACCTATCTTCATGAGGCAATCAATGTGCCTGTTCCTGTTATGGTCTCCATTCTGCTAGCCTGTTCCTTTTCATTCCTTCTTTCTGCTTCTTTACTGATGACATAACTTCATCGCATCGCGTTGCCTTTTTTTTTTTTTTTTTTTTTTTTTTTTTTTTTTTTTTTTATCGTGAGGGCAGGCTCCCCTCTTACCCCTTCTTTCCACAGCAGTTCTTTTCAAAACAACTTTTCATTGGTCAAACAACTTTGCAAATAACAGCAACATCAAACACCCAGCAACTTCCATGCCTTAAGGGCTGGAGAACAAGCAACCTGAGACTGCATGGAGTCTCCTGAATCACCCTTCTTTGTTCCCTCTAATCTCTTTTACATTCCTGATGGCCTCATCGTTAAGAGTCTACTGTTATCATTAACCCCGGTGTTTGCTGACCCCCATGGCCACATTCCAAAATCTCCCCCTTCTTTATTAATATCAACCATTTTCTCGACACGAATTACCACTCCATATATAACAATAATCTAACATTGTATATAAACCAGGTTGACTCTTTACCTGTTTGGATAAAACTGGTATAATCTAATATCCAATCCATCCTCCTTCAGATGACTCTTGATCTCTGTCTACAGGATAGAATTCTCCAAAGCTTACAGAAGGTTAAGATTTGGAGCAAGACGGATTAGATATGATATCCAAAAGCCTGTGATCCTTGTAATATTTCTAAAATATCATTCAACCTCTATTTGAGGTGAATAATGGAACAGTGA
Organism: Anas platyrhynchos; assembly: GCF_047663525.1. Classification (NCBI taxonomy): domain Eukaryota; kingdom Metazoa; phylum Chordata; class Aves; order Anseriformes; family Anatidae; genus Anas; species Anas platyrhynchos. The sequence continues at coordinate 134,996,619 of NC_092587.1, forward strand.
TTAACATTTATTGCTGAGTCATGTAATTTTTTAAAACACCATAGTTCATTTCAGTGAAGCTTTGTCAGTTTAAAAATGGGATCTGATTCCTTGTGTTTATGGTTAATACTGGTGAATTTATCTTTCCTGTTAAAAGGAACTAAGCAAGTTTACTCCTTGGAATTTGGTGTTCATAATGAAATGCAAAAAAATACCCTATGTTTCATGAGGGCATGAAAGAGAAAGGCAATACACTGAAGGGAAATTCATAGTGGAACAGAAATATTGTGGGAAAAGCTCTCAAACAGCCATGCAAAACACACCAAAAAAAATTTAAAAAAATCAATTTTTGTCAGATATGTGCAAATATAGCAAGTTAAGTGTGCCAAAGTCAGCTAGGATCCAATTCACTCTGGACTGGAGATTTAATTAGATTTTCCTAATTTCTGAAAGCTATTCCCAAAGCAATTTGACAGTTTCAGTGTTTGCAACAAGTAATTAGGAATGACACAGGACTGTCCAAATTCCATCTATTCCATTCTTCTTCAGTAGGGATCATGAGTAAGCATAAAGCAGTATAATTAAGAATATGTTTGTTTTATGGTTCAATGGGAGTTGAATTGATTAAGCCCCTTAGCATGTTTTTATTCCTATGCATATTTTAAACCTAATCCTGTTAAGGAATACCAGCATTAAAACAAAAGAAAACCAAGCTCTTCTTCAAAGTGAAGAAAATACTTATTTACCTACTATATACTTATGTTCTCATTTGATAAATATTGTTTAAGCCAAGAGAAATTGCAGGCTGCAGAAATCTTTCTGTGTGGCACAGAAGAGAGAGACTGCAAGTCAGTTTTCAAGTCCTTATCTAAAAGGGAAAGAGATGATTGCCTCAAACTGTGTTATCAGTATGAGACCTACTTTAATGCTCATAAGGCTTGAAAGGACTTATGAAGTGGTAAAAGGCTGAGCTAGGTGGGCTGCATCTTGTTGGCAAGCAGCTGACTCTTCAATAGAGGAACCTGTGCTGGGGTAGCTCATTTTCCAGGGCAGTGAGATGCTGCCTCTCACAGGTGCAGTCTCAAAAATCACTTTCCTTCCTATGGCGGTTTAGATTCAAAAGATGTGATTAACACCAGCATGCAAAACTCACAAATAAATGAAGTCAGCAGCAGGTCAAAACTTGTCATTGGTCTGCTTTCCCATCCACATATAGCCATACTGAAAAGATTCCTCTTTCCTGACTCCTGAATGCTATTATTTTTAGTCCACCTAAAGACATTCTTCAATAATTAATTAGACTTTGCTGTTTTGATTTTGCTTGAAATATCACGTTCTTTTATTCTCCACTATATAGTACTATGATACAATAAAACATTAAACAAAAAAACTCACCAACTTTTTTGTTCATAATGATTTCAACACTTCTTTTCTGTCCTAAAATCCCATAAAATTAGGTTACAGTTAGAATTTCTTTGTACATTCTGAAAAACAAAAGTCTTTATATATAGCAGCAAACAGCCTTGAAACTGTGCCAATTTTCCTCTTTTATTCTGTCTTTACTATAGCTGTATTTTGGGGAACTTTTGCAGAGTTTCTGCAATATATTTAGGCTTCTAACTTTTATTATTGCACATATGAAATATTAACAGGATTGGAGACCTATTTAATGCCTGAATAGTTTTGTGCTAACTCTCCATTCTCAAACAGTAATTTCAAAGTTTTTCACAAGTACCACATTTCAAAGTCCAGGAATGCAGAAGCAAGATGAAAATTGTGTATTTTATAAAAGTCATCTTTCATAACACATAGTTTCTTATTTATTATTTACTATCCTTTCCCTGTGAAAGACTTCATTTCCTTTTAGCCTAAGAATTAGATGCAACTGCTATGAGATCAGCAAATATAATGCCCCAGGTACCATATTTTAAGAACACAGTTCATAATATTTTGGGAAGATGATACAGAACTTAGAGCTGTGAATGTCTGATTTGTACCTTATTCTCAGAAAGGCTAGCTAAAATATTTGCAAATATTTTGCAAAGCTTTCTTAAGCTTGAAAAATGTAGATTAAATACTAAAAAATTTCCTGAAATTCAGAGATAAAAGCCAGACTACTCCTATGAAGAAGGGGAGATAGAAAATTTGAAATTAGAAACAAGAATGAGAAAAAGGGAGAAACATCTCATGCTTGTGAATATTTTTTTTTTTTATTATTTTTATTTTTTTCCTCTTCCACTGTGTCTGTTCTAACCTATTTCACATACAATGTGCACAGCACTCATACAGACCTTATCTCCATATCTTATTACAGGTAGAAAATTTAAAGGCATGGGCAACAACTTTATCTTATTTTCACTTCCTTCTTCTGATGTGGGAGAGTGGGCAGATATGACAACCAGTATCTCCACATACGTAAAAGGTCTTAGAAGTGAATTTACCACTCTTGGAAGAACAGAAGCAACTGATCTTTAAAGTGGAATTACTTGCTTGCAACCCTTCAAAAGGTTATGAAAACTAGGTACTGCTTGTCCGAGTCTATTAAAACAGGGAGTGAATGCAAGCAGTATATTTCTAAAGTCACTTGGGAAGTATCTGGGAAGTGGATATAAAATATGATAATGTATCAACTGTCATCCATGAAAATATAAATTTGACTCTTCCCACAAAAATAAAAACAAAGCTTCATATGCATTTTATCCTCCTATTTTACCCTCCTAGTTTCCTACTTAGTCTCTCTAGTTTCCTGTTTATATCCTGTGTCATTTCAAAACATTTATATATATATACATATACATACATATATATATTCTCAAGGATCTATATTATGGACAGGCACTGGTAGAAGGGCATTAAAGATATTTCCTTGACATATGCACAAGTGTCTTTTGACAGCATTGCCTAGATATGAGCTGGGCACATAGAAAAACCTCCAAACTGACTTACTCATACCCAAGACCAGAGGTGGACTATGGAAGATATTAACAAGTCATTTTAGACAACTCATTGAGAATTAAGAAGTGCTTAAGAAGAGAAACTTCTTAATTTTCATAAATAGATAAAGAAACCAAAGTCTGTTTGTGACCTAACTACAAACAAAACTATTTCTATTGTGGAAATATATTCGGCAGTTCTGTTTTGGTCCCTGTCTGGATCAAAATTCTAGTGTTTTGGTTCATCCCTATTCTGGAATTGACTTTGTTGGAATGTTGGATTCAGACTTTTTTGTTGGTGTTGTTCTGTGTTATGCCTTCATGTATATTTATTATATTTTGCTTACTCTTCCCAATTAGAAAACAATCAATGGAAAATTCCTTATGTAGATCTGAACTCCTTTTTCTTGTAAGAAAAAAATAATATTTTATAGGTTTTTTTACTAAAAGCATTTTAAATCTGTAAACTAGCAGTATTCAGATTTTCAACTCCCTCTTCATACATTTTTCCCTAAGGCATCTATATCTGCTTCTCTTAATACCCCAAAATAGACCCTTATTCTGCTTCCCTACAGACGTATGCATTGCCAATTCTCTTGGCTCCCTTTTTAACTAGTTTGGGATATTTCAAAAAGACATGGAATCTATTTTTGTATTACGTACAGGGAGAAAAAGGAAATTAAAAAGAAATGAATAATATAAGAGTATGAATCATTTATCATAGTCAATATGAAGCATTCTCTTCACTATTAACTGTATTTGTCTTTAAAATATATTTATTGTTTCTAAATACCAGCTTATAAACAATCATTATGGTTTACACTCGCAGCTGGTCAGTGAGCCTATCAGGGGAGGTGCCCCGCTAGACCTTCTCTTCACAAACAGAGAAGGACTTGTAGGAGATGTGGTGGCTGGAAACTGTCTTGGGCAGAGTGACCATGAAATGGTAGAGTTCTCCATTCTTGGAGAAGATGGGAAGGGGACCAGTAAAACTGCTGTATTGATCGACATGTGTCGATCTGCTCGAGGGTAGGAAGGCTCTGCAGGAGGATCTGGATAGGCTGGACAAATGGGTTGAGGTCAACTGCATGAAGTTCAACAAGGCCAAGTGCCGGGTCCTCCACCTGGGATGCAATAACCCCAGGCAGAGCTACAGGCTGGGAGATGAGTGGTTGGAAAGCTGCCTGACAGAGAAGGACCTGGGAGTATTGGTTGATAGTCAGCTGAATATGAGCCAGCAGTGTGCTCAGGTGGCCAAGAAGGCCAACAGCATCCTGGCTTGTAGTGTGGCCAGCAGTGTGGCCAGCAGGTCGAGGGAGGTGATTGTCCCCCTGTACTCGGCTCTGGTGAGGCCACACCTCGAGTAGTGTGTTTGGTTTTGGGCCCCTCGCTACAAGAAGGACATCGAGGTGCTTGAGTGAGTCCAGAGAAGGGCAATGAAGCTGGTGAGGGGTCTGGAGAACAAGTCCTATGAGGAGCGGCTGAGGGAGCTGGGCTTGTTCAGCCTGGAGAAAATGAGGCTCAGGGGCGACCTTATCGCTCTTTACAAGTACCTTAAAGGAAGTTGTGATTCTGTGTTATTTCTTCTTAACATATGGTAGTATTTGTACTTGAACATATTTTATTCCAGTTGCATTCAGAATATCTGACACTTTTGTTATTTATTAAAGGACTAAATTTTATGATGATGGGACAGAACAGGTATGTTCTGATGAATTCAACATCACTTCTAGGCTTTCATCAATAGATATCTATAAAGAATCAAAAATCTTCTGAAGTAAAAAAAATCACATTAACTTCCATGTCTTGACTGAATTTCTGTTCATGTGTAAAATATTGAAGCCTTAATATGCTTGCACATATTTGATCACTAATTCATGAGTCAGCTTGTAAAGATTCTCATTTTTCCTAGCATCACTTTGTATTTCTGAAGAACTTATGCACTGATCTTCACAGAATGAGGACAGCTAACATCTTCCTCCATTTTTTTTTAAACATTAAGGCCATGTAAAAGGTGCATATTTTGGTCTCTTTCAAACCTCTTGTGCTATTATCATCCCCAAGTGTAGTGGGTTTACATGGCTAAGTTTTGGTAGCTGAGGGCCATAGGGGTGGCTTTTGTGAGAAGGATCTAGAAGCTGCCACATGTTGGTTAGAGCCCCACTGCTGACCAGAGCTGAGCCAATAAGTAATGTTGTTTTGTGCTTCTGTGAGAGCATATTTAAGACAGGAAAAAAAAAATGCTGCGCCACACAGCAGCTGGGAGAGCGACACAAGTGAGGAACAGCCTTACAGGCGCCAAGGTCACTGAAGAAGGAGGGGGGAGAGGTGATCCAGGTGCCAGAGCAGAAGTCCACTGCGGCCTGTGGTGAGGACCATGATGAAGCAGGCTCTATCCCTGCAGCCCATGGAGTACCACAGTGGAGCAGAGTTCCATGCTGCAGCCTGTGGAGGAGACCACGGTGGAGCAGGTGGCCCTGCACCGACAGAGGCTGCAGTCTGTAGAAGACCCCTGCTGGAGCAGATTCCAGGTCAGACCTGTAGCCTGTGGAGTGGAGACCACACAGAAGTATGTGACCTGGCAGGAGCTGCTGCCCATGTTGGGTCCAGGTTGGAGCAGTTTGCTCCTGAGGGATGGACCCCATGGTATGGACCCATATCTGGAGCAGTTCTGGAAGAGCTGCTGCCTGTGGGAAGCCCACACTGGATCAGTTCATCAAGGACTGCATCCCATGGGAGGGACTGCACAGTACAGGGGACAAGAGTGATCGAGAAGAAGCAGTGGAGAAGCAGAATTATAGACTGACCATAACTCCTGTTCCCCCGTTCCCCTGCACCGCTTGGGGGGAAGGAGGTGGATGAGGGTGCTTTTGGTTTCTTTCCTTTGTTTCTCACTTCTCTAGCTTGTTAGTAATAAGCAATAAATCTTATTATCTCCCTCTGCTGAATCTGTTTTGCCCATCACGATAATTACTAAGTGATCTCCCTGTCCTTATCTCAACCCTTGAACCCTTTTCATCGTATTTTCTCCCTGTTCCTCTTTGAGGAGGGGGGAGTGAGAGAGCGGTTGTGGTGGAGCTCAGGTGCCCACCCAAGTAAAACCACCACACCAAGGTCATTCATAGGAAAATGATCATGTTTAAAGCATGCATAAAAAACATAATCCAAGAGCTGGTTTTAGTCATTGTTTTCAGCTTGAAGATACTTTCATTCCTGACATTTTCATATAAATACAGATGTAGATATAAACATAGATGTGGATACATATACACATGCAAAGAGAGAGAGAAAAAATATGGAATGCAAATATCATAGAAAATTAATCTAAGTAATAAGGATCATATATTTCAAATAGGAAAATACAAATTATGTCCAGACCATCACTACAGAGAGTGTTCTGTAGAACAGCTATTGCTGTCCACACACTCTACCTGACACATCAAGTAAATTTTATTTTACATAATTAATTCTAACTTTTTTAAAGGTTTCAGGCTCCCATAAACACCCCAGAAATAAAACTAATCATGGATGAACTGACATGCTAGCTAATCTTACACCTGTATTTCATAGTTGTGGAGAGCTTCAGATGGTTTGGATTTCTGGATTATTATTATTATTATTATTATTATTATTATTGTTATTGTTATTGTTATTGTTATTATCATTATCATTATCATTATCATTATCATTATCATTATTATTATTATTTCAGTTTGTGTCTATTCAGCTGTTGTTTTCCTTTTTCTTCTACATCAAACTGACCTTTTAATTTTCATTTGCACCAGAAAGAGATACTTTTTCATGACCATGAGGAAAGGTCACCTCTTGACCTAAAACCACAGTCAAAAGAATTTGAATTATCTTTAGCTATGTTGTTAAATTTCTAGGTATATCAATGTTTAGACACCACCGAGGGATTTTTTTTTATTTTTTTTTCCTTTTTTTGCCTTTCAGAGTTCAGTAAAAATAAAAACATTATCTGATAAAGCAAGCAATGGAAAATTAGTGGGCTTATTCAGCATGAATAAATCACCATTATTTGTGTTACAGGTCCTTAGAAGTGATAGATTGTGCCTGCATCTCTAGTGTCATCTTCCACAAGAAGAGAGCCTTGGTCTTAAGGATAAAAAGGGTGAAGTGATTTATATTTCAGTTGCAGTGGCTGTATCCATACTGCACAGCATTACTTTCCATGATAATCCCTGTGACTTCGTGACAAAATTGCTACTTTACATGCATTTTTCTCAGTTGAAAGTTTCTTAAGTAACATGAAGGTTTGTTAAGATCACTTGTGTCGTATTGTATACCACATGGAAATGTGAACATACTTCTTGTATTCTGGAATGTGAGATGAAGATGCTTGTGGTCATTTGAAGGTACAGACCTACTGAGAGATTGATAGGTGATTGAAGGAGGAAGAAACTTTGCAGTCTCCCCACATTCATATGCCAGTGGCTATTGCCTTACTTGGGGGCATCACCAAGGCCAGTGATACCTAGCTGTTTCTGTGCATCTCAGATTGCCAAAATTAATCTGGAATTATCTGGATAACAAAGGTAACACTTCCTCTTTCTGTACCATTTTTGTCTGGGGCTAGAGGATGATGAAAACTGCAATGGAAACTTCTGATTGATGTGAGGCTATATAAATAAAGAATCCATGTGTCTTGTTCTGAAAAACTAATAAAGAAAACAAGGAAGAGTTAAAACAGTAAACCACCCTTTTTAGAAGCTAGAGCCCAAGGAGAAGCTATTATGTGTAGTGGCCAAGCTGTTGGATGCAGACCTGACATATAAACAGGTCTGCAGCAAGTGTTCTGTTCACCTGGGTCTACCTTGCTGTAGTTTGAGCTAGTAGGGCTGGGCTCTTTTTTGGGTGTACCATTGTGGTTTTTAGGAAGGAATAACTATCAACCCAATTATCTGTCATGACAAGTAGATAAATTTTAGGTCATATGTCACTGTGTGGGGTTGCTGTTACAACCACCCTTTTTTCATTGCTTTTGGCATCCTGGGAGTGAACAATCAGTCACAATGAGCTGTGTTTCCAGGAGAACCTAGGAATATGAGGACACTTATACAGTGTTGATAGCAAGGATACAGTGGTCCCAACCTATCTAACAGTGTAAGTCTACTTATGACAATACCTGAAGGAGAGAATTTGTATTTTCCATCTCTAATTGTCTGTATATTACAACACACAAATTAGCTCCACAGCTGCTCTTAGGCCCTCTGACTGAAACTCAGACGTCTATTTCTGACTTTTGAGACAGTATGAAACTAACAAACAAACCAATTTTATTGGTTGTTTAATGACTTTTTCCTCTTTTTCTGCTGCCTGTGTCTGTCAACGTATTAATATCTATTGCTATGTTGTGTTGCAAAGAAAACAAACAAACAAACAAACAAACAAACAAAAAAACTAATTTCACTCATTTTTCTCTGTCTTACTTTGCATTGCTTTCTATTTTCTTTTTTTTTTCTTTCTTTCTTTTTCTTTTATTATTATTTTTTTTTTTTTTTTTGGGGGGGGGGGGGGGAATTGTCCCTGCTAACAGAAACACAGTTATAACTAAGGGTAGAATTCATCTTTTAGTCAACAACTCATCTCTCTCCTTCGTCAGTCCATAGCCCAAAATTAAATTTCAGAAGGGTTCAGTTTTATATCGCTTTGCACTCAGGCATTCGTGAGACAGAAACCTGTTTGTGTTTATCTAAGAACTTCAACTGATGTACACTGCATTTGGAGGCTTTGTTGATTCTGACTTGATTAACATGCAAATAGCTCTTGATGTCTCTGCACAAATTAACATTCCTATCACCTTTATCTCTCAAGATAACTGTTTCTCCTGGCTAAACATGAAAGCTGGATGTCAGTATTTCCCAAGATCTCAAATTTAAAAAGACAGAGTCCATATTTACCAATAATTTCTCCATTTCTAAAATGAATCCCCTGCAGATGAGGCTCCATCTGGTGTGGTTATTAACTACTTTATCCATGCTGTATAATCACATTGAGATTCTGTAGTGGTCCACTGAAAAGATTGCATTTCTCTACTGATAAACCTCCATAAAGCAATAGGTGATGACTTGCAGTTTTCTGTCTTTTTCTTTCTTTCTTTCCCTTTCTTTCCTGCTGGCAACATTTGATTGTAAGGAAAGTAAATATTGCTACATCCAAATTTCCTTGAAGAGACACATTTGAAACTTCATTTCACTTATTTATTTATATATATTTTTTAGCCACTGCTGCCCATTGCTCCTGCTCACTTATGTCCAGCACATAGCCACTGCTATGTGGCTATTGGGCACTGTTCTTTCTGGACAACAGCTACCAGAACCTGTATTTTCCTTCCATTAAGTACCAATCTCCCCTCTGATGCTGTGGTTGTCATACTGTCTACGTCTTGATTTCTCTCCCAAAGCTGCAGGATCTCTCTGACAGAAATAAAGACTCTTAGAGGTTGCCCTTAAAATACAAACTTGATGAATGGAGCCTTTGAAGATTGACCATTGCAGCCACCACTGTTTTTTTTTCACAAGGAATAGAATGTATCAATCTGTAATTGTTAACACTATAGGACAGAAACATGAAGTAATAGCTATGGTAATGGATGTGAGTTTTTTATTTGTTTGGTTTGTTGCTGTTGATCTTTTTGGTTTTGTTTGGTTTGTTTTTGTTGTTGTTTGTTATTTCAGTGTACTGGTAAGATTTGCAATATAATTTTATATTCCATGACTTGCTAGCCCCTTTTTAATAACTAAATTATGTACCTAATTTCTCCTTTTTTTTTTTTTTTTTTTTTTTCCCCGTCCTGTGGTTTCCATATATATTTTATCCTGAAGGAAATACTTAAAAGCCTTTTCTAAACTGAAAATTTCTGATCTATAACTTCTCCACAGGATCATATTTCATTTGGAGGCATTCATCTCTTTTTTTCCCAAGGCTTTTAGCTCATTTTCGTCAGATCAATAAGAGTAGTTGTAATCAATAAATACATATAAGGGTTGTGCCTATACCACCATGTCTGCAGCATCGTGTCAATGTATCCAAGATAATGTCAGACTACCAGCTCCGTTTTCAATGTCTGTAAAGTGAAAATTTGTTATTTGAGAGCTTTTAGTGTAAAGGTATCATGGGTATGTCTAAACTACCCTTCCATCATAATCATCTCATAGCAGTAACTGTAGCAGTGGTATAAACATGAATGGAAAATAATGAAGTTTTATATTCAATGCTGTTTGATTACCTATAAGTGCATGTAGCAAGGTAAGATAGAAGTACCTATGATGACATTTTGTTTTCTTAGATTTGAAGATTGCCCTCTCTCACTACTTAAACTGTAAGTACATAATAGAGAGTCTTTTAATGTGTAAATATGTTATCTGTTGTCTCCTTTTGGATGCAAGAGGCTCAATATTTCTTTATTTCAAAAAATACAGTAAGAGGCGAATGATGTGGGACACACAGATGTCTGTATTTACTTACTTTCTGCATGTGTTAACTCAAAGCTAGAAGTCAGGGTATGGGTAGCAGTAAAACGACAGCAACTGCTGCATGCATACCTGTGGTCCTGAGTTTGTGCCAAGATTTGTTTGGAGGCTTGTGAGGTCTACATGGAAGGCCCATCTGCTCTCTTTGTTGTGATTGTTTCTTCACTGCTGTTGTTGCTTTCTGAAATAATGCTACCATGGTAAGAGCTACACAGGCTGTATTCAGTGTGCTCAAGTCTTTGGACAGGTGTTTTACACAACCTCACTATATATATATATATCCTGGGAATTAATATTTGTATTGTAAAATCAGTTCTGTACTTTTCAAAAAGTGTCTCTGATTCTTGCTACCTGTTACATTTTAGTTCGTAGAATGAGGAATCAAAAGGGTCAAAACAATTTTAAAGCTCTGTCAGCATGTAAGTGAAAAAAAGGCAGGAATCTATTAACATTTAGCCTAGCACACTGAAACTAAGGTATAGGAAAGCAATGAGTAGTAATATTGAGAGATTTAGTTCGCATCTATTTTTTGGTTATTAATATACTTTTCTGTAAATGGTACTTTAGGACTGCAACAAATACTCTAGAAGTATTAGTTCTTAATGACACAAATCATAACACTGCTAAAATCTATTAAGATGGTCCTAAATATATTTTAAGTCTAAGAAGTTCGAAATTCTCTTCTAAATATTAAAGGAAATGCATTGCAGAATTTGTCTGAAGAACAATACTGTGAATTTTGATTTATTAGATGTTTTTCATTCAACATTTGTCCAAAACATCTGTCAAAACACATTGACTTAAATGCGTTCACTCACAAAAAAAAAAAAAAAGTCCTGATACAATAGAGAAATATATGATTTCATACATATGCACATACACACACGTATGCACACTATAACTTGTGTATTTCATACAAAGCTGACTCCTAAATATGATTTATAACAATTTTGAATGTAAATGCATACATTACAGCATTGCATTCTTCAGAGTGAAAGCAGAAAGAACCGTAAGTTCATCCCATGGAATAAATTCCAAATTTAAAATTCCAAATTCAAATTTCAAATAATTCAAAATAATTCAGATGCATCTCATTTGAATTAGTTCCTAACAATGCAAGCTAACATATTTTTTGCTGTCTTTACTGTATTTGTTCCTATGTTTAAGGGCTTTTTTTTTTTTTTTTTTTTTTTACAGCAGGATGAATGCCAAAATATTCTCTTTGTGGACTAGGAAACTCCTACTTCATCAGCATTTGAACTGTGATCGAACTATTCTGAGCATCTCTGAGAAGAGCTCTTCTCCCTAATGACCTCTTGTTCTGAATTAAAGCATTAAATCATATATCCAAAATGAAAATGTGAAATTAAAATTTAAATGGGAAAAAAAAAAAAATCCCCCCTTTCATTTTCCTTTCTCCTTATTTGTGGGTTGTTGCTGTTGTTTTCTTGGAAAAGTAATGCTTTTTGCTGAGTGAAGATGATGAATCATAGAAGCTTTTCCATCTGGAGAGGCTTTACTGTTCCAAATCTCCAGACTTGCATTGCTCTTCTCCATTATATTAAAGGCACAAAACCATTTTAACAGACACTGTAGGTTTATTTCAGTTAAGGGGGATTCTCTGATGATGGAGATCTGCCATAGTAATGTGTTGGCCTCCCGACATCCTTTTGGCATAGAAGATGCACATGTGAAAAAGGATGTAATTCTGACTTCCCTCTATTTCACTAGCATATGGATGCTAAAATGCATTGTTGAAGTAATTGGCTAGGGGCAAAAAGTGAAAATGCGCAAGGGCTGTTCTAACTTAAGACAAGAACTAACATTTGTGTAGACTTAGAAGACATTCAAAAATGTGGTACAATTTTTTATTTTATTTTTTCCCATAAATGATTGCAACTCTTCCTTGGGCAAACTCTACAGTGAAATATAATGCAGAAATCAAGATGGAATAAGGATGAAAGATATTTCCTTACTACATCCTGAGACTTCAAAACAAGGACAAAGAAGCAGAAAAGCAGCTGAAAGGCTTGAGTTCCTGAGATTTGGCTTGTACTAAGATGTAATATGATGGTTCCCTGCACTATAATCCCACTGCTGGAAGTATTTCTGTTATGTTTTTGATGAAACTGTAATTAATTCATTACAGGCTTGACAACCAATTTTTTTTTTCTGTCTTTTAGACACATCTTTGTCCTGTACAGGGACAGGTGGAGAGAATTAAATGGGAGAAAATAATATGTAAAAATTATTTAGATAGAGAATGATTATCCATCATATATTTAATACAAACATCCTTTTTTTTTTTTTTTTAAGGCACCTTTTAACTGAAATCTGTTAGAGAGTTCCTTACAGAGATGTGAAACTCAAAATGAGCCATTACAGTGCTGTTACTACCTGGTATTTATTATTACTTCTGCAATTTCCATCTTACATTTGTTTAAACATATTTTTTTTTAAGGAAAAAAAATAATGATAAAAAATAATAGTTGATGTGGTTGGTGGGTAAATGGCCCAGAAAACTTCTAGCTATCTGTCCCAAATGATACTAGTGACAGAGATGTGGAAGAACAACCCTCAGTGTGTCTTAACAACTGAAGTGTTTTCCAAGTTATTCCAACTATTTTTGCAATCAATAACTTCTGGACTGTACTGCTGAAGCACAGCACATAAGCTTACATGGTTTACATCTGTTTCAAGCAGGTTTATTTAAGTATAGCCATAGAGGTTGAAAGACAGAGCAATAAATGCCCCAGTCTTGCAATTACAACTCTGATAGCAGATTCATAGGCCTGGTTTGAACCCATTATCTCTACAATCCTAGAAAGCAACAGAAATTCCAGCACAGTGCTACACAAAAGTGGAACCTGTTCACACAGAACCAGTTGCAGGATAAAGGCTATAAATATCTTCAAGGAAGCATGCCTAACAGCCTGCTTATCAGGTTGCTCAGTAAAAGAGGTAGCTGCCTGTCGATTTTCTATTTTTTTGTTGCGTTTTTCCAGTAAGGGAAAGTCTGTCTAAAAGAAAAGGATTTTGGTTGGTGGATTTTCAACAACAAAAAAGAATGTTTGGTTTTAGTTTTGCTTCTCTTCCAAGGGATAATGGCATGGTAAATCAAGGAGTTTGAAGATAATACCCTTGCCTACACTATTTTTCAAACTACACATTAAAAATAAGATCATTTAGAATCTATCAGATTTAATTAAGTGGGGTTTGTTTTATTAAATCTAATACAAACCAGAACACAATATATAGCTCTACTGCTGAAAACAAACAAACAAATGAAAAAAAAGCCCTCAGCTGAGTGTTTTACTGAGATTTGGATATTATGCATGACAATTTACTTCAGTAATCTCTAAAATAGCCCTAGCCTTATTCTGTAGTCCCTAGAGCAAACAGACAAATGCATACGGTTAGCTATGTGGGTACTTATTGTTTCAAGAAACTTCTGTTAGTAAAATATCTTTGCATCTATTTTCATTGTCTCTACTTCAGTTCAAATTCAACCCAAGTCAATGGTACTTGTTACTTTCTAGATAAATTGGAAATCTTTTTCAACTCATTTGGCAACTCTGAAGGAAGTCTAATCATATGAGACCAAGAACGGAGTAAGCTCTGAAAATTCAGCCAAATATTCACCAAAAGAAACCATTCTTCCATATTTAATTCAAATGTCAATTACATTCCAGAACATTTATTACTCTGGAATTAATTATATTTCAGGGCCTTTCATCTTTTTCAGCTTACTTGTGGTACTATGGTCCGCTGAAGCAATTTCTTATAGCCTTTGCATGAGACATTCCAGAGTCTCAGATGCATGTGTAAGCGAATCATTATGGCTGGACCACAGATGTTCAGATGGCTGGTAGACATCTGATTTTATTGTTTGTTTGTTTGTTTGTTTTATTGCAAACAGAGCTAGCAGAAATTCACAGTCTCAAAACAGTATTGACTGATGCGTGTTGCAGAGTGCAAGCCACTTAGTCCAGAACCTGATAGAAATGCATTGATAACTACTGTGACATGACCAAAGGTAAAAAAGAGGTTCATGAAAGAGAAGATAATGGTGGTGTTTTTCAATTTGATAGGGATTTCTTAGATGAACAGCTTTTTAATGTCACATTACTAAAATCATTTTACTGCAACATACCTGATGAAATAAGTTGTTTCATTAAAAAAGGTCGTGGTGTGTGTGATTTAGCAGTTATGATAAACTTCCCAACAGGATATTGAACCCAAAGAAATTAAATACTAAGAAAGAGAAAATGACATCAGAAAGAAGGAAAGAAAAGGGCGGGGAGGGGTGGGGGATGTCTTTTTGTAGTGATCTGGGTCATGTTCCCAAATCTACCTGCTTCTACTTCATGCCATATCAATGAATTAAAAAATCATAGTATGTATCTTAGTCTCTGTGGGGACAGTGTAGCCACAGTCTACACTCAGGGTCTTGCTTCAAGGGTAGTGAGGCAAGTACTAAGCTAACTATTAAAGCACAGTTTGCAGAGCAGTCCAGATAGACTGACCATATCCTGTGTAATCATGTACAGTGACCAGTACATGACTTGGTGACGGCAAGCTCTGAACTAGGCTCAGGAAGGAAAGCCTAAGAAAGAATTGAGCATGCTTCCTAAAAACATCAGATCTTTAACTTTTAATGCTGAACGTTTCAAGGGAATGTTGTGATAGAGAAAAACAAGGTAGATTCTTTACAGTTCCTGTAAAATAAATAAATAAATAAATAAATAAATCTTTCCTTGTTGACAGAGCTTCCTAGAATGCAATTCTAAATGTTTTACTGAAATTTTCTCCTCCAAATGATGCTGTTTGCAAAAATCATGTTATTTACTAATCAATTTTTAACTCAGGAGGTTAATATACAAAAATATGTGATTGGATTACCTTTGCCTGAAACTTAATCAACAGTTCTTATGCATCACTATATCAATTTATTTTCTGGACTATGGCAAGGACAGTGAGACACAGATCTTGCCTTTGTGAGGATGACATATTTACCCTCCACAAATATGAGTTACTTGCTTTTCTTTTTTTTTTTTTTTTTTTTTAATTAGAATTCTGTTGCGTTGAATCACTACTACAGGATTATTTTCTTAGAAAATCCTTGTTAGATTTTGCTCTCTCAGCAATGCTAAAGTGTTTGATACTGTATCAAATTGACAGTGCTTAGAGCAAATTAAATATTTTGAGAGTTAAGAGAGGACTGTACAGGTCAGCAAAATGATCAACAGCCCTATCAACCTGATCTATCTCTATGGTGTTTCTTCTGAAAGTAATTCTTTGATGCCAAGGATAGTCCTTCTCTGACAAGAAGGAGTTTAAATTCACTGTTATAAATGTCTGTCCTTCCCCTGTTCCTAACCTCTCACAATGCCAAGCATCAGTTATGGAAGGCAACGGATTTTACATGCACCTTTCCCTGGTAGGAAAGACGGAAAAAAAAAATGGAGATATTGTAGGCAGTACTTAATTTATCACAATTCTCAAGTGTTTTGAAGCAATGAGTTTGAGAAAAACTGGGACATTCCAACCTAAATGGGCAATTATGGGCATAAAGATTAGCAATGTCACAAATACCAGGACAATACAGACATGGCACTGGTATGCACAGAGTGATAGTTATGAATGGTCTTTCCATTTCATCATTTCTATGGACAGAATTACTGAAATATGATAGAAAAATGCACTTAAGTATAGAAAATATTTTATATCTCCTATGTCCAAGATAAAAGCTAACATATCAAATAAACTGCTCCACATACTATATACCCTCTGTTAAAAAAAAAAAAAAAAAAAAAAAAGTGAAGAAAGATTTAAAAAAGCACACTCTAGGCAGTTGTTTTGAAGCATTTTTAATCAGTATAGTATTAATATCACTGTGATCACACTTTGAATGTTGAAAATAGTCAAAAACGATTCTTACTGATTTTGTGTCTACCCGTATGTCACATACTGGTTTGGTTTGACATAGTCTTGCCCATGTGTGCCTTTTGGAATGGTTTTGATTGACTATCAGAGAGGAATGGGCAAAATTTTAAACACTGTAAATGAAATTAAATTTAGAATTAAATTTAGCAAGAGACATCAAGGATAACAAGAAGAGCTCCTTCAAATACATCAGCAGCAAAGAAAGAATATGAGGAAAATGCAGGTCCACTGCTATATGAAGTGGGTTCCTTGGTGACAGCAGATACAGAGAAGGTGAATGTCTTCTTTGCTTCAGTCTTCACTGCTAAGGCTAGCCCCCACACAAAGCCAAGCCCAGAAACAAGAGAGAAAACCTGGAGAGAGGAGGACTTCCGCCTGGTTGAAGAGGATTGGGTTAGAAGTTATTTAGGCAAGCTAGACACCCACAAATCTATGGGCTCTGATGGAATGCACCTGAGGGTGCTGAGGGAACTGGTGGGCATT
The DNA here is from genome assembly GCF_047663525.1 of Anas platyrhynchos. Taxonomy (NCBI): domain Eukaryota; kingdom Metazoa; phylum Chordata; class Aves; order Anseriformes; family Anatidae; genus Anas; species Anas platyrhynchos. The sequence continues at coordinate 135,013,453 of NC_092587.1, forward strand.
ATTGCTAAGCCACTCTCTATCATCTTTAAAAGGTCTTGTAGAGGTGCCAGAGGACTGGAAGAAAGTTAACGTTATGCCAGTCTTCAAGAAGGGCAAGAAGAAAGACCCAGGAAACTACAGGCCTGTCAGCCTCACCTCCATCAACAGAAATGTGATGGAGCAGCTCATCCTTGATAACATCTCTAAACAAGTGGAAGAAAAGAAGGTGAGCAGGAGCAATTACAATGAGCTCATCAAGGGAAAGTCATGTTTAACCAACCTGATAGCCTTCTATGATGAGATGACTGGCTGGCTGGATGAGGGGAGAGCAGTGGATGTTGTCTACCTTGACTTCAGCAAGGCTTTCGACACTATCTCCCATAACATCCTCCTGGGTAAGAGTGTGGGATCTCTGTGGACAGAGGGGAAAACTGGCTGGATAGAAGAGCTCGGAGGATTGTGTTCAACAGTGCCAGGTCTAGTTGGAGGCCTGTGGCTAGTGGTGTCCCCCAGGGGTCAGTACTGGATCCAGTGCTATTCAACTTATTCATCAGTGACCTGGATGAAGGCACAGAGTGCAGAGAGTCCTGTGTGGCCATTCAGAGGGACCTGGACAGGCTGGAGAGTTGGGAGAAGAACCTCAAGAGGTTCAGCAAGGGCAAGTGCAAGATCCTGATCTAGGTGACCCTGCTTGAGCAGGGGAGTTGGACTAGATAATCTCTGGAAGTCCCTTCCAACCTCATCCATTCTGTGAGTCTGTGATTCTGTGAAATGTGTTTAAAGTCTGAGGGAGAGAAAAAATATATGCATGTATATAATGAAGTTTTTCACTCTGGCAGTTCATGAAAACATTATAAATGATCACTTTTACCTATCTATTGTTGCTTTTAACCATGTTTATCTGTTTCCAAGGGAGTGAATTAAACATACCTATTGGAAGAAAAAAACGTATATAATAATAAAAGTGCTAATTATAAGATTAAAGCAGTATTGAAATCAGTAGCCAGCAAGTAGACATGAATACATTTATATTTCAAATGAGCCCTGTGTCCCTTTGCATTAACTGGGAAATGTAGGCTATTCAACAATAAAACAATGGTAAGAGCAAGAGAGGAAATAGGGTCATGTTATATTTACTAAGCCTTGAAATGTACCCTGATCAAAATCATTTTCTGTAATTCTGTATATATGCTCAAATTTAACCAAAATTCTCCGATGTCAGAACTGATCAATATATTTATTTTTCTTATGCAATTCCACTTAGTAATTTATACCAATTGCACTCATGCACATTATAAGATACATTGTTGGTTTTGTTTGTTTGTTTTCATTTTCAGTAATAGTACATCTATTTGAACTGTCTTTTACACCTTACCTGTTTTTTCAACAGGATCTGTATAAATTCTTTCAACACGGAAACTGAGAGCCAAAATAAAGCCTTCACTGAACTCCTTGAATGGCTTCTGGTATCACTTGTAGCCTTTTTTCAGGGGAGAGAGAAAGTGAGAGTCACAACTTAATATATGAAGTAAAAAATAATAATAATAATATAAATTTTACTTTTGTCTAGGAAGAACATTAAGTAGGTCCCTATAGTTTTGTAGAGCAGAACAAAGTTTAACACAGTTTATACAGTTCAACACAGTTCAACATACATGTAGTTTAACACAGTTCATCCAGTGTCTTCCAAATAGATAATATGTTAAGCTACTGCAGGGAGGGCTAAAGTGGAATATGTTCTCCTTCTAATTCTAGATCTAGGTTTGAAGACTGAACGTCAATAAAGAATTAGGACTTATTCTAACATTTCAGAGGCTAAATGTTTTAGAAAAACAGTAGAGGAAGACTATTCTCAAAGATCACTGCTTGGCTCAGCTGTAATAACGAAACAATAGTCACGTAAATATTTGATATGTCTCTATCATCTCTAAAACCTACCTAAGGGTCATTTGCCATAAGCAAAATGGCAAAATGATGGGGGGAAGGGAGGGGGAAAGAGGAGGGGCAATTAGCCCCTTTCTCTTTAACACTTATTTATTTCTAGTTTTGAGAAGGAGTAATGGGGGGAAAAAATAGAGATGAATAAATATAAAGGTATATAAATGTTGTTACTTTGTGAAAATTCACTTGGGTGACATATCTTTCTCAAAGAATCACTGTCAAGTACCCTGCAGTGTCAAATATGTTGACAGCAAGCCTCATCATGACTATAATTTGTGAGTCATTCTGCCAGCTCCTGTCTGGTAAAAGCAAACTGTCCTTGAACAATGAATATTTTTTCTCCTGCAAAGTGGCCAGTGACTCTCCCTTCAGCATAACATCCCTGAGAGATGCAAGAAATAAGGCTTGCTTTACTATGACATGATAAACTATTTTCTTGTCATCCAAGGTAATCTACAGATAATTCAATATCCAAATCAGGTCTGATCTGGCTACTTTACAACCCAAATGTGACTGTTTTTCCTACAGTTGTACTGATTCAGTACAGCAGTGACTGTTATGCTGTTGAAGGAAAAAAAAAAAAAAAAAAAAAAAAAGCATTAGCTTGAAGAAAAATGCAAGGAAGTCAAAATAGATTTATTGATTTCAAATAAGGTAGTATCTTGGGGAATTTAAAGGCCTATTCACTGCACTTAGCACTCTCAAATGCTACCTTTCACATTTTGGTAACACATATTAAAACACACAACAAACACATGCTGAATTATTGAATCATATCTGTAGTTCCACTCCCGTTGCTGTGTATTTTCAGTCTGCTACATTTGGAAATAAGATATGAATCACAATTGTGTTAATTAGATGTGCATACAAAGTTTTATGTTTAGGCAGAAGTCATACTCTTGGAAAATTTGTCAACCAAACTGAAAATATAACATTGGCAGATCCCATAGAGTTTCCCATGTCTTGCATGCAATTCCCAGTAATGATCAGAATGATTGTAGGGGACATAAATACTCCATCTCTTAGACTCAGTAAAACATAGCCAAATATATCCTAAATACAGATTTAGTGTAATCCATTTCTACTATTATTTTGAAAATAGTTAAACCATGACAAAAAGTACTATAGAGTACTATATAACCTGTAAGCTGCCAAGCCTATATTTTGGTTTTGGTTTTAGTTTTGGTTTAGACAGTAATCATTCTATTTTTATGGTGCATAGTTTTTTAGGTGTTTTTTGTTTGTTTGTTTGTTTGTTTCAAACTTTATTCTCTAAAGATATCACCTGATTCAAATAGAAATGGTATTATGTGTGTAACATAGTTTTCAAAGGTTAATAGCTATTTCTCAGTGTTAGTTTGAGAGATGCTCCCCATCTTGGCCATTGTAACAGCTGTGTCTCAAAGATCACTGATGATATTAATCTGTGCTGAATGGGAAGGTTATATTTCCTGTCATCATGCAACAACATAACAACATCAGGGGAAAAGTAAGAAGAAAAAGGAAAGAAAAATTGCTGATCCACAGCTTAGGTTGAAATAGTTAACATCTATTTCAACCTTGTAAGAATTTTTGTTTAAATCTTGAGTAAAAAGTATGGAGTTAATATAAGTCCTGTGATGAAAACCCAGGAGACAAAGTCCAAATATGCCCTTTTTCTACTCTTCCTTCCACCCAAGAAATACAGATGTGTGCTCGGGTGACACCCCCTGGAAAGGAGGGCAAATACATTGAAAGAGACAAAAGGGTAGGGCTAAAACTATTTTACATTTGTTCTTTTATTGTATTTGAAGGTATTTCTGTTAAAAAGGAAAGTATATTATAAAGTACAAAAAAAAATTGTAATTATCTTTGTGTATGAAAGTTTGTGTTTATTTATGTCTGAGGCCTTCAAATATAAAATAACAGCTTATTCTATGGAATTGAAAAGTTAGAGTCTTGAGCAGAAAGAATGTTTTCTTTGGAGACTTTTTTAGAGGTCTTGGTGAGCTCTGTAGTGGGACTGGCATTTAGTTTCCTTTGAGCTACAATACAGTCAAGTCTTCTAATATTCTCTTTCCAAGAAGCTGTGTTAGTCATAAATAATACATTTATTGTAACCTAAGAAAAAGCACAAGAAAGATGGTTAGGAACATTGTAGCAGTGAGCTAGTAAGAATGCAGCAAATACTGAGCAGCTAGTCAAAGTGGATGAGGACCAGGACAAGGTCAGGGGAAGGTCTGGTGGGGCAAACAAAGGAGGGGCAGGTGAGGGAAACAGCAGCAGGGTCAGCCTGGATCAGGCTTTGTTGCCTTTAAAGATCTGTCAGTCCCTGGCCAATGGGGTGGGGGGTGGGGCTTGTTTAGTTTTGCCTCTTTTTTTTTTTTTTTCTTTCATTTTTATTAAAATATCATTATTTTATATCAAAATATCAACTGGTTGGCATTTGTGAGTGGGAGAAAAAGAAAAAGAGATAGAGCTCACTAAACACTATTTAATATCTTTTTCTTACCAAATTTTCAGATTCCTTTGTGGAGTGGTGTTTTATTAGCAATCAATTTTAATTTAAATACAACCCTTGTTTGTGTGATCTGGCAGAAAAATTACAATCATATTATATTTGAGGAAAATATTTAAAGAACTAATGATGTGTGAGTTCAAAAATACTGGATCACTGATAGAATTTAGATCCTCTTTAAGGACCTTAAAGATGATAAATAGAGGGAGGAAGGAAGGGAAGGAGGGAGGGAGGGAGGGAAGGAAGGAAGGAAGGAAGGAAGGAAGGAAGGAAGGAAGGAAGGAAGGAAGGAAGGAAGGAAGGAAGGAAGGAAGGAAGGAAGGAAAAGATACAAAGTAAGCGGCGTTATATTAAATCTAACAAAGGAAATCAAGAGGACAGCTATGTTTAAATCAGATGAAAACAACTCTATAAATTCCTGTCATTGTAATATATTGTAATTGTAATTTTGTCAATTGTATTATTGTAAATAGTGACTATGTAGAGTGAAAGAGCCTTTGAACATAAAATAATTTATTCTTCTTTAAAGATGTTTAGATAAAATTTTACTTAGCAAAATATGTAAAGAAATACATATATGAGTGGGGGAAAAAGAATAGCTTAAATAGATAAGTTGAAAACCTTTTATTGCTGGACTTGATTAGAATTTGTCCATGATGGGGTTTACATAGCCAAATTATCCATATAGCAAAAGACTACTAAAAATGGAAACAATGTACTGTAAGGAAAAGATTTCAATTGAGCTATCCCCAAAATGTAGAAATATTCAAAGATATTTTTAAATTGAAAACTACCAGCCAGTTAATTTATATAAAACTGAACACATTAAATTTAATGTTATATTACACTAAATCTACTGGAGAAGATGATAGAATTTTTTAGCTAATTTAGGAATACTAGTTGATAATAAAACAAGTAGAAGAGATGTATTCATCTCGTGAATGATTGCACTAAAATATGAAAATCTTCCGCTTCGAAGTTGGACGAAGATCTCATTTTCAAACTGAAAGGTGCTTGGAATTCTTCCAGCTATGCAGCTATTGATCAGTTATGAAATAATTGATAAGAGTGATCAAATATATATAATGTTTGCTACACTAGATGGTGTAAAAGAGGCATACAGTCAATACAAAAAGCAGACACAAGTAATTTATTACATATGCTTCAAATGAAAATAATAAAATATTTTCACATGCAAAGCTTTGACATACCATTTCATAGATGTACAATTTTACACTGTTATAAGCACACAAAAATATATTAGTCGCTGAAGTGAAGCTGAACAGGATAAAGGAACGATTTGCAATACTCTTCCCATAGGATTTTGATAACCTAGGCAGTTCTGAAACAGTATGGCTCAATTCAAAACACTGTAAAGAATGAAAAAAAGACAACAACTACTGTTGGCTGTAGGCCAAAGCAATTTGCTAATATTGATAATTGGAAAGCTAAGCAATTAGTTAACAATATTACTAGGCACTTTGCTAGGTTGGTTCTTCTAGAAAGAGAAAGACATTCTGAAAAAGACAGGTATTCCTTAGATACAATTCAGTTCATTCACAGAGAATGTTTATACCTTCTTGTTTTTACTGAATAGATTTCATTCATAACTGTTTATTCCTCATGGCTAGCTAAACATTCCTGACATTTTTGCTGGTGCCATTCAAGTGAAAAATTGCAATTTTGACTGTCTTACCTGATGACTAATTCATCACTCTGAGCATATTGTAATACAGCTGAAGATGAGCAGCATTATTCAGCCACTTTTGGGGTTATATCAATCTGTCAAAAAATGTTTCCTCCAACACTGCAATTTCCCCCTCAAAATTGCTCTGCTCCAAGGTATGTCAAGTAGACATTATCTATCCTACAGTAGTTGTAAAATGCTGGAGACCCAGTAAATTATGTACTAGCAAAGCAATTTTCATAGGAAAAGCATGCTTGCATCATTTTTTTTTTATTATTATTATTTATTTTTTGGTAGGACATGCCCTTGCATTATGTCATATCTTAATGTCATACAGCCAGATGGATATTTTGGGGCAAAGTTTTTTTTCAGTTTACTCTTTTACATACAGTCTCTTATTCCAACTCCGTCTAAATCCTAAAATAACAACATGCTATGTCTTTTCTGTTACATCCTATGCCTTTCTTTTAAATAAGGACAGAATAAGTGGAAATATTGCCTAACATTATAAAGCTAGTCTGAAATTCTGAAACTTGAAGATATAGTTCTAAAAAAATCACAACAGATGATTCTTAAAATAACTACCTTCAAAACTAAGGCTTAAAAGGTGCCAACTGTTCTGATTTGAACTGTATTTTAAAGTAAAATTATAATGACTAAAAATAAATAAAGAGATCTCAATAAAGGTCAAACATTAAACAAGACAAAACATAACATTAACTGATGAAGGGTAGCAGTTTACCTAACAGCTGGTTACAAGTCATCTTTAGTATATAAGTCCCATTTAAATTCTGGACTTAGCCATGCAGAATAGCTTTAAAAAAAAGAAGTATCTGAAAAAAGCAACAACCATTAAGGACTGTTAAAGAGAGTTTATTTAATCCCTTGCAAAGCGTACATAGGAGAATAAGTTTATTAAATAACATCAACAACAACAACAACAACAACAACAAAGAAAGTAAGGAAATAGAAAAGAACATTGCTAGTCAGGACTGAAGCCAAGAGACATTAATTTTCACAGGATTTCTTTGCTAAATTTGCTCTTCATTCTCTTTCTCACCATATTCACTATACCATTGCAAATGGTTGGCCTGAGTCCTTTTCAGATAATTTTCTGAGGTGACCATTTTCAGGAAGTTTCCCAGAAATCAAAGCAGCCAACAGGTACTTATATAAAAAGGCACTCTACAAAAGCAACACTTACTATGCTAGATAGAACTGGTCCAGTGGGGTTTGAACTTGGAAGTTAAGCACCAAGTAGGATACAATAAACATGGAATTTGAAGGGACTTCAAGAGGCCATAGTGCATTGTTTACCCTTGGAAAGTACAACTATATCTATGTCATTTCTAACAGACACTTGTCTAATCTGTTTCTCAATGCTCTTGCAAGTGAGATTTCACAACTTCCCCAGGCAACCTAATCCATTGCTTCACTAATCTTAAAATTAGAAAAGGTTCTATGATATCTAAACTAAATCTTAATGTTTTAAGACAGTTTAAGCAGCTTACTGTTTGTTCTGTATTCTGTGAATGTTACTTCTTTATTTGGAGATATTGTTGTATATCTCTTCTATATCTCCTCTATTTCAGCCTGAACAGCTCAATTATTTTATTCTTTTTTATATGATTTTATTTTCTAAACCTCTAAATTTTAGCATGCATATAAAAGATAACAGAGATATCTGTATTTAAACCAAAGACATACTATTGCACATTACATTGATAAAAACATTCATCTGCAAATATCTCAGACTAGGTTTATTGTCTCCAGAAATTACATACATTTCATGAATTCAGTTATAGTAATAACATATGTGTTATATTCAGGAATGTACCTAACATTCAAGATACATTATAAGGAGTTTGAGGTCTGTGGATACGACAGGAGATAAAGTGAGAAGAAAAAGGTAAATATATAGATTTGGCTTAACTGGTTATGACAAACTCTGAAGAAGCCTGAGGTAAGACACTAAAGCATGAGACAAAGAAGCAGAATTAATCTCCTGTAGTATATTAGCCACTTATAGAAATTTAATTGGCAAGGTCACTTTAGTAGAGATCTCAGTGAAGTAAGCAATGCAGAGGAGACAAGGAAGTTGTGGTCCATACACGCAAGCACATAAAAATAACCCCATTTCACTTCTCTTGTATTTCTTCTCTTCAACCATTAGTTATACAACTTTAATATCACCTCTTAGATTTAGAGGAACCCTTCCTATATCTTTCCAAAGTTACTGAGGATGTGAAGACTGATGTTTGCCAATTTCTGTTCTGAATAGTAAATAAGGTTTTGTCAAAAAAAAAAAAAAAGTTAAGGTCTCTGTTATATATATACTTCTGTGGCAAAGAATATAGTGAAGAGTGATAATTTTGATGGTACCTAATGCTTCTGAAGTTATAGAGGACAAAAGGACAGAAAAAAAAACAGAATAAATCAGGAAGGCAGGAAAGTGAAGTCATGCTATCAGATTTTTTTTCTTATTAATATTTTATTTTGCATTTGGTTGTAGAAAGGAAATAAAAGGGAAAATCTAAAAACAAAATCAGATTTGGATTAAAAAAAAAATCAAAAGGTACTTAAAAGATAAACATAGATCCAGTTTTAGAGCAAGAATCAGTGACATGAGTTGCAGAGCTTTTGTTGTTGATGATGATGTTTTTAATTAATAAAAACAGTTCTTCTTGTGAATCTTCTTCACATGCTCTGCCTACTCAAAGCTTTTACATATTTCTGTACTCACTTCCTCAGGAGTAACAAATTTCTGCAATCAGCTCCCTTTGTCTTGAACTATTTTTTCTTCTTTTCTGACTGTGTGCCATATCTTCTTGATTGAGTAGAGCTTTCTTTTCTCTTCTGGCATAAAATGAGACATAAAAGAAGTTTTGCTGACTGCAAATAAGAAAAGGCAATCTGTCAATTTCTTCACTGAAAGCAATACTGAAGGTAAAAGTTCAAGGCAACACTGAAGGTAAAAGTTCCTTTAAAAATAAGCTTTCTGATTTTTTGCCCAAGTGATCTAATTACCATGCAGACAATGAGACCAGGAGACAGAAATTCCTCTTCCTCTGTCACAGGTTTTATGTGTTATTTACCCATTTATACGTTGAAGCAGATAGAAGAACCTACTTAGGTTCTCATGTCCTGTCAAAACTTATTGAATATTGGATGTTAACATGCTAGAACACAGGAACATGAAAATTGTGGGGATTTTCAGATGTTTTCAATGGAATATAATTTATTAGAACAAGTGGAAATCATCATTCTGTATCAAACATTGTTTAATATTGATTTCCATCATATTCATATCATATGATGAACTGGGGTGGAAAGAAGGCAGTTTATACTGTTTTTATATATGAATATATGAATAAGCCAAGTCAGTGCTTCTACAATACAGACCTCAAGACCTGGTGCCAGAGGTGGGTTACAGAACAGGAGATGCAAGAAAGATTGCATCTCTGCATGTAATCTGAGGCACTTCTAAGATTTCTTATGCCCTGTCACTTAAGTTTCCAGATGTTTCTGGAAATGTTTCCTAAAAAGATACTTCCTAAAAAATGTTTCATAAAAGATGTTTCCTAAACCTTTGCCTTTAGGAAAGTCAGAGCAACACTCTATAAGCAATCCCACACAATTCTTTGTGGAAGCCACATTGCATTCGTTACATTGTCTAAGCTTATATATGGATAATGCCTGTATTAAAGCTAAATTTGCTGGTGTAATTTATTTGGCCAAACTCTTAGTTTTTAGTTTAGTAAGCTCTAATGTTTACTGTGGGGTTCATTTAATTAACCACTTTTTCAATTAGTAATATATTAACGTCATGATAGAAGTGGTTTGTGAAATCAATTAGCTTGATTTTCCTTGAGGCAGAGATCAATATTGTACTGTAATGGCGTATGGATTCTCCAAAAAGAAAAAACAAACAGACAAATGAACAACCAAAACAACAACAACAAAAAAATACTAGTCAATATTGTTAACTGTTATTCCCATATATTAACATTTATATGCAGAGGAAATCAAATTGGATTTTGAAATTGATGATTTTACCAGGGATGTGTGGGGCAGAGGGAGGATATTTTTTTCTTGGTGATGCATATTATTCACATTACGATGTAATTCCAGACAGACCATCTCTATTAAGATGTTAAATGCAGTTGTTCAGAAACTACTTGTTATTGAGAAATTCCAGTTTTCCATAAGAGAAGGTCCAATGATCATAAATGAAAGGGGAAGATTAGAAAAAAAACCAAAACTTTATCTTCCAAATAAATTAGGGATTTCCTTCTCATGAAGTCACAATTATTAGCAATTATTATTGCTAAATGGATGAACCTTTTAAAGCAAATAAATACAACTTTATATTATTGGTACTGTTCCCTTCCCAATAAAATTTGGCCCATTTCTTCTTAAGGGTAAAAAATATGAAATATTTACAGAATCACAGAATCGTTTAGGTTGGAAGAGACCTCCAAGATCACTGAGTCCAACCTCTGACCTAACACTAACAAGTCCTCCACTAAACCATATCACTAAACTCTACATTAAACATCTTTTAAAGGCTTCCATGGATGGTGACTCCACCACTTCCCTGGGCAGAAGTGGTGGAGTCCACCACTCCACCCATTCCAATTCCTAACATTCCAATGCCTAACAATCCTTTCAATAAAGATGTTTTTCCTAATATCCAACCTAAAGATCCCCTGGCACAACTTTAGCCCATTCCCCTTCGTCCTGTCACCAGGCACATGGGAGAATAGACCAATCCCCACCTCACTGTATTGAAACTTTCTGTGTAGTGGTTTAACCTGGCAGGCATCTAAGCCTGTGGGTTGAGATAGATACAGTTTATTAAGAAAGAAAAGAAAGGATAATAATAATAATAATAATAATAATAATTAATAATAATAATAATAATAATAATACTGTGTACAAAACAAGTGATGCACAATGTAATTGCTCACTACCCACTGACCGATGCCCAACATATCCCCCCCCCGAGCAGCCAGTTCCTTCTCCCTCTCCCCCCCTCCACCAATCCTAGCCAGCTCCCTCATATTAATTGTTCATCATGACATCAGATGGTATGGAATACCCCTTTGGACAGTTGGGTTCAGCTGTCCTGGGTCTGTCCCCTTGCAGCTCCTGCTGCACCACCATCCTGCCCGCTGGCAAGGCAGTGTGAGAAGCTGAAAAGTCCTTGGCTTAGTGTAAACACTGCTCTGCAACAATTAAAACATCAGCATGTTATCAACATTCTTCTCATCTTAAATCCCAAACACAGCACCATACTAGCTTCTAGGAGGAAAATTTACACTATCCTAGCCAAAACCAGGACTTTCTCCTATAATACCAGAGTAGCACAAGGGAATGCAAAGGATAGAAGATAGAAGTAATAAATTATTTTTTTTTCCCCTGAAGAAACACAAACCTTCCTGTGGCAACCACTGAAAATAACCTAAAAATAAACTTCATGCAATTATTTCAGTCTATATTCATAAAGTTATTAAGCACAGAACTTCTGTTTGGTTACTCCTTTGAGAAAAAGCTGGGTTAGGAGAATAAATAAGAATTTACTGAATTAATACTTTTGTTTGCTTGAGTAATCTGGTTTCCTCAGTGATACAGATAATGAATCAGTGATCAGTAAAACCCTATGGGAAGTGAAAATATGACAACTGTCATCAAGTCTTTTTAACTGATATACAATTACGAAAAGCACTGTAATTTTCCTGTACACAGATATTGTCTAAAGAGTTTAAGAATAGAGACATTATCTCTTTAAAATATATATTATCAAAGGTGAGGATGAAAAAATCACCATGCCTTAAATGACAGTCCTGGTCTCTACTCCTGGTCCCCAGTTGTCCTGGTTTCAGCTAGGACAGAGCTAATTTTCCTCCTAGGAGCTGGTAGAATGCTATGTTGTGGATTAGGATGAAAAGAGTGTTGATACCACGCTGATGTTTTAATTGTTGCAGAGCAGTGCTTACACAAAGCCAAGGACTTTTCTGCTTCTCACACTGCCTTGCTAGCCGGCAGGATGGTGGTGCAGCAGAAGCTCAGAGGGGACAGATCCAGAGCAGCTGACCCAAACTGGCCAAAGGGTTATTCCATACCCTCTGATGTCATGCTAAACAATAGATAGGGGTGGCTAGCTGGGATGGGGCGGCCATCTGCTCAGGGATAGGCTAGGCATCGGTCAGTGGATGGTGAGCAATTGCATTGTGCATCACTTATTCCATATACAGTAGTAGTAGCAGTACTATTATCGTTATTATTTTTTTTTTCCTGTCTTAATAAACTGTCTCTGTCTCGACCCACAGGCTTCATTTTCCTATTTCTCTCCCCCATCCCATACAGGGAGGGGGGAACGTGAGCGAATGGCTGTGTGGTGCTTAGCTGCCAGCCGGAGGAAACCACAACAACAATGTAGTCATGTAACCAAATTAAAGCCAAAACTTTCAGCCCAGTCCTTGACCTGAATAGGGAGTGAGGATCCGGATCCTGGCATTTATACATGATGGTTTATATGCAGTCAAAGTAAATACTGCAGTCAGAGGTCATGGAGCTAGATTTTGAAAAGTCCTGCATAAAGAAGAGATCTCAGAAAAGCAAATTTAAATAACATTAAAGTCAAGAAAAGTCATTCTGATTGCTATATTCTTTATCTGTCATGACTAGACAGATGAAAATCTATGACAGCAATTTTGCCTGGTCCCCAGTAGCCCTGGTCCCCCTGTCTTAAAAAATTACCAATATTTATTCTTATTTTTTCATACTTTTTTTTTTTCAACATTGTTTTGCAATCAAACGGTAACAAGAAAGAGTAGATTAGAGCAGTCAAAGGTCAATAAATGAACTAAGACATTCATAAACGGGACCATATAGACACTAAAATCTTATCTTATGACCAATAGGAGGAGAGATGCTTTATACAGATAGCTATCTTAAATTAACCTCCCTTCCCAGTCAAAGAAACTTGTTAAAGATGCGATGAATCAGGCATAGATCGGTATGAGCAAACATTTCCTGCTTTTCATTTTTCCCCATTACTTTACATTTTACATCTGGGCACCTCAGTAACATTTTAATACTTAGTAATATTGATGTTTTTTCTACATATGAATAATTTCCATTTGAATAACAGTCTGTGTCTGACAAATGTAGTATGATAATGTTGCTTTGTCACTGGAGGCAGTGGAGTTCACATCTCCAAAGAAAGAAATTATCATTGGACAGGAAACATAATGAAGTAAAAGTTATTCCTGAATTCCTGCAGGACACTTCTATCTGATACAATCATGACATTTTAACTGAAAATGTGTAGTGCTAATTAGTAAAAAGTAGAAGTGTAATTAATACTGAGCTATGAATACTTCCCAAGTGTAACACTGCCTGTTTGGACAGAATAAATTGTTACTACTATAATTTCATCTCTGTAATTCCTTAGTGTTCTTTGTTCATAAAAATAAAGCTCTATTTTATTCAAACTAAAAATTTCCAAGTACACTTTGCTCTGAAACACATTTTTTCCACATGTGTATATACAGAAGCTTATGGCTGTTTTGGGGCCATGAAACTCTGGGCTCTGGAGTCTTACATAAGAGGAATGAATCCAGAGCAACTCATGACTGAAGATTGCTTGTGATGTTATGAAAATTAATGCTAGCTACTTGCCAGTTGTTCGTCTGTTCCTTTACAGATTAGTTTGTGTGATCTCTAGCCCCAGGCAAGCCTGAGAGTATTATAAGCATCACAGTCTGGTAGTCTGGCATGTTTTTGAAAATCAGATATTTCTAACCATTTTAATTGCCATCCCCTTGACCTTTTCCATTTCTGCCATAGGTGTCTTTAAAAACCCCAATCTTTAATCAATATTCCATGTGCTGATACATCTTTTTTTTTTTTCTTTCTTTCTTTTTCTTTTTCCCTGTCATTTCCTTATTGATAACTTGATTTATTTTTCTGCTTAAAGCTTGGAAGGCTTCTATTTATACAATTTTGTGACTGTGCCAGAATGATCACTGGTGTCTAAATGGCTTTGTCTGAGTTATTACCACACAAGATGGATCATGCTACCAATAAAGAGCATCTGTAAGGAGGAAGTCAGAAGATGACTACAGTTTGCTACACTAGAAATATAAAGAGATTTTTATACACACAAGGCCATTACCAAGAGTAAGTTTTTCTTCAGGTGTGTATGTCAGGTAACATTTAGTAAAAAATATTCAATTTTTCAGTGAATGATAAATTCACTTGCCTTTTATCACTTTTACTCCATCTGGTCCTCCTAAAGATTGGGAGGACTACTAAATAATTTTGGGATGCTGTGATCTTTAACTTTTGTCTTCAGTGGAATGGAAATATCTATGAAAACACTTCCTAATTATATATTTGGATAAGAGGAAAAAAAAACATCCCAAATATCTGCCGTATTATTTGTGTCAGTAAAAGTGATTGATCGAACAGTTTCTGTTCTGTAGATGTCATGGCTTTGGTACATGGCTGTGCTCTCTGAAAATATTGCTGTGTCTCTATGTTACTCAATCAGTCAGAGGACTTTCCTCCTTAACCTCTAGCAAGTAAATATGAAGGTACTCTAGGTCTTTAGGACCATAATTCTGTCTCCAGTAGCTACTTATGACATCTTTTCATATCACGATTAACCTGAGAAAATCCTGTGTTTCTTTTTTTTTTTTTTTCTTCTTCCCATATTACCAAGAAAGAACAGAAAAGGGTGTTAATTTCTTCTGTGACAAGAGTGTCTTTACTTTGAGATAAGACATGGAGAGCCTTAGTGTAATTGTGTTCATTGCTTCATTTATATCTCTATTTCTATCTTAGTGACTGCTGTGGGTTAACCTGTATTAGGTGTATTTAGCAAGGTTTTGGTACTAGAGAAGGTAGTGCAGTAGTGGCCTCTCTGAGAAGAGCTGAAAAACAGTCCTATGTCAGATAGAAGCCAGCTCCATCCAGCTCCAAATGGAGCTGGCCAAAGCTGAGCCAATGAGTAACGCTTGTGTAGTGGGTTTATGTGGCAAGGTTTTGGTAGTGGGGGACTGCAGGAATGGCTTCTGTGGGAAGAATTCAGAAGCTGCCCCAAATTAGATAAGGGCCAGTTTCAGCCAGCTCCAAAGGGACCCACTGCTGCCCACAGATCTGGGCCAATAAGCAATGTTGTTGGCACCTCTGTGAGGACATATTTAAGAAAGAAGGAGGAAAAAAGAAAAAAAAAAAAAAAAGAAAAACCTGCTGTGCAACAGCAGTTGGGAGAGCAAGGAGTGAGAAACAGACATGCAGGCACCAAGGTCCCTGAAGGAGGGCAGGAGGTGCTCCAGGCACACAGCAGCAGTTCCCCTGTGGCCTGTGGAGAGGCCCATGGGTCCCACATGGAGCAGATCTCCATGCTGCAGCCCATGGAGGAGCCCCTCGTGGAGCAGGTGGATGTGACCTGGAGGAGGCTGTGGCCCATGGAGAGCCCCTGCAGGAGCAGACTCAGTTGGACTCATGTACTTCAAAATTCTCACTGCTGTTTATACTTTCTATTGTTTACAGCTCAAGGGGTTTGAGAGCTATAAATGAACAATCATATACTTAATTCTAGAAATAGCACTAATGCAGAAAGAGATAAAGATGTTTGTGGGTGGGATGGTGAAGAAGGTGAAAGCTTTTACTGCAGATTGTATTTTAGAATAGAGATTGTAGAATCTTAGACTTGTTTGAGTTACAAAGGACCTTAAAGCTTAACTAATTTCACCCCCTCCCCACTCCACCCCTTGCCATGGGCAGGGACACCTCCCACTAGACCAGGTTGCCCAACGTCCAATCCAGACTGGCCTTAAACACTTCCAGGGATGGGGCATCCACAGCTTCTCTGTTCAGTGTTCAGTCTCTGTTCTCAACCTGTTCAGTGCCTCACCACCTTCTGAGTAAAAAATTTCTTTCTAATATCTAATCTAAATCTACCCTCTTTTAGTTTAAAACCATTACTCCTTGTCCTGTCACTAGTCCCTGACAGAGTCCCTCCCCAGCTTTCTAATAAGTCCCTTTTAGGTACTGAGAGGCTGCTACGAGGTACTGAGAGGCTCCCCAGAGACTTCTCCTCTCCAAACTGAACAACCCCAGTTCCCTCAGCCTGTCTTCATAGGAGAGGTGCTCCAGCCCTTTGATCATCTTCATGGCCCTCCTCTGATCTTGTTTTAATACTTCCATGTCCTTCTTGTGCTGGTAGCCCCCGAGCTGAACTCAGTACTCCAGGTGGGGTCTCATAAAGGCAGAGCAGAAGTGGAGAATCACCTCAATTGACATGCTATACGAGCTTGTTTTGATGCAGCCAAGGGTACAGTTGGTGTTCTGGACTCCAAGTTCAAGTGCATTGCTGGCTCATGTCATGCTTCTTGTCAACCTCGAGGTGCTTCTCCTCAGGGCTGCTCTCAATCCATTCTCCACCCAGCCTGTGTTTTTGCTTGGGATTGACCCAGCCCAGGGGCAGGTCCTTGTATTTGGAATACTTAAATTGGCTTGAAATACCAGTATGCAAAAAAAAAAAAAAATCAGGAAATTCAGAAAGAAGAAACATACATAGCCTCGACGACAATGAATGGAAATATTACTACATTTAATAGAGTTGTTATTGGAATAAAAAATAAAGGAATGCAACAATGTCTTCACTATAAGAATCATTTTTTTTTTCTGTTTGTTTGTTGCTTTTTTTTGCTTTTAACATGAAAGCTAGGTGAAGCCACATTACTGAGATCATGAGTTAGCTGAACGGAGACCTCATGGGCAGTTGCATAGAAAGCAGAGACATGAATGATGAAAAAAGTGATCCAGACCTTAAGACAAACAGTGTTGTTATCAGTTCTTCATGTCAGTTCTTCATGGTTCAGTTTGACAGGTAATGGAATTTTTATTTTACCTTTTCCAGCTTCTCTTAAAACAGTAGACCAGAATATTCTGATTTTGCTTGTGCCAGTACCTTCTTTTTAGAACACCCTATCACAGAATGAATTCTGTGAAATTCTAACATAGAATGAAGTTAGCATATGAAAGTGTGTAGCATATGTATTGTATATAGATTGATATATTTGCAGAACAGCATTCTGTCTGTATTAATGTCATGTTAAAAACAAGCAAAAAGTTTTTAATGGTAGTAATAACTTCAGCATTTTCCCATACTGTGTGATATCATCTGTAAACACCATTATCAGGTTGAATTAAGAAAAAGACTGGATAGAAATGCAAATGGATTTAAGTTGCATTCTGATTTTGTGACAGGAATGAATGTAAATTGTACTCAGGTAGGCAGGTGGTACAAACAGAAGAATTTCTTCTCAGCAAGAAGGAAAGCTAAAGAGAATTTACAAATATATTCAGAAAGCATTCTCACCCTGACTGACACTGCAAAACCTTTGCTTTTTGAACTTTGATTATCATTTTTTTTCAGAATGTATGAGAAGTTATCATACATTCAGTCATAAATTCAAAATGCCTTGGAAGGTTTTTAACCAAGATATTTCATTCTAGATATTTTTAAAGACTGAATTTGCAGAACATTTTCATAGGGGGAAAAAAAAAAAAAAAGATTACTTATTTAAAAATAATCACCAAATATTTCTTACAAGATTACATTATGAAATATTTCTCTTGAGGAAGAGTGGAATAAAATTTCTAAAGTGGAAGACAATGACTTTTGGACAACCTGTATCTCCAAGAATACTGAAAAAGGTCACTGAAGTCTACAGTTCCTCTCTTAAGACTGGTAGACACAAGAGTTTTGATATGTGTGATGAAGAGTTCAGATGACTTTGCCATTCTTTCCTTGGAGAAAACCTTTCCCAAATTTGGAATGCATCACCTACCTTCACTTTTATCCAGGTACACTGGTAAATTACAGCATTTTTTCTGCAAATACAACAGAATAGTTCATAACATAAATCTCATCAACTTGAATTTGGTAAAATTGAGGATTTCTCTGGCACAAAAATTTTCTTTCTATTTGTAGAGATTTAGGATTTTTTTTTTTTTAATTTAAACCCTTCTAAGATAACTTTAGCCTTTAAAATATGTAGCTTTTTTTTTTTTTTTCTTTTTTTTTTTTTCTTTTCCCAGTGGAAACACACAGATAGTTGGATGAACTTAATGGTATAAATAAAAAAAAAAAAAAAAAAACAAAAAACAAAAAACAACAACAAAAAAAACAGACTGTCTGATTAACTAAGCCTCCTTCTGTATGTGATAATTACTTCTACAGACATCTGTGAAAAGTAATCTGAGGCAGAGTAATTTAGGGATATATTTGTAAAATATAAGAATAGCAACGGAACATATTATGTCCTGTTTAGTCTGAGAAAATCAAAGCATGGTCTCTAAAAATGCTAAAATACAAACAGTGGAGCACGAATAAGAGGTTACAGTGTAAAAATGGAGGATAATGGAAAATACTATATATGGACCAGTCAATGCAGAAGCAGTTAGGATCTTCAGCTACTCCAAAACTGAAAGGGGTTAGAATGGTAAAATCTAATGATTACTAAATCCAAAAAGACAGAAGTTGAGCTGTACGTTTGAGGTTGTCTTCCTTGTTATTCTGTCACTTTACTAGTGGCAACAAGTTATCATTGTTCAAACTGATTGCTGTTTCATGCACAATAAACCACAGCTTGTGTTTCAAACTTGCTGATGTACCATAATAATTTAATTTTTATGACCACAAGGCTGTGACCTCTCACACATTAACTATTATTTTTTTCTGATTGTCATACACTTAAACATGAGCTCTTAGCTTTAAGAAAATATTATTCTTCTCTCTTATTTTCAGGTGGAAATATGAAATGTATCTGGATATGAGTTACATGATAAAAATGCCTGAAAAAAAGATGTGAAGGCTATTTTGTCTTAGCAGCTGTAAGGAAGAGAATGTCCTGCTCAACCCAGCTCTCCTCATCCCCCCACTCCCCACCCCCACCTCTTTTTGTCATATATACATATATATATGTATATGCATATATATGTATATATACAAACACCATTTCACAACATCATACACCTACTAGAGAATCTCATCTTTTAGCGTAAGTCACTCCCTGTCCACTGTCCTAAAACATCATGAATGTATCAAAACTACCATGGCCTAGATATGAAGAGACTCACTCAAACTTCTTATATTATTGCGTGTCCTCTTGTGGAGACTTCTGACTGCAGCAAGTATGTTTTTGCTATAAGAAGAACAAACATATCACTAAATTAGATGATATTTGTGATGTATTGTGATGGCATTTTTGTACTTGTGAGAGTATTGTATTTTGATTGCCACTGGGTAAAGCAGTAAAAATGAAGTGATTTGCAAAGCAAAGAACCATAGATTTATATATTAGTAAATTTCCAGATATTTCAAATGAAGAAAACTAGCTTTGTATGTGTGGTGGTTTCACACCAATGGGCTGTTAAGTTCCACCATGTTGCTCTTTCACACCCCATCCTCAACAGAACAGGGGGAGAAAATATGATGGAAAAAAAGCTCATAGATTGAGATAAGGACAGGGAAATCATTCACCAGTTACAATCACAGGCAAAACAGACTCAGCACAAGCAGATTAACATAATTTCTTGCCTATTACTAAAAACAGACTAGAATAATGAGAAACTAAAAGCAAACTAAAAACACCTGCCAAACTAAATCCACCCTCTTCTATCTCCACCCCTCAAGCAGCTCAAGGCAATGGGGTGCCAGAAGAGACCTCTACTACTAAAACCAAACCACATAAACCCAATACAGTATGAAAATAACTTTACTTAAACAAGCTTTCTAGTTTTGCCAAATTACTATGTCAGTGTTTTATTAATGGACATATTCAACACAGTATCAGGGAATTTACTTCATAATCCAGCAGAGCACCTTTAAAGGGTTTAAAGTAAAACATACAAGTATATATAGATATACATGTATATATTTTTTTTCCTTGGAACATAATACAAAAATTTATCTGGACTTTTTTTTCTTTTTCATTTTTTTCATTTTTTTTAAGCATAGCAACAAAATCAATAGTTCTTGTATTTCACTGGAGTCATCTCAACAATTCCCTTAGATTCTTTCAGGAAAATAATAAAAATAAATCAATATATATTGTTTTTTAATTACAGTATAAGATCATTGAAATATTAGAGTAACATTTTTCTTCTATTTTTAAAATAGTAGATGGACTTTTTAGTACTTAGATTATTTAAGACAGAATATGTGCTTCATGGTTTTCCACTTATACTAATGAGAAGATTGCACAAAGATAAAGAATAATGAGATCAACAGGATGGATGATATCCTGACTTGACTATTTGAAATTATAATTTTCTGTAGGTGATCGTTCTTGGTAGGATCATGGTCTCTTAAATGAGCATTGTAACTTGTGTGGAAAAACAAAACAAAACAAGAAAAATCTTAAGACAGAATCTTGAGATTTTTCAGGGAAATGTGATCATTTTAGGCAAGTTGCACTGAGGGGGGTTGTACCTTGTTCAAAGCTATGAGCCAAATAACATGCTTAGTTTTATGTGCTTCCTTTGCTCAAGCCTATATTAAAATTACCACTTAAAAAAATACAAAAAATATAAAATAAAAATAAAAAGGCAAGGCTCTTCATGAAGAAGAAATGGTTTCCTGGTCCTCAATAGAGAGGATGGTATGTATGGTATCCTTTGATGACTGACTGCCGTAAATAGCTATAATGTCATGGGAAGTCATGCTGATAAGAGAAGTGATGAGGATACAGTGCACAGTCCACTTCTACATGGTCTTGCTTTCCCTGCTACCTCTGATTCTACTGAGAATACTGAACATGTGGGCAGTGGCAACACCAAACAGTAGTAGCTACAGAGATTCCAAGATGCTATAACATGCATGTCAACTCACTGTGAGCTCTTTTGTAGCCAGTAACTTTAAAATGGCTAATTCTGCGCTGTGGGAAGAGACGTGAGTCTCTGGTCGGCACAGACAGTGAAAAGTCCTGTATCCATCGGAGTTGTCTTTTTCCATTCTGCTTCTTAGTCTTCTTGCACCTAAAACAGTTGCAACCAAGAGAACCATAAGACCATATTTTGATAGCATTATTTATTAATCTTTGCTTTGACATAACTTTTGGGGGACTTCTCTGAGGAAAACAACACATACATGCATATATCCAGGGTTTATTGTCTGAAAAAGGCAACTTCAGCTAAGCGAATTATTGTAACTGATGTCCTGCAGAGAGAACATTTGCTGCAGACAGAATAGGCTTTACAATTTTTATACTTAGAAAGCATTATTCAAGGAGAAAAGTAAGTTTACACTTTGAAATCCTTCTGGTTTATCTTATATATTTAATTACACAAATCTCTCTGCTAAGAAAGTATTTTAAAATGTTTTTGATAACAGTCTTCTCAAAAATCATAGCCAGATGAAGGTACTAATGAATTAATGAATTGTAAAATATGGAAGGAAAGGGAAAAGAAACAAACCCTCATGAAGCCTGTCAGTTATAGCACATTTTGTTAGTGTGATATCTGTGTCCAAAAATCAAAGTCTCACTGTATAAAGGTAAAAGTCATTTAACTGACAAAAGTTCTGAGTGACGGAAAACTGGCATCTGTGAGGTTCTACCTTTGTAGGTTCTCTCTTTATAGGTTCTTTTTTTGAGAATTCTTACTATAAAACAGCAGTTGAAAAGATTATCTTATAGTGGTACTAAATAATAGAGTGTTCTGTGACATTCAAAGGTCTGGAGCTCCCTGTGGAACCAGTGACATTTGTACAGCAAGTTAGACTGCTTCTGCAAAGGGGAGTGGTGGGAACAGGACAATGATAGCTTTTTGACAGAACGTTAACTTCAAGTTGTCAGCTTTTCTGAAAGATAACTATATAAAAAGAAAAAAACACACACACACATACACACACAAAAATACAACACACCACTCTAATAATACTTTTAACAAAGGGCCAGATTCTTACATGAATTTTAAACTGACACACATCTACCGCTTTTGAAGGTCCCAACTGATGCTCTATCCCTGACAAATTTCAGAGAGGAAATAAATGCCATGTTGGTATGCTGTGGTGACAGATCAGTTGGGTATACTTTCCCAGATGGTATAATGCAGCATTTTATTAAGGGCAGCTCCTTTTTCTTGTCATTGCAACATTTGAAATGGTTTCTGTCTTTTTTTTTTTTTTTTTTTCTGGTTGACTTACATGAAAGTTTAAAAACTTTCTCCAGACATATTTGAAGTAAATATGTCTAGCTCAGCCAGTAAGCAGGGTCACTGCCTCCAAATGCCTCTTCCTATATTTATTCCACTACTGTAGTGGAAAAACATTAACAGAGAATTAGATTGTGGGCTTTCTTCACAAATGAAGTGATTTGATCTTATGCATCCTGCATGCCTTTAATAGCAGGCTGTAACACATGCAGAAAAAAAAAAAAATAAAAAAAAATGGAGAAGCCACTTCATCCCTCCTGTTGAATGTGGACAAAATTGCAGCTAGACAGTTAGGAGTCATTGGGAAAGAAAGCAGGCAGGCAAGGAGAACCTGTTTTTCTCCTGGAAGAAAGTAGAATTTGGTTTCAGACCTGGATATTTTACATCTACATCTCTTTAGCTAGCTCTGCTTACTTGTGACTTTATTCATTGTATGATAATGCAATTTCAACATGAGGATTGAGAATTTACATATCTGTGAAATTTCATAATCCTGATGCTGAGACCTTTCCCTGGGTTATGGGAGTAAAATTCATTCAGACCAAGAAGGGTCTGCTTGGGAAAAATGACACTGGGTTATTGGGTTATCCGTAAAAGTCACTTTGTTCTGTTACTTGCCACCACCCACAGGCTGATACAATTAGCTGTATGGATCAGTGAAGTGACCCGCTTTGCAGATTTCCTTAGGGATTTAAGCTGAATTGGGCAGTTCTGTATCTAAAATTATATAGCAACAGAACTCAGCTGGAATACAAACATTATCCCCTCAACAGGGCAGCTAAATCCATGTTTGATCACTCAGGCAATTTCTGTTTCTAGAAGCTGGAGACCAAGGCAGTGTTAGAAGTAGACACTTGATTACTCTGTGAACCTTAAATTGAGAGCCCTAATTCCAAATTGAGATGGGTTTTCCACGGTTGCATTTAGCCCCATGGGATGCCTGCCAGCATCTGCTGGGTTTCTGCGTCCATTTGCTTTGTCCTCCTCAAAATGTGCTCAGGCTTTCCCACTGTGGGCATAAGTAAGTGGAGAATATAAGCCTCACATCATAGAGGATCTTAAACCTTACTGTACTGATACTGTTTCTAAACAGAATTACAAAAGAGATAATGAGCAGGATTTATTGTATATTAGTAAGTATTTGGCACTTCAGACTTAGCCAGTCCTCCAAAACATTTTTTATGTAATACTGCTCATTGTGAAGCTAATAGAGTAACACTGTGTATGGACTAGGTCCAGGCAATTCAACTGAACTGGCTGTTTAATCTCTCCAGCTGTACATTCATGTTATTTGTGTTAGCCAAAATACAGTCTGAGATTCAAAGCTCCCCTGAGACATAATATGTTATGTGTATATTTAATCATATATTTCTGTGGTGGTTTTACCTTCCTATGCAGCTGAACTCTACCACAAACACTCCTTCACCACCTTTCTCAAAGGAAAAGAGGAAGGAATAATGGAAAAGGCTTAAGGGTTGAGATAAAAATAGTAAAAACAGGGAGATCACTCAACAGTTATTGTCATGGGCAAAAAAAGCCTCAGCATAGGGAGATTAGTATAATTTATATCACTAGCAGATTAGAGCAATGAGAAACTAAAAGCAAACTAGAGGGTGCACCTTCCCCCCATGCACCCTCTTCTGTCTCTTCCCCACAAGCAGTTCAAGGGAACGGGGAATGGGGACTGCCTTAAGTCTTCACCTCAACCAATCCTTCATTTAGACTCTCTGCCCCTTCTCCAGCCTGGGGTCCCCCCCAGAGGATGCTGTCCTTCGCAAACTGATCCTGTGTGGGCTTCCCACAGGCAGCAGCTCTTCAAAAATTGCTCCCATATGAGTCCATACATCTGGGACCATCCATCAAGAGCAAATTGCTCCTCCACGGGCTGCAGCGTGGAGATCTGCTCCATGTGGGACCCATGGGCTGCATGGGGACAGCCTGCTCCACCAGGGGCCTTTCCACAGGCCACAGGGGAACTGCTGCTGTGTGCCTGGAGCACCTCCTGCCCTCCTTCAGGGACCTTGGTGTCTGCATGTCTGTTTCTCACTCCTTACTCTCCCAACTGCTGTTGCACAGCATTTTTTTCCCCTGTTTCTTAAATCTGCTCTCCCAGAGGTCCACCAGCATTGCTCCCTGGCTCAGCTCTGGCCAGCAGCAGGTCCCTTTTGGAGCCAGCTGGAGCTGGCTCTGATCTGACATTGGGCAGCTGCTGGGCTTTGCTCGCAGAGGCCACCTCTGCAGCCCCCCCCCCACTACCAAAACCTTGCCACATATGCACAATACACTTCCTAACTAGTTACTTGCTTGAAATATTTGCTGTAAACAAACAGCTTGTCAGAGATACCACACTAAGTGATTTCCTAGGCTGACTTCATCCACTTCCCTCTTCTTTCAACTGCCATATGCAAACATGGTTTCATAGAGAAAACTTGAAATCTTAACTTTTTGTCTCCTACAACAAAGAGAAGTAGAATGTCAGCAATGCCTTGTACCACTTACGTTTTCCAGGCTATTTTTAAACTTCCCTCCTGTACTGGGTCTGGCTGGAATGTTAACATTCCCTGCAGCAGCCCATAGAGTTCTGTGCTCTGCACTTGTAGTTGGAACAGCAGTGTTATCACACCAGTTTTGTGTCTACTGTGCAGTGCTGGCACAGCATCGGGACTCTCTCTAACCCTCCTATGGGGTGGGCAAAAAGTGAGAAGAGAAACATCACCAGGGCAGCTGACCTAAACCAACCAAAGGGATATTCCATACCATGTGATGTCACACTCAGCAATAAAAGGTGGAAACAGGAAGAAGAGGGGAGGGGAGGAGAGGGCTCTCGTTGCAAAAACATTGGTCCTCCTCCCGAACACTGGCTACGTGTGTTGAGGCCCTGCTTCAAGGACGTGGTCAATCATCACTCATTTGTGGGAAGTAGAGAATAATTTCTTTCCTCTGCACTTCCACATAGCCTTTGTTTTGTTTGTTTGTTTTCCTCCCTTTTTTTCCTTTCCCCCTCCCTTTTCCCCTTTCCCCTTTTTTTTCCCTTTAGTTAAATTGTTTATTTTATAATAATCTTTTATTATTATTATTATTGTTATTGTTATTATTGTTATTGTTATTATTATTGTTATTGTTATTATTATTGTTATTATTATTATTTCCCTTTAATTAAATTATCCTTATCTCAACCCGTGAGTTGTTCTTTGCTTTACTTTTTTCCCTCCTCATCTAAGCGGGGGGAGTGAGAGAGCGGTTGTGGTGTTTAGCTGCCTAGAACAGTAAAACCACCACACCTTCCTTTCTCCTTGTGATTCCAGGTAGATGGATGGAGTTCTGTCTGAGTTATGGAGATATTTAAAATAATATTTGGTCAGAATATTTAAATTTTAAGACTAACCAACCCCAAACCTTCTGCCCTCTATGTCTGTTCTTTTCATAGAATATCATAGAATCATAGAATATCCTGAGTTGGAAGGGACCCTTAAGGATCATCAAGTCCAACTCTTAACAGCGCACAGGTCTACCCAAGTTCAGACCATGTGACTAAGTGCACAGTCCAATCTCTTCTTAAATTCAGTCAGGCTCGGTGCAGTGACCACTTCCCTGGGGAGCCTGTTCCAGTGTGCAACCACTCTCTCTGTGAAGAACCCCTTCCTGATGTCCAGCCTAAACTTCCCCTGCCTCAGCTTAACTCCATTCCCGCGGGTCCTGTCGCAGGTGTTAATGGAGAAAAGGTCTCCTGCCTCTCGACACCCCCTTACGAGGAAGTTGTAGACTGCGATGAGGTCTCCCCTCAGCCTCCTCTTCTCCAGGCTGAACAGGCCCAGTGCCCTCAGCCGTTCCTCGTACGTCTTCCCCTCCAGGCCTTTCACCATCTTCGTAGCCCTCCTCTGGACACTCTCCAACAGTTTCATGTCCTTTTTATACTGTGGTGCCCAGAACTGCACACAGTACTCGAGGTGAGGCCGCACCAGCGCAGAGTAGAGCGGGACAATCACCTCCCTTGACCTACTAGCGATGCCGTGCTTGATGCACCCCAGGACACGGTTGGCCCTCCTGGCTGCCAGGGCACACTGCCGGCTCATATTCAACTTGCTGTCTACCACGACCCCCAGATCCCTCTCTTCTAGGCTGCTCTCCAGCGTCTCATCGCCCAGTCTGTACGTGCAGCCAGGGTTTCCCCGTCCCAGGTGCAGGACCCGGCACTTGCTCTTATTGAACTTCATGCGGTTGGCGATCGCCCAGCTCTCCAACCTATCCAGATCCCTCTGCAAGGCCTTTCCACCCTCATTCGAGTCCACAACTCCTCCAAGTTTGGTGTCATCAGCAAACTTGCTCAAAATGCCTTCTATTCCTACATCCAGATCGTTTATAAAAATATTGAAAAGTACCGGCCCTAAAATGGAGCCTTGAGGGACCCCACTAGTGACCGCCCGCCAGCCTGACGCAGCCCCATTCACCATAACTCTTTGGGCCCTGCCCGTTAGCCAATTGCTCACCCATCGTATGATGTTTTTATTTAGCTGTATGCTGGACATTTTGTCCAGTAGGATCCTATGGGAAACCGTGTCAAAAGCCTTGCTGAAGTCCAAAAAAATCACATCAGCTGGTTTCCCTTGGTCTACCATACGGGTGATCTTATCATAAAAGGAAATCAGGTTAGTTAGGCAGGACCTACCCTTCACAAACCCATGCTGGCTGGGACCAATGACTGCTTTGTCCCCCTTTTTATTAGTTAAAAGAAAGGGATCTTTTAACATGGCAATGTCTAGGGAAAAATAAATAAATAAAATCTCCTTTCCTGAAGAACAAATACTGTTCTTGTATTGTATTCTTCTTGTATTCTTGTTGTCTTCTTGTATTCTTCTTTCATGGGTAATCTAACTGAAGTATAAAAAGCAGGAAAAAAAAAAAATTCTTATTAAATTTTGAAAGTCTTGTTTCTTCTCTCTCAGCCAACAAATCTAGCATCTAACATTATTCAAGGCAAAGAAAAAGGCAGCAAAGTGAATCTACCCACCTTCATTTGTATTATAACCACATTTTCTTTAAAAAGTACTTATGGTTTCAGTGTCCAATCTGGAAGGTAGATGATCACAATGACAAAGCCTTATTAAAGTTAACCTGCATCTCTGACGTTATGAGGAATCTGTGTTTTCCTTAACTTATGCCAGTGGTTACCAGATTTCCATTAGTCTGCATTGCCTGAATTTACCATAAGAGTACAGAAAAAGTGGAAACGCAGAGGCTCTTTTCACTTCAGGTCACATTATTAGGTCCTGTAAAATCATTGGTAACCCCCAATTCTAATGGTTCAGCACTGATTTCTGTTCCATAAAGAACAGCAATGTTTTTTATTTGTTTGTTTTTGTTTCTGTTTGTTTGTTTGTTTTAGCTTGGTAAGTAGAAATGAGACTTGATGAAATATAACCCAACATCTGAAAAGTTCTTTTAAGCAAATTTCCTTAGTCTATGTTGACTTCCTAGCTTCCATAAAGCCCTTGAAACTGTTAATCTCAAAGTTTTGTTTTCCTTTCTCTCTTTATAAATAACTGTGTCAAAACTTCTCCATGTAGGACAAACAGTTCTTCTGTTCTCGAGTGATTATTTTGTTTGATTTTAACAGTTTCTCCGTTTAGTCTGACAGCAGGCCCATGATCTATCCAACAGTGTGCAATATTTAATTCTTCTCTCTCCAGCTTCCCTGCCTCTGTTTTTCTGTCATAGCTGGGCTTTTATGCCAGTGGGCAGAGATCCCAGATCCAGAGCCTTAATCAGCTCCAAATTTCAGATCCTTAGTGAACAACAAAAAATAAATTAATAAATACATAAGTAAAGCTCTGAATTTCAATTCCCAAATAGCTTCACCATAAAACACTGCATTAACTATTTCCCTTTTCCACTAGTCTTTTCCCTTTACCCCCCTCAAACAAATCACTCACATCCACAGACTTTCTTTTTCTAACTGCAGCATACTACTGCTAATTAATTGTTAATCAAGCAAACAGAAAATGGCACTATATTCTGCATAGCTTTAAAATTATTACTTATTTGTATTGTAGCAGAATCTGATAGGCCCTGCTGAAACCAAGGTCTCATGTTGCGTAGTGCTGTATGAACACAGAGGAAGCATCAATCTCATCCTTAAAGAGCTAATAGCTGTGGCAGGAAAAAAAAATATTCTACCTTGTTTAACAGATAAGGTATGAAAGAGCAGATATTAAACATTTTGCTCAAAGAGATCGATGGCAGAACTGAACCCAGGTCTCTTAAATCTGATCCAGATGTCCAGTTCATAAGGCCATTTGTCTTTTTTTCTGTTAATTCAAATTCTGTAAATATCTGTGGACCACAGTTCAACAACAATTTCCTATTGCTATCAATAAGAAAATATTTAATTTCTTCTCTCTTTCCCTCCTAAAAACTTTGAAATATCAGGATACTAAAAAATGTTGGGTGCTATTTGTAAAAAATGCAGGCTATTTCCATTGCCAAGGCCAGTGTTTCATGCCTCACAGAATAACTGGCTCAAACACAATTCATGTGCGTTGCTGTAAACAAGATGTAATGGAGCAGCATAGCAGCAGCCACAACTGCCACTTATTATCATTGCTCTAGTTGCATATAATTAATCCCTGGTGAAAGACACCATTATAATAAAACAATTCAAAACAATCTCTCAAGCAGTGTTTCTGCCCTGGAAATGACATATCACAGACAGGAGAATGGTTTGGGCTAACAACACTCCTCTTGTTCTGTACCAGAGCCAATAAACTCCATATCTATCAGTGCTGCAACCAACCAACCCACAATAATGAGCTTATTGGAAGCATCTAGTGGAAACTGAACCTATCATTTAAAGATATTTTAATAATTAAGCAAGGAAAGACCAACATAAACTGGAGAATAGAATATTTGTGACAAAGATTCTTGTGGGATGTTCTGTATCTCTTTGTGGTTAAAATAAATAAATACATAAATAAAATCAGTTTCTCAACTCTTATGAGGGATGACAGACTGTAATACTGTTATGAAACACTAAATGCTTGTAAACAATAGCAGTGGTATTCACAAATTAATACAGAAAAAAATGGAGCATTCTTTAAAGTTTGCAATTACTTCACTTATGCAGGTTCCATGACATGCAGGAAAAGACAAGGGAAATCACCACCAAAAGGCTTTGGCTATAAAATATTCAGTGCCTTCTATATGAAGGTGATATTTCAAAATATCATTACAAAAGGAAAAACAAACAAACAAACAAACAAAAAAAACTGAACTGATTCCTGCCAAAAGTTGTTTTGCCATGTCTTGCTAACCCCACTGTCCTTTTGAATTACTTTGGTACTAGATTCAAAACTGATAAGCCATTCTCCTTTAGGACAGACTGAAGAATGTTTGTTGCCTGTTGGTGGTTTCTGACATTATCTGTAATACAGTATGTGGTCTGTTCCCTTGAAGTTTTCTGGACTGCAATAACCAATTGGCCATATGTAATCCTGAACAAAGAACATTCTCGGACATTGTGGGCATCCAAGTATTTTTAAGAAAAACTTGAGACTATTTTCTGCATCTGTGCTATCTGGAAAGTAAGATCTTCAGAGACAAGAAAGTCAATATTTTCAATTTGGTTATGTTACTTGGATAAAAACTTCCTTGATAACTGAATTGTAACCAGGAATAACGTGAAATATTTTTGTGTTTGACAGTACTATTTTAAAAATAGCTTGGACAGTAATAACATCAATATAGCAATCTATATTGCTTCTTCTACAAGTAGCAGTGTTTGGTTTTGTTTTGTTTTGTTTTGTTTTGTTTTTCCATGCCCACTGTTATACTAAACCACAAACACATCCTAAGAGGACCTGGCATGTCAGAGGGCTGATGAATATGGTCAGGTAGGTCAATCCTTTCCTTTGCAAGTTGCAGAACAGGAAAAATAATGTTTGCAGCCTTGTAGAGTTTGGAGCAGAATTTCTAAATCGAAGTGTAGCAAATCATATTTGAATCCTTCTTGTGTGAAGCATCCCAAGCCCCCATGTCATCCAGGATGACTGCAAGTCATTTTGGAGTGTGGCATTTAAGGGCAAGTATACCTGGAAGAAGTAAAATACTCAGTGGGCAGAAAAGCAAAGAGGTACAAGCATGACACTGTAGATTGTTTTGTCAGCCATAAGGAAGAGAAGGAAATATACTTCTGCTACAATTAAGCACAGAATTCCTCTACAAAATTAAGTTACTTTAAAGATAGATTTAGGGCATATTTATACTTCACATTGCAAAGGCACATTGGCAAGGGGTCCAAGTAGCTCAGAAAATAATAGTGTACCTAATTGTGTTTTTCAGTGTTTTTCAGCTTTGGTACTAGCCATGACATGGCCCCAGTGACTAGAGGGTCCCAATTTGAAATCTCTGCAGGTCTTTCTAATAGCCCAAGCAGGCCATCCCAAATGTCAAAAAGGCTATTCTGTAAGATGAGCTTTAAGCAGAAGCTGGTTTTGAACCCCAGTTTCCCCAGCTCATGCTCTCACTGTGATCCACTTGGGAAGGAGTCCTATGCTGTTGTGTCTCCCACCTCTCCATAACACTTACATGAAGAAAATGTTTTAAAAGATTGTGCTCTAACACTGACATTTGCTTTATAATTAATACTCTTCTTTCTGTTTTATTCTTTCCCCAGCACCTCTTAACTGTAGCTAGAACTGGAAACAGAGCTACTTATCTTGAGAGAGGTTGCACTTAATAAAAAGAGTTAGAAAAGTAGAAATTTCTAAAAAAGAGCTGTCCAGTTAAGGTCCACAAAGATCATATAGGTAGTACATAACTCATCATCCATATTTCAGATGATTTTTCCTTCTCACAAGATATTGACGAGTAATCTACTCCCTTCCTGCTTTCTTAATTAATAAAATTAAATCCAGGCTCACAAGAGCCAAGTGATCACCACCCACCTTATCCCAATATTTCTGTTCTTTGTAGCTACAGTAAAACAGGTTTCTGATTCTTTCCTATACTGTGATATCTAGGATTCCTTCGCTGTGTAGGGTCCAACCAGAAACACCGCACATTTAGTGTCATGGAAAGCAAGGTTGTGATTCTTACACCTGGTTTTAACTGCATAGAAAAGGATGATTCAAGAAAAATAATAATTGTTATCATTTCTAGTTTATAACTGGATTTCACTAGTAGACTTTTTTACACTGGTAATGCTAGTTAAATTGAAATATGCTTATGTGTTTTGGTAATTTGGAAATCATGGTCCAGCATATTTCTCTGTATCAAGTCTGTATAAGAGATTTTAAAAGTCTCTGCAGGAAATCAGGCACTAAATACAGAGTGCCTAACATTTAAAGTTATAGTCAGTATCAAAATCTGTGCTTTAAAATGCTGCATATAACTCCATGTAATATTAAGGTCAATATATCTTAAATGAAAGAGCATGAGTAAAGAGCAACATTATTGAAATGTTTTCAATTTCTGAAATGAAAATTAGCATCAATTAGTGAGGCATCATCAGTGAGGCACTTGAACAGGTTGCCCAGAGAAGTTGTGGATGATCCATCCCTGGAGATGTTCAAGGTCAGGTTGGATGGGGCCTTGGTCAACCTGTCATCCCTGTCTAGGGCAGGGGAGTTGGAACTAGGTGATCTTTAATGTCACTTCCAACCCAAGCCATTCTGTGATTCTATGACTAACTTGATGCTATATTAACTTGTAGCCATAAAGCCCTTACAGAATGTAGACAGAGTAAAGTAAACATCTTACTAGATGGTTAAGAGTTTGTAAACAAGATCTGAGAAGACTGTGAAGATAGATGAATAATTTGTGGAGAGAAGATGAATAATTTTTTCACTAAATATTAAATTTACAGTAATTGATTATGTAGGAAGTATGTGCAATTACTAAAACTAGTTAGTCCCAAAAGCATTTCATAGATTTTAATATTTATATGGTTTTATATAGTTTTTGATATTCTTTTCTTTGCAATAACACCAGTTAGACAGTTACATATGAATAAAAGGATATTAAAGTGGAATAGGACTAATCTATCAGTACTAAACAGAACTAAAAGACCAAACTGCTTTTTTTCAACATCTTTGTTCTCTCCACTACTCATATCCTCTTGCTTTTGAGAAGAAATTTATCCCACTCCACAGTGAGAAATAGGAGTAGATATTATACCTTTGCAATAGCATTTTCTCTTTGCCTTTTTTTTTTTTTTGTTGTTCTTGTTCTTTATTTTCATGTTTTTATTTTTCTTCCTATGGTTATTCTTCTGGTCAACATGTAGTCCTTCATGCCACATTCCTTTTAACTTAATGTCTTACCTTATCCGGTCATATTAAGTCTCTATGAATTCTTGTCTTTAATAACAGGAGACAAAGAAAATATAATGCATATGTTGCAATTTCCTGAAGACTCATCATTGCCCATTCTCACTTAAAGACAGGACAAGTACAGCAGAAGGAAGTGCTTCATTTCTTACTATCTTACTGGATTGTTGTTTGTGTTGATAAAGCTGACTAATTTAACTTTCCATCATTATTCAGCCTTTGCATTTTATACTCTGGTTAATTAATATCAATGTTTATTGCAAATTTTTTATTGCAGTGGTCAGGACATGTTCATGTTTATCATCAAATTCTTGTCAGAAAATTCACTGAAAAGCCAGGAAGTTGAATGCCTCTACTAAGTTTAAAGCAAAGGATTCCAGATTTTATTACCATGTTCTAAAATCATACATTTTTCTGCTATGCA